>NW_026526666.1:85263697-85848697 GCF_024362965.1 Panthera pardus | reverse complement strand
ATTTTTTTGAGGAACCTCCATACTGTTTTCCATAGAGGCTATACCAATGTATGTCCCCACCAACAGTGCATAAGGGTTCACTTTTCTCCACATTTTCACCAACATTTGCTATTTCTTGTCTTTTGGGGACTAGCCATTCTGACAGGCGTGAGGTGATATCTCATTGTGGTATTGTTTTGTATTTCCCTGATGATTAGTGATGTTGAGCATCTTTTCATGTTGACCAGCTGCATGTGTTCTTAGAAAAATGTCTAGTCATGGGGCACCTGGGTGGCTCAGTCGGTTACATGTCTGACTTCGACTCAGGTCATGATCTCATGGTCCATGAGTTCGAGCCCCGCATCAGGCTCTGTGCTGACCGCTTACTCAGAGCCTGGAGCCTGCTTCAGATTCTGTGTCTCCTTCTCTCTCTGCCCCTCCCCCACTCACGCTTTGTCTCACTCTGTTTCTCAAAAATAAATAAATGTAAAAAAAAATTTTTTTTTAAATGTCTAGTCAGGTCCTCTGCCCATTTTTTAATTGAAAAAAATTTATATTGCGTTGCATGAGTTCTTTATATATTTTGGATGTTAACCCCATATTGGATATATCATTAGCAAATATCTTCTCTCATTCAGTAGGTTGCCTTTCATTGTATTGATGATTTCCTTCACTGTATGAAAATTTTTTAGTTTGATATAGTGACATTTGTTTATTTTGCTTTTGTTGTCCTTGCCTGAGGAAACAGGCTAAAGTCAATGTCAAAGAGCTTACTGCCTGTTTTCTTCTAGGAGTTTATGTTTCAAGTCTTACATTTAAGCCTTTAACCCACTTTGAGTTTATTTTAATATATAATAGAGTGGTCTGGTTTTGCCGATACCACTAATTGAAAAGACTGTCTTTTTCTCCATTATATATTCTTGCCTCCTTTGTTATAGACTAATTGACCGTGTAAGAAGTAGTTTTTCTTTGGACTCTATTCTGTTACATTGATCCGTGTGTCTATTTTTGTGCCAGTACCATACTGTTTTGATTACTATAGCTTTGTAGAGTTTGACGTCCAGAAGAATGATACTTCCAGCTTTGTTCTTTTTGTTCTTTTTAAAAACTCCATTCTTGGGGCGCCTGGGTGGCGCAGTAGGTTAAGCGTCCGACTTCAGCCAGGTCACGATCTCGCGGTCCGTGAGTTCGAGCCCCACGTCAGGCTCTGGGCTGATGGCTCGGAGCCTGGAGCCTGTTTCCGATTCTGTGTCTCCCTCTCTCTCTGCCCCTCCCCCGTTCATGCTATGTCTCTCTCTGTCCCAAAAAAATAAATAAAAAACGTTGAAGAAAAAAAAAAAAAAAAACAAACTCCATTCTTTTTTAGGGGCGCTTGGCTGGCTCAGTTGGTGAAGCATGTGACTCTTGATCTCAGGGTGGTGAATTCGAGTTCCACATTGGGTGTAGAGATTACTAAAAAATAAAATTAAAAGGGGCACCCGGGTGGCTCAGTTGGGTGAGCATTTGACTTCAGCTCAGGTCATGATCTCACGGTTTGGTTCATGAGTTCAAACCCTGCACTGGGCTCACTGCTGTCAGCATGGAGCCCGCTTCAGATCCTCTGTCCCCTGCTTGCGTTCTCTCTCTCAAAAATAAATAAAACATTTGAAAAAAATAATAAAATCTTTTTAAAAATCTATTCTTTTTTTCCTTCTTATCCAGAGGCTATCTTTAATCATGGGCATGAAGCTTTTGCTTGTGATCACTAAATGCAGACCAAAACCCAACTCAGATTTCAGTCTATCCTGTTTCCTAAGGCTAAGACTCACCTGCTTCTCCCTGATTTTTTTTTAATTTTTTTTTTAACGTTTATTTATTTTTGAGACATAGAGAGACAGAGCATGAGTGGAGGAGGGACAGAGAGAGAGGGAGACACAGAATCGGAAGCAGGCTCCAGGCTCTGAGCCATCAGCCCAGAGCCCAACGCGGGGCTCGAACTCACGGACCGCGAGATCGTGACCTGAGCTGAAGTCGGACGCTTAACCGACCGAGCCACCCAGGCGCCCCTTCTCCCTGCTTTTTTAAGCATGTTAAGGGTATCCCTAGGTTTCACAGGATTTTTCAGTACTGCTTTACAGTGCTATGAGATATGACTACTTTATAGATTCTCCATTTAATCTGGATAGAGTTTGAAAGGTGTTGATACCCAACCTCTGAACCTACTTTTAGGCCAAATGAGTAGTTCATTTTAGTACTTCCCCAAAATGAAATTTGTTTAACAATGTAGCACCTAATTTTTAAGGGATAAACTTGAAATGATAGGATTTTTAATGTTGGACTGTGATTATGGACCAAGTTTTTACCAGTCCACGGAGAAATGAGAAAAATGATGTAGTGGGCTTTTTCAAGTACCATCTTTGAGTCTGAGATGATCTTTCCCACTTTTTAAAAAGGATATTTCAAGATTATAAAAATGAAAAGGTGATGTCACAAGTCTTAATTTTTAAAATCTCCTTAATTGGCAAAATAAAAGTTGACACCTGGCATTATTCCCCGCCCCTGGTCCATGACATCTCTGATGTCTGTGAGACATTCATCTAGACCAGCCCCATCACTTTACAGTTGAAGGAAGTTGGGCCAGGAATGGCAGTCTAATACAGGAATTTAAAAGCTTGAAGAAGTGCTCTACAGGTGCGTGGCCATTTGTGGCATAATGTTTGAGCCCTTACTACTAGTAATTTCCTCTGCTAAATACACATTTTGTATGTTTCTTGTCTGTTTTTTATGGATTCGGAAATGGAGGTATAGTAAGTAACCTGCCCACAGGCACACAGTTTAGGAATGATGGAGCCAGGATTTGATCCCAAGCACTCAGGCTTTGAAACCACACCTTGAGACACTCCACTGTGTCTGTGTATCACTGATACAACTATCCTGCTCACCTCTTTCATGAAGCATTCTCTAAAAATACGGAGTAGTGGCAGTGTCTGCCCAACTTTTCAAGAACATCTTTTCTTCGGTCAGGACCCTGTGAACTTCTCATTCACCACTCTGCTAAATGAAGCCTCCTGTCTGTATTATCTATACACCAACACAATTTTTTTTCAATGTCCCCATTTGATCACTCACAAAGATGTTTTTAAGAAAGTTTTCTGACCTGAATATCCTCCTAATTGTCTTTAGGTTCTATTCTAAGGAGGTCTCAGAGTCTAAGAAATTAATCTTAGTTGAGATACCAAAATCCTAAGGCAGCTGGCCCATCAGTCTTTCCATTTCAGTGACTGCTGCCCTTCAGTTTGCTGATCTATGCTGACATCATTGGCGCCCAAACAAAGAGCATTTTGCTTTATAAGACCTAGGTAAATGTAAGGCGCCATTATATCAGAAGCCAGTGTGATTGTCAGCTGTGCTGGAAACAGGAAACATGGCCAAGGAGTAAAGAATTATATGGGTAAGAATATAGCTTTAGGTTTCTTGGGTGTATAGTCAGCACTAGAAGGGATTAAATAATGGACCACACACAGAAGCTGAGAAATTGAAAGGCAAAGCTGACATAAGATATCAGGTCACTGTTAGCTGGAAATTGCTTCAACACCACCTTATGCCTGAAAAAGGGCATGGAACCTCAAAGGCATGGAGAAAAGTACCTTGTTCTTTTCTGTTACACTCAAAACACTTCAGAATAATTCCTTCTCAAGAATCATGTACTTGTGCTCAAAGGAGGAGCTGTAGCCTGTTTTCTTGAAATTAAGTTTAGAATTTGTATTTTTCTCATCAGCCTGGTCTTTGGAATCACAAGTCTGGAAAGGAGGATATTAACAGGTCATTTGGTAAGTGATGTGATCAAGTTAGCTTGCTGGATGAGCTTACTGTGTTTTTGAAGGCCAGAGGAAAAGGTGATTCTCGTACACCCATAAGAGTTGATAATTTAAAAACCAAAGTTAATATTATGCTGCAGTTAAATTTTGATGCCTGGAAATGTCAAAAGAGCAAACACCAGGCTGATGTTTGGTTTAAAAATCTAAAGGACCAGTAGCAGGAAAAGAAATAACCCCATCATAGAGCTAGCTTGCTGTGCAGTGTCTCTTTTTGGTGTGAACAGTAATTTTGCCATTGGTTTCTTTTAAAAAGGCCAGATAATCCTCTCATGTTTTCTACGAAAATGAAAAAATGTTAGGCATCAGTTGTGTGCTAATAAATGTAATTGTGCCAACATCTAAGTGCGAGGGACAGTGGTGATTTAAGAGCACAGCCTTGGGGCGCCTGGGTGGCTCAGTCGGTTAAGCGTCCGACTTCGGCTCAGGTCATGATCTTGAGGTTTGTGGGTTCAAGCCCCGCGTCGGGCTCTGTGCTGACAGCTCAGAGCCTGGAGCCTGCTTCGGATTCTGTGTTTCCTTCTCTCTCTGCCCCTCCCCTGCTCATGCTCTGTCTCTGTCTCAAAAATAAATTAAAAAAAAAAATTAAAAAGAGCACAGCCTTTAGCATCATACAGATTTAGGTTGGAAACCCACTCACCACTTGTTCTAGGGTGAGACTGGGTACCTCAACCTCTCTGAACCTCCCCTCAGGGATCATTATACCTATCTCAAGTGTTGTGAGGATTAAATGGATGATCCATATAAAACATATACTTGCCCAGTTAAATAATCGTTCAATAAAGCCATTACAGGCACAGGATCTGCTATTGGTCTCTTTCAGCCTTTACACCTAGGGCAGGCCTGAATCCTAATGCTTCCTTGCACTACCTAATCACTGTGACCAAAAATTTAAAATCCAAAGGGGCCACAGCTTGATTAACCATTTCATTCGTGTACACTTAAGATGTGGACGCCTGCCTTCTAATTGGATCCGCTCCTTGCTGCAGTTTGTCCGGTTTTCATAAACAGATTAGATGATCCCCTAAGGCAGTCTCCCAGAATCTACACAAATCCTCAAGACCCAGGTTTGGATTAGAAAGGGGAAGTAAGTAGGGTGCATGCAGCTCTGTGGAGAAGGGCCAGGAGAAACTGAACACTGCACTCTCTTTTGAGTTCTGCCCTCAAGCTTCACGCTAGATAGGGGTGGAAAGGCTGATGGTGCAAGCCCAGGGCAAGGATAGAGTCCCAAGATTTTAGAGCCCAGAAGCGTTGTCTGGAAGAGGACATTAAGGGAGACCGACACCCCTCCTTACGAGCCCCTTTTCCTCAGGCACTTCCTGGGCAAGGAAAGCCGTACCCTCCCGAGGATCTTCCGGAGAAGGGCGGCAGTCTCAAAACACCGAAAGAGAACTTAAGAAATCAGACCCCAGGCTCCACCACCACTAGAAACGCCCTATGCATGCGTAGGTGTGCGTGCGCGCGCGCGCCAGTGCGTACGCACAGACTGCTGGGATGCTGCCTCTCCCCTCTGGGTCTTCCAGTTTCCCGGCGTGCTTAGGGCCCGCCAAATGGGAGGGGGAGACGCAAGATGGCGGCAGCCGCGAACTCCGGCTCCAGCCTCCCGCTGTTCGACTGCCCGACCTGGTGAGTGGCGGGGCGGCCAGGGCTGAAGTGGCCTGGCCCGGCCTGGCTTGGCCCGGACTGGCAGGGCGGCTCATTTTTCGCAGCAAGCCGGACGGCTCAGAGACCCTGGAACTGATTGAGGGAGAACTGTCCGTCGGGCCGGGCGGCGTGTGGAGGAACCGGGAGCCCGGAGCCCGGGCCCAGAAACTGAGGAAACCCAGACTTGGGGGCTCTGAGGTGCTCGTTTAGGCAGTCCCTTGGGCGATCAGCCGGTTGCCGGGGGCGTTTCGGGGCCTTGGCCCCGAACTTACCCCAACTAGTGACTGAGTGCCTGGTGTTCTTGTGGAGCACCGTACCTGCCCCCCTGCTCTCTGTCCCGAGCGCGCACGAGCCAGCTTCCCGGCCCCATCCCAAGCTCAGCGCCCAGCATCCCTCTGTCGTTGCTGCATCTCCCGTGCAGTACTTTTCTGCCTCCCGCAGACTGGAAGCGCCCTGAGGGTAGGGACGGCTTTGACCCACCTCAGAGTAGGCATCAGTAATTTTTGGAATGAACCCCTTTCAGCCCTTCTCAAGCTCTTGGGAATAATGGAATAATTTAGGTTAGTCTTTGAGTAGGTTACAAGATGAATAAATATGCATTGCCTTGCAAGGAGACCCATCCGAGTTAGAGCTATTTCTGCTGTAGCTCATCCCAGTTTAGGTGTTATTCATCTCTTTCCCGTTATATTGAGATCCTCAAGGGCAAGGGCTGTCTGATTCACCTTTGTGTTCCCAGCCCCTAGGCCTAAGCCAGGCACACAGTAGGAGTTCAGAAAGCATGTTTTGGATGTAACATTTAACATTTCTTTCCCTGTTTTCCGGACAAAATGGGCTTTTGTTCAGTGCACTGCCCTTTCAGCAACTGCCATAGAAGAGTTGAGGCAGGATTGTGAGATGACTACGGGGTGTGTGTGTGTGTGTGTGTGTGTGTGTGTGTATGTACGTGTGTACGTGTGTATGCAAATGTAGGGGCTCTGGCAAGATTGTTCTTTCTTCAAACTTAAAAGGAGCAAAGGCCTGAAGCAAATGTGTGGCTGTTTTCTGGGTCCCTCTGCACTTTGGTAACACCCAGTTGCTTCAGTCTACAAATTGTATGTCCATTTTGGTCCCTTGCTGCATGGGTTTCAGAAGTTGGACCAGGACTGTAAACTTGTAGTTACAAGAGACTATTTGCAATCACCAGCCATTTCCTCAGTCTGGTAAGTACCAGCCACTGTTAGCTGCTTTGACCTATGTGTATCCTCCTTGAATGGTGTTATAGGAGTATAGGTTATAGGAGTATAGGGAACAGTTCCCTTAAACATACCCCTGTAGACAGACCTGTTCAAGGGTAACAAACACCTCTTGTATTTATTGGCACCTGGTTTTACGGACATGCTTTTGGATTGCCCTGGCTCCCTAATTATGCACCTCTGATTTGGTCTCAGAGCCCAGGACAGGTAGCCTCTGTTTATTCTGTGATGAGACTAATCTTGATCAGCCCCGAACACCCCTGATTCATTCTGCCTTTATATGGTATTAGTGGTAGTGGCACATCTTAGATTCCAACTTCAAGTGACCAGACTGCCCCAGCTATAGTAGTACTTGGACTCTCTGTGCTGCTTTTTCTCCAAGGTAGATATAGGTTTCTTTGGTGCTGCTCTAAATACAGATCCACTAAAGTCTGTTTTAGAGCAATTGAATCACTGGGGAAGTGTCAAATGTAGAAAGGAGCTGTAATAACAGTGAAGTAGATGACATTTCTGCTGAACATGAACTAATTATAGACTGGTAAAAGAGCTGCAGTGTTGAATGGGACAGTAATTGTAAACGGCATTTGTAAACTCATCCTGAAAATGCTTTCCTCACTCTTATTTTTCAGGGCAGGTAAACCCCCACCTGGTTTACATCTGGATGTAGTCAAAGGAGACAAGCTAATTGAGGTATGGAAACACATGTCTTCTTTTTCTTTTTTTTTTCCCTCATCACACTAAGCATTTTTGCCAGTGACTCACTTTTCCGCCCCCTCTCCTGTGCTTTGTTTTCCAGCAATGCTACTTTCGTTCATCCTGATTTTTTTTTTTTCTATTAAAAGCACATGGTGATATAACACATTCAAAACTGGTATCTCCCACAGACACTCAGTTTTTTGTGACTTCTCTCACCTGCCAGATGAAGGGTTTTAATTGATCATAGGCTTATGGGTCCCCATCAAACTGGAAGCCCTGTAACTTGGCGAATTCTTTCTCTCTGAGTATGTGGAATTGTGTTGAAGTTGCAAGATATGCAGTAACCGAAGAAGAAAGTGAATGATGTAGATTTTCACTTTTTTAAGTTGCATTTATGCAATTCAGGCCCAAGCCCTTCAAAGAAATATAGTAAGCTAAAATGCTTGTTCAGAAAGAGACTGGATTGAAGATAAAACTCATTCATTCATTCAAGACATTTACTGAATGCTTACTATGTGCCAGTCATGGTACTCAGCATACAGACTACAACAGTGAACACAACAAATGTGGTTCCTATTCTTAAATTATCTGGTGGGAAAGACAGTCACACAAAAATTAGATGATTATAATTTAAATAAGTACTATAAGGGAAAAGAGCAGAATTCCAGCTTTTACACAAGTCTTTAGAATGAACACCATACAGAACCTCAAGAGAACATGAATTTTGATTAGCTATTAGTCTGTATAAGTTTCTAAGTTTTTTAAAATCCTTATGGTACCATTTATTTACCAACAAATGGAGATTAAGTCCCCTGTGAGCATGGAGTTGTGAGTCTCCATGTTTCAAGCAGTTTTATGTTTGCTCACTCAGACAGAATTAAGGTTCAAAGCCCTATTCTTGAAAGCAGTTGTTTTCCTTTGGCCTATAGTAAAAATCAAGGTATTCCATGGTTGAAAAGCCATCTGTGAAATCTCCTGAAGGAGACCCAGGTGTTTTGCAAAGTATTAAGGCATGAGTTGTGTTGAATTTTGTGAATTCATCATGCCTTAGCCAGTCACTTAGAGACTTTTTGTTATGGGTTCTTCTGTTTTCAAGGTTACAAAACATCAAGATTATTCAAGGAAATAATTTAGCTAAAATGTCTGTAAACTCTTTTTACTGTAGACTGTTTGATAGATACAAAAAATATTTTTGCTACATGGTATGAAGCTTTGAAGACATACAGGAATTTATTTTGTTACTAGAATTTAGTAAATATTTAGTTTGTAGTAGGAAGAAACAGACAAGGAGGCCTAGTGTTAATGCTAGTATCATATTCCTTTGTGAAATAATACATATTTTCAAGGCACTCTAATTTCTCAAACATCCCGCCGATAAATGGTTTCCATTAACTGATCATGTTCTCTGTCCTTCAGTGCTCTTAGGTATGCTGAGTTGCCACACGATTGTCAAGTTACAGTCCTTAGACATCACTACATTGTTTCTGAGAAGAATAGACCTGAGATGTGCCTATTTTTAAGGATTTAGCACTTGATACTAACCGAGCTATCTATATCCTAGCCTTGTGTCAAAGGCTTGTGATGTGTTGTGATAGCTGGGTTTAAGAAGTGCAATATTAAAACAAAAGCCATGAGTCATTTAAGCCCAGTGTGTAAAGACACACTCTGAGTTATAACTCAGAGGCACAACTGAATAGTGGTATTAGCCATAGCTAGTCAAGAAATTGTGTTAGGGGCACCTGGCTGGCTCAGTCAGTAGAGCATGCCACTCTTGATCTCGGGGTTGTGAGAGCCCGATGGTGGGCATAGAGATTACTTAAAAATGAAATCTTTAAAAAAAAAAAAAAAAGAGGGAGAGAGAAAAGAAATTGTGTGTTAATGACTGTTGAAAGACCAGTGAATTAATTTCATATACTTGGACACTGTCCAAGAATTAACACATTTCCTTGATTCTAAGACATACTGTTATCCTCAGTATATTTGAACGTTTCTGTAATTGAGGTCCCTTTAATAATGAATGTATATATTTAATTTGGAGGCCCTTTCTCTCTTTTTTTTTTTTTTTTTTTTTAAATTTTTTTTAACGTTTATTTATTTTTGAGACAGAGAGGCAGAGCATGAACGGGGGAGGGGCTGAGAGAGAGGGAGACACAGAATCAGAAGCAGGTTCCAGGCTCCTAGCCGTCAGCCCAGAGCCCGACGCGGGGCTCGAACTCACAGACCATGAGATCGTGACCTGAGTTGAAGTCGGACGCTTAACTGACCGAGCCACCCAGGTGCCCCTCTCTTTTTTTTTTTTAAGTGTTTATTTTTGAGAGAGAGAGAGAGAGAGACACAGTGTGAGCAGGGGAGGGGCAGAGAGAGAGAGAGAATGAATCTGAAGCAGGCTCCAGACTCGGAGCTATCAGCACAGAGCCCAACGCTCGACCTCACAGAGACCTGAGCTGAAGTCAGATGCTCAGCCAACTGAGCCCACCCAGGTGCCCCTCTTTTTTCCCCCCTCTGAACACATACTCTAGTATATCTTTGGCACCTTAGAATCATAGAAGGTTGGTCAGTGTTGTATTAGAACCCAGGAGCGGGTAACTTTATATGTTGCTTCCTTGAGACCAGTCTGTGAGCACTGTAGTTAGCAAATTTAAGTTTGTGTGGACATAATCTGTGTGCATATAAATATGAATGAGAAATGCCGTGAGATTCAGCATGCATGGACAGTACTTGGAGAGAACAAGATGTTGAAATTTCAGGGCTCTCTCAGTTCTAAATCAATGTCTTATTTTCAACCCAAATCTTAAAGCTTGGGGATGACATGGGGATGATTGATTGAGCTGTCAGGGCTGTTGTTAAATCTTGGAGCTCCGTAGTGGTCCAGGCCTGGGACAAGCTCTGCCAGCAGCAGATGGGCACTGCCGGACAGAGTTTCCTAGAGGTGACCCATGTACCTAGCTAGATTGAACTAATTGAGGCTTAAGGCTAAGCTTGAAAGACACTGGGTAAGTAATAGTTAAAAGAAAAATTAAGAAAGTGACCCATAGTACTTGTTCACTCCTGAAAATGTTCCTTGCCTCATGGTACGTTTTTTAAGGGAGGCAGGGTGAAGAAAATCTATCATGTGGTGGTTAAAAGAGTCAGAGTCTGAAGTAAGACAGACCTGAATTTCTAATCCAGCTTTACAAATACAGTAGTGTCCCCCCTTATCCACAGTTTTGCTTTCCATGGGTTCAGTTACTGGCACAGATGATCCTCCTGACATGGTGTCAGAAGGTCAGTAGTAGCCGAATGCATCACGGTGCCTGTGCCATTCACCTCACTTCATCTCATCATATAGGCATTTTATCATCTCACATCATCGTAAGAAGGGTAAGTACAGGACAGTAAGATATTTTGAGAGAGAGAGACCACATTCACATAACTTTTATTGCAGGATATTAGAATTTTTCTTATTACTGCTGTTAATCTCTTACTGTCCCTAATTTATAAGTTAAACTTTATCATAAGGGTGTATGTGTAGGAAGAGACATAGTAGATACATACATATATTTGGTATTATCTGAGGTTTCAGGCATCAGCTGAATCAATATATCCCCCACGGATAAGGGGGTGGCTTCTGTGTTTCGCTGTGTAAACTGGAATAGGTTAATTATTTTCTTTGTGCCTCAATTTTGTCATCGTAAAAATAAGAATAAAAGTACCTACCTACCCCACAGAGTGCTGTGAAGATGAAGTGACCCAGCATAAAACGCAGCACAGTATATGGCGCATAAGTGCTCGGCAGTTGTTCCTTATCAGTATGAGGTATATTTCTGGTTTTGTAGGGGGAACACTAAAGCACAGGGTAGAATAGTGGCCCGCTGTGCATTCAGTGACAGCCAGGAATGAAATCTAAACCTCTTGAGAGCTAGCCTGGTACCATACTGACATGACTGTTTCTCTACTCAGCTTTGTGCTATCTTCTCTTGGGGATTTTAGGAGCAGCATAGTGTGAAATGTCAACTAGAGCTTAAGGAGACTTTGTGTTTAAAGGAAAAACATAGGGGTGCCTGAGTGGCTCAGTTGGTTAAGTGTCCAACTCTTGATTTTGGCCCAGGTTACAGTTCGTGAGATCGAGACCCATGTTAGGCTCTGTGCTGACAGCAGAGTCTGCTTGGGATTCTCTCTCCCTCTCACTCTCTGCCCTTTCCTGTGCATGCACGTGCTCTCTCGTGTGCTCACTCTCTCAAAATAAATAAATAAACATTTTAAGAAATAAAGGAAAAACATCATGTTCTTGAGCGGTCAAGTCGTAGACCTCTAGAACTGAGAGAAGTGTTAGCAGTAATTCATCTAGAGTCCTTCATCTACCACAGTTCAGTCTGCAACCAATCAGCAAAGGCTTTACTGATTCAGGATTAAAGGAAAATAAGGACAGTGTTGTGAATGTTCTGTAAAGCTAAATTCAGCTCGGAGAATGTCCTTTACCCTTACCCTTCCTATTTATTTGGTGTTGAAATGACCTTTCTTTTATACAAATTGTTATACTAATTGGTGACAATTTTTTTAGTGTCCTTTTTTGGCAAAATAAAAAGTTAACACTGCTCTGTCAGCTCCTTCTCCCCTCACACTCACTTATTCATGAGAGAGAGAGAGAGAGAGAGAGAGAGAAAGAGAATTCCAAGCAGGCTCCATACCCAGCGCGGAGCCCTATTTGGGGCTCGATCTCATCACCCTGAGATCAGGACCTGAGCCGAAATCAAGAGTCAGGTGCTTAACTGACTAAGCCACCCAGGTGTCCCTCCCCTCATAAATTTTTAATAACACTTCGCTGGTCTGTGAAATAATCCTTTTCTGCTATTATATTGGGGTATTCTATTATATATTGGGTTCTGTTTAGTGCCATACCAGTGTCTAGAAACATTTGGAACTCTTCTCTTGGAATTGTTTCGGACCCACAGCACATTATTTAGAATATTGGCGTTGTAAGTCATTCACACCTGAGTTCAGACTCCAGCTCTGCTACTTAACCAGCTGGGCCACCTTAGATTTGTGGCTTCATCTCTCTCAATCTGTTTTCTTGTCTTTAACAATAGAGGTGATACTTATTTCACAGAGTTTTGAGGATTTGATGAGATCATGTTTAAAATGCCTCGCAGTAGTAGTCCTTTAATAAATGTTAATCCATTCCCCCAAACCTAGAAAATCTTTGCCCCATGAAGTAGTTCCATGTTTGGACACAGCAAACACCCATTTAGAGTTAACTTGGAGTAATACTTTTCTGTGGCCAGAGTGAAGTGACAATAAAGTTAGATTTAGATGCTCATACAGTGGTATCTAATGTAATTGCACTGCCTATAGAAGATTCCAAAAATCCTCTGGGGCTATGGCAGCATAATTGGAATATATATAGGTGTTTATACCCCTGTCCTTTCCTAACCAATCGTTAATCTTCATTTGAATGTAGATTTTCTGAATAGCAGTCTTATTACTTTGTAGACATGCTTTGTATTTCTGGTTTCCTGGTTGACCTAAAATTAAGATCTGGTGAAATCTTAAATTTCCAATGGACAGAAGACAGCCACTCCCACAAGCCACTTTCATCTACTAGAATTAAGAAAAGTTCTTTTCATACCAACACAAGACCTTTAACCACTGTATTTGAGGAGATTAATTGCCATCCACCCCCCAAAAATGTTCGTAAATTATTCTGAGCTCTTTATCTTGAAGGATAGTGGGAAATAATTTTGTTTTCGCCTCAGCAAGGAATTTTATCCACTCAAGATTCTCTACTTACTAGATTGGAAGAGTTTTTGCTAAACCCTGTTGAAACGAGATTTAAGTAATATTTAATTTAATATTTATTTAGAAACTGATTATTGATGAGAAGAAGTATTACTTATTTGGGAGAAACCCTGATTTGTGTGACTTTACCATTGACCACCAGTCTTGCTCTCGGGTCCACGCTGCCTTGGTCTACCACAAGCATCTGAAGAGAGTTTTCCTAATAGATCTCAACAGTAGTAAGTAACTCACGCCCACCCTGTTTGACACATTCTCTTTGGGGCAATGTGAAAATGCTCTTTGGGTTCTTCCGTTTTGAAATCATGTTTTATTGCTCATCAAGGAAGAAGTTTTTGTTTGGTTTTTAAATCAGCCCTTCTCTATTTCTGTTATATCTCCTATTTTCCTGAAATAATTGATGACTGGAGAGAGAAGAGGGTTTTGGGGAGGCATGTTCTGGACGAGGCAATAGGAATATATAGAGAACAAAGAAAAAGTTACTCAGGAGCCAGGGGCTATGGGTATTCAGGTGTTGATAGGACCATGATAAAATTGTGGTCCAATTTAAGCAGAAGCCGTGATAAACTCCATTAATGTATTAGAGTAGTGGGGCAGGACATTAAAAAAATACTTGCTCTGAGCAAAATTTAATTTTTTATAATAGGTTCAAAGCATTTTGCTTTGACTACTAATAATACCAATTTTAATTGGATAAGCACACTCCAAGTAAGATTTTCAACTCTGCCAAAGATGATCCCAGAAATGTAATTGAGACTTCATGGGGCCCTGAAGTTTGTTCATTTGTCCATGTATAAATATAGTGTAAAATGTAAAGGCTCCTGCTTCTAGGCTGGTCGTGTTCTATCCTTTCTCCCCTCCTCTAACACACACACACACACACACACACGCACACACACACACACACACACACAAAGACACAATATGCTTATATAATGGCTTTGGAGAAACTTGCCTCACCAGTACTTAACTTGCAAATTTATCTCATTTTTTCTCTCCATTTTATAACATGCAGAATGCAGACATGGAAAAATATTCAAACTCTCCAGTAGGATTTTGGCTTGCCTTGGCATTCATATTGTACCTGTTTCAGCCAGCCTCCTTTATTGTCCTGGGGAAAACCCAAATATAACTGCCACCAGGCCAGAAGTTCTTATGTTCCCTTATACTTGGGGCTGGAGAGGTCAGACACAGTGATGCCTGTCTTCTGCCTTGGGGGGCATGGCTCTTGCTGGGTTGGAGCCATTCCTGCTGAACCCAGAATGAAGCCAAACTTGTCTGGCAGCAGAGAGCAAGCAGTGGTCTTTATTACATGGGGTAACGTCAGGTCTGAAGATGTATAAGAGATCCACTGAAGAGATTCAAGACCCAATGAAGAGTTTCCTTTTCATTTTGACACATGGACAAGGGATGCAGAGCGGACCCGGTGCTGTTTTCATTTTAAAAAAACAAAACTGATGTTCTGGGAGGAGCTGTTCTCCCTCCTACAACTCAGGTTGGTTTTTGTTTCTGTTTTCTCTCTTATATTTCTGATTTGGTTATTCCCAGCACACGGCACTTTCTTGGGTCACATTCGGTTGGAGCCTCACAAGCCTCAGCAAATTCCCATCGATTCCACAGTCCTCGTTTGGTGCATCCACAAGGGCATATACTCTACGTGAGAAGCCTCAGACACTGCCGTCAGCTGTGAAAGGAGATGAGAAGATGGGTGGAGAGGATGATGAACTCAAGGGCTTACTGGGGCTTCCAGAGGAGGAGACCGAGCTTGATGTAATTTCACGTCTGTCTATGACATTGTTTTGTCTTTGGGGACTCTAGCTTTCAGTATGTAGCTTGAGATGCCAGTGACCTAGCATCAGGAGGTTTTCTTGAGCCCAGTAGTGGGCCTTTGCCACTTTGCCAGGCAGTGTGGCCACATGTGACATGCCTGGGAAAGCTGCACTGTGTTGGGCTTGTTGTGTACAGCCAGTAGACTTCATGGTTGTCTGCCCACCTTCACCAGATGTTAGAAGCCAAGGCTGCGAGTTAAACTTTTCTAGAGCTGCACTGTCTAATGCTATAGCTACTAACCACATTTCAGGTACTCAGTAGTCACATGTGGCAAGTGACCGTATTGAGTGGCAAAGATATAGAACATTTCCGGCACCTGGAAACATAAGCCTCAGAGAGACTGAAGTTTTCATTCGTTTACATTGCTTTTTTTTGATATTGTTCGAATAGCCCAAGAAACTTCTGAGTAGAACTAGGCTGCGTTTGTTCTTTTGGGCCCGGCTGCCCTGAAGGCCATGAATTTTACAAGATTTAATGTAAAGTGCTGAAGTTTTCCTTTTCTAGAGGCTGACCCCAGTGGCTTGTGATGTGGCTGTTTCCATTTACATGTCTGTCGCTGCACTGGTGTGACTGGTCTATTCAGGTAGACCAGCATGTCCTTAACCACCCTCATTCATATACCTCTTGTTCACCAGGGCAGTTTCCCAGCCCTTAGGAAGAAAAGCACAGTGGAAATCTTACAGTTTCAAAGTTATTTGTTCTAAAGAAGTAGCCTCAGTGACTTGCTGACAGTCACTCCTGTGACTGTGCTGCTTCCGTGCTTCCCTGTTTTTTAAGTTCAGTTTGTTAGGTCCTCTCTGGGTCTTCAAGACATTTGTTCTCAAGACATTTGGAATGTCTCAGACTGCAGTGCAGATTGGAATAAGTCCAGAGGATTGGGAAGAGGCAGGCGGCAGTGCTGAGGCCAAGTTAATCATTGAAATAGATGGGCGGTTATGAATAGAAATGGGGCCATATGCAGGGACGGGAAGTGACAAACTATTAATGCCAAATATTAAGTGCCCCTGGCCCTGTCCTTCTGAGCTTCAGTGGGCAGGGCCTGCTGGGAAAGAAGCTATCAGTTGCCCGCTCTGTTTCGTTAATTCAGAGTGGTTCGTGGGGTTCCTCCCAGCCACATTCTTTCATTCCCCAGCTTGACGACATGATAGTCTTTCTTCCGCCCCACAAAACACAAAACCTCAACTCAAGGATACTTGCACAGATGATCTGTTCTCAACTCAGGGTTGTTCACCTTCTTTTGACCATCACTGCCCTGCTGGTCAGTGAGGATGTTCCACATTCTGTCAAAAGAGGTTTGTTAATAGTAGCAGTCCAAGGGTGGTAATGAATTTTTTTTGGAATACAGAAGAGAATGCTGTTTGCCTGCAGAGGTTAAGGTTCACTTCTAAAGCCTTCTTGCTCTTTGTTTAGCTCTATGTTCTTCAAATTCCCTGTGTACTGACTCCTGTCTGTCTTGTGTGAACCCTGGCCTAGAACCTGACAGAGTTCAACACTGCCCACAACAAGCGGATTTCCACCCTGACCATTGAGGAGGGGAATCTCGACATTCAGAGACCAAAGAGAAAGAGGAAGAACTCACGGGTGACTTTCAGTGAGGATGATGAGATCATCAATCCAGGTGAGGTATCTTCCTGGTTTCTTCTGATGAGAAAGCTGGATCTCTGAGAGTATTGTGCACAGTGTGTAGGTTAGTTGTAATGTTTCTCAGCAAGGTTTAGAACGACCGGCACTGTATTAAGGGGAGAGGTTTTCTTATGGTGCCTTGGTGAAGTACCCTCAAACACTCAAGCATTATCCAGTTGCGTTGTGAAAGAAATAGCCAAAGGAGGGGCCCGTGTAATTCAGTAGACAGAGCCAGGCTGTGATTCTCCCCTGCTGATCTGCAGGGGAGATGCTAAGTCTGCGTCATAGCAGAAGTTTAGGTAAAGTAGGGTTGTTTGCTATCTTTACCTCAGAGTAGAACATTATTGTCTTTGTGGAGTTCTGAGTACGAATGGTACCTCTCTCTAAGATTGGAAAACCTTTTGCCGTCACCATGAACTGCACTGAAGACTTGCCTCTCTGTAAGGAAGTAATCTCTAGAAAATTTGTATGGAAATGTCGGCAAGGTGAGAGCATCAGTTTATGGGAAGGCCACCAAGTTCACTAACTTGTTCCGTCCTTCAACAACCACTTACTGGGTATACACAGTATGACAGGTACTCTGGTAGGTGAGGTGGACGACATAGAGACCCAAGGTATAGTTTGTATGATGAAGATGGAATTGAGATTCAGAAAACCTTGTTTGAAATCAGTCTCGGTGGATGGAAACGAGGATCCCAAACTTTTACTTCCCAAATGAAATACATTGAGAATAACTTTCAAGTCCTGCGTTTAGGTTCAAAAATACCAATTATTTAAATGGAGAAGATCTGTTCCAGTGACAGCTCATGAAAAAAAAAGATGTGGGGATTTCAGTTAATTGAATGAGTCATCAGGGTGATGTGGCAACTAGTCAGGTGCAGTTAAAAATTGCATGAAGACTAGGGGACAGCAACCCCACTCATTTGTGTTCTCAGCAGAACTCACCCGGATGGGTTACCAAATGCAAGCGTGACCTCAGCCACCAGATGTGTTATGTAGTCCTGAGGGAGGAGGAGACTTGCAGCTATGGAAAACCTCCTCCAAATGCTGGGTAGGGGGATCATGCTTGAGGAGGCACAGCCACTGCGGTTGGGTATTTGCAGGGCTGACCTTAGAGAGGAAGGAGCAGGCAAAGCCAGAGCCAGTGAGTAGCAAGTATTTGGCTCAGCATAAAAAGCAACGAGATTCTCTTTCTCTCTCTCTTTCTCTCTCTCTCTCTCTCTTTCTCTTCTCTCTCTCTTTCTCTTTCTCTCTCTTTCTCTCTCTCTTTCTCTCTCTCTCTCTCTCTCTTTCTCTCTCTCTCTCTCTTTCTCTCTCTCTCTCTCTTTCTCTCTCTCTCTTTCTCTCTCTCTCTCTCTTTCTCCTCTCTCTCTCTCTCTTTCTCTCTCTCTCCTCTCTCTCTTTCTCTCTCTCTCTCCCTCCCTCCCTCTCTCTCCCTCCCTCCCTCTCTCTCTCTCTCCCCCTCCTTCTCCCTCTCTCTCCCCCTCCTTCTCCCTCTCTCTCCCCCTCCTTCTCCCTCTCTCTCTCTCCCTCCCTCTCTCTTTCTCTCTCTCCCTCCCTCTCCCTCTCTCTCTCTCTCCCCCTCCTTCTCCCTCTCTCTCTCTCCCTCCCTCTCCTCCCTTTCCCTCTCCCTCTCCCTCTCTCTTTCTCCCTCCATCTCTCTCTCTGTCCTCCCTCCTTCTCTCCCTCCCTCTTCCTCTCTCTCTCTCCCTCCACCTCTCTCTCTCTCTTTCTCTTTCTCTCTCTCCTTCTCTCTCTCCTTCTCTCTCTCCCTCCCTCTCCCTCCCTCCCTCTCTCCCTCTCCCTCCCTCCCTCTCTCCCTCTCCTTCCCTCCCTCTCTCCCTCTCCCTCCTCTCTCCCTCCCTCTCCCTCTCCCTCTCCCTCCCTCTCTCTCTCCCTCCCTCTCTCTCTCCCTCTCCCTCCCTCTCCCTCCCTCTCTCTCCCTCTCTCTCTCTCTCTCCCTCCTTCTCTCTCTCCCTCTCTGTCTTTCTGTCTCTCTGTCTCTATCTCTCTCACTCTCACTGTCCCACCCCACCCCACCCCCCCGCCTCTCCGTCTCCCTCTCCCTCCCCTTCCTGGCTTGCATATGCATGTGTTCTCTTTCTCAAATAAATAAGCATTTTTTTAATAATGTTTTATTTACTTTGGAGAGGGAGGGAGGGAGGGGCAGAGAGTGAGGGAGACACAGAATTCAAAGCAGGCTCCAGGCTCTGAGCTGTCAGCACAGAGCCCAACACAGGGTTCAAACCTGTGAACCATGAGATCATAACCTGAGCTGAAGTCGGACGCTTAACCAGTTGAGCCACCCAAGTGCCCCAATAGATAAACATTTTTAAAGGGGCAGGGCAGCACCTGGGTGGCTCAGTCAGTTAAGTGTCAACTCCCGGATTTCAGCTCAGGTCATGATCTTCACGGTTCGTGCTCATGCGCTTGCTCTCTCTCTCGCTGTCTCTCAAAATAAGTAAACATTAACAAAAAAATGAATCCTTACGTTTATTTAATTTATTTTTTTAGTTTATTTATTTGTTTTGAGAGAGAAAGAGAACAAACAGGAGTGACAGAAGGAGAATCCCAAGCAGGCTCCACGTTGTCAGCACAGAGCCTGACATGGGGCTGTATCTCACAAAATGGGATCACGACCTGAGCTAAGATCAAGAGTCCGACACCTAACCAACTGAGTTACCCAGGCACCCCAAATCCCTCTTACATTTAGAGGAAGAATTAACAGGATTCCAGTGAAAGATTGGGCATTTGTTTGGTATGTGGAGTGGAGGAGATTACTCTCCAAAGCAGTGAATACCCAGTGGAAATGTTCAGGCAGGGGCCAAGTGACCAATTAGGGAGACTTATTTCTGGGCCCCAGAACCTATTGAATAAGAGTTCCTAGGAGTTGGACCTAGAAATCTATAGTTTTAAACAAGCTCTTTTTTTGTACTGATGAACAGCCATCAAATTGGGAATCCCTGAACTAGTCAATCTTTTAAATCTCTTTCAGAACTCAGGGTCTGGTCTGCTCTGTTTTTCTCCTTAAAAATTATTGCCCTGGAGCAGAATGTGTACTCGGCAGAGCATAGCATGGGTGTTAAGAGGACGTAGGTTTTGAAATCGACCTCCACATTTAGTAGCTGTGTGAGCTTGACCAAGTGACTTAACAGATACTGGCCTCATAGGATTGGTGGGGAGGCTAAATGTTTAGTATATGTAAAAGTACTTCAGATCAGTGCTTGGCACTCAGTAAGCCCCTGGTAAGTGTTAACCATTATCCCTCCCCATCATCATCGACCACCGCTTTTGCCTTTTATCCGTGCAACCTTTCCTGTACCAGAAGTAGACTTAGCAAGGAATTTGTTGCTAGATCCTCAAGGAACAGAGATCTCGTGGAATGGGTACGTCCTCTCAGGGTGGAATGGCTAGAGATGAGGAGAGCACAGGAGTGCCATTCAGCCAGCACAGCGCAAGACAGGTCCCCCGAGAGTTTGCCCCGGCCCTCTGCAGGCGCATCGCACACGTGGAGTGTGTACCCCATTAGCCACTCCTCTTGGGCTCCAGTTGCTCTTGTGCTTTGTTTGGCTTTCCTTGCCGGAGGGATGATTGGAACAGGACTCCTGTGGGGTTGAGAAAAAAGGTGAGGATGCCTTTTTTACAGCCCTCATCTCCTTCCTAATGAGCCTGGATATCTTTTCCTCTTCTTCCCTATAGAAGTCATTCGTTTGTTTATTCACTGAACAAAGATTGGTCGTGAATGTAATGCCAGGGTGTATTGTTTAGAGGCATCCTAATCTGTGAAAAGCCAGACAGGGGTTAATTACTCAAATAGGGAATCTTTGTTTTCCTAAGGGATTCATAGGAGTCTTTCTTTTCTTTCTTCCTTCCTTCCTTCCTTCCTTCTTCTTCCTTCCTTCCTTCTTCTTCCCTTCTTCCTTCCCTTCCTTCCCTTCCCTCCCTCCCCCCCTTCCTTTTCTTCCCTTCCTTCCCTTCCTCCCTCCCCTTCCTTTTTCTTCCCTTCCTTCCCTTCCTCCCCTTCCTCCCTCCCTTTCCTTCCCTCCCTCCCTTTCCTTCCTCCCTCCCTTTCCTTCCTCCCTCACTCTCTTCCTCCCTCAAATTGGTTTCCATATAATACCCAGTGCTCATCCCAACAGGTGCCCTCCCTCAATGCCCATCACCCACTTTCCCCTCTCTCCCACCCCCCATCAACACTAGGAGTGTTTCTTTTAATAACAGTCACCCTCTATGCATTTAAAATAAGATAAACAACACCTATTAGGGAAACTTCCTTTCCCACCACTATATTAAGACAAAGAGGTCTTGGAGTGGGTTTTTAGTAATAATAGTAAGTCTCCCTTCCTGTTTCCACACACTTAGCCTTCAGCAAGAAAGCTCCTGTTCATCCCAGGCAGTCCAGCCCAGTGGTCCCCTCTGTGCTCCAGGAACACTGTTTTGCACCCCTCCGTTGTGTTGTAGCCTGTCTGGCTTTTCATCTGTGACCTCCTTAAAGGCAGGACAGTATCTTGCTCTTTTACTTCCATCCTTGATGTCCAGTAAATGAGGCATGAGTGAGTGACCAGCTGCAAGCACATCCCTTACTTGGTCTTAGCGCTGTCTTTCTGCAGCAAATGAAGCTAGAAACTTAATAGGGCACAATAATGTGTGTGTACCCTGTGAAAAGGGGGGCTGCTCTCCATGCCGCCTCGACAGGGGGCTTCAAATCCTTCAGTAAAATTCTTGATTGTATACAGTTGTCAGGTCAAAGGCCAGGTTAAGTTTTCCCTTTCTGTTATTTGCTAATGAGCAGGCATTGGCAAGGTATGTGGTATGTGGCCGCTTCACATGTCTCACGTGTCATCATTTTATCACTGGCTTGGGGTTGATAATATCTGCTCTTTGGTTTCTCTCTTCAAAAGGACATATGTGGGGGCACGTGAGTGGCTCAGTCGGTTAAGCGTCTGACTTTGGCTCAGGTCATGATCTCACAGTTCGTGAGTTCAAGCCCCATGTCGGGCTCTGTGCTGACAGCTCAGAGCCTGGAGCCTGCTTTGGATTCTGTGTCTCCCCTCTGTCTGCCCCTCGGCCACTTGCACTCTGTCTCTTGCATTGTCTCAAAAATAAACAAACATTTAAAAAAAAATTAAAAAAAAAAAAAAAGCACATATGTGGAATGGAAAAAAAACTTGGGGAGGGTAGGTACAGTGCAGTGGTCCAGGGGCCCAGGCCTATTTCTGGCTGCTTGAACACAAATCCTGGTCCCCCCACTCTCCAGCAGGGTGACTGGGCCAGGCAGCTCACTCATCGACGCCTGAGTGTGTCTGTTAGATGTTGATTGTAGCAGTACCTGCCTCATAGAGTTGTGAGGATTTAACATGGTGCCAGCACTCAGTAAACACTCAGAATTGCTAGCTGTATTCTACTGTTTGAATATGAGTTGTTGTGGTTACTTTGTTTGCAGTGAGCCCTGTTCCCTTAATCCTCCCAGCAGAGTATCAAACTAATTACCCTCTGGTGTCTTCTGCAGAGGATGTGGATCCCTCAGTTGGTCGCTTCCGGAACATGGTGCAGACTGCAGTGGTCCCGGTCAAGGTAGGAAGCACATTGTAACACTGTTCGGAAT
This sequence comes from Panthera pardus, assembly GCF_024362965.1. Classification (NCBI taxonomy): domain Eukaryota; kingdom Metazoa; phylum Chordata; class Mammalia; order Carnivora; family Felidae; genus Panthera; species Panthera pardus. Next base: position 85,826,462 of record NW_026526666.1, on the reverse strand, counting down.
GCCATACAGTCTGGTTTAAAAACCCACTCTTTTGGGGTGCCTGGTAGGCTCAGTCAGTCAGCATGCAACTCTTGATCTTGGGGTTGTAGGTTTGAGCCCCACGTTGGGTATAGAGATTACTTTAAAATCTTTAAAAGAAAAAAATGAAAATAAAAAATAAAACCCCACTCTTTTATGTGTAGGTAAGTGTTAAATGTGTGCTTAATTAAAATTGTTTTTTAATGTTCATTCATGTATTTTGAGAGAGAGACTGTGCATGTGTAAGCAGGGGAGGGGCAGAGGGAGGGGGGGGGAGAGAGAGAATCACAAGCAGTCTCCATGCTGTCAGCACAGAGACTGATGCGAGGCTCGATCCCACAATCATGAGATCATGACCTGAGCTGAAACCGAGAGCCGGACACTTAACGCACTGAGCCACTCGGGCGCCCTGTGTGTGCTTAATTTTAAAACACATTCTTTTGTTCCTCTGTTTTTTCATGCCTGTAGAAAGACTTTCACCCCACCTGAATCTAGGGGATCCTGGAGTGCCATAGAAAGGCTGCAGGCGGACTGGCCAGCTGGATGCTGTGTATAAATTCTGATGTGATGGGAGCCTATAAATTTACCTCCAGCAGGGTGCAGAGAAGCCCACTTTTCTTTAGCCTTGCCCTTCTGGCTTGAAGTCAGCTATTAGGGGAGGAGGAACATTGTCACGTTTCTGCATGGCACCTCCAGCTTGGCCGTGCCTTTGTCTTGTGGTTGAGAATGGTGCAGATAGGAAAGCCAGTCCAGATCAGGATTAGGTTGAAAGATCAGGTATGTTGAAGAACCAAGAGGTGGAAGTTACAGAGATGTTCTAATTGCTCAACATGTGGAGGAACTACGTGGCAGCTGGGACTGTCATAGGGGGCAAGTGACCCCTTGAAATAGTGAGACCTGTCAACAGAGATATTCAAAAAAGTGATTGGAAGATGCTGGTCACAGATGCTATAGAAAGTTTTATTTAAAAAACAAAACAAAAAAATTAAACTTTAGATTGATAATATCTGTCAAATTTCTGGTTAGAAATTTCTGGTTAGTCTTTTTTAATCCAAAAGGGTCAGAGGGTTGAGGGGGATCTTTCATGAGCATTCATAAGCCAGTGTGAAAAAGTACAAGATGACGTGTTTCTCTGTTGTCTCCATAGCATTCAGGTCACGTTTCTCCTTGAGCTCCTTCCTTCCTTCCTCCCTCCCTCCCTCCTCCCTCCCTCCCTCCCTCCCTCCCTTCCTTCTTTCCTTCCTTCCTTCTTTCCTTCCTTCCTTCCTTCCTTCCTTCCTTCCTTCCTTCCTTCCAAATGTTCTGTTGTCATTAAAGTATAAAACCAGCAAGAGGAGCCTGGCTGGTTCAGTCGGTAGAGCATGATCTCGGGGTTGTAAGTTCAAGCCCCTCGTTGGGTATAGAGATTACTTTAAAAAATAAAATATAAAACCAGATGTTTTTACTTCTTTGTCAATTTCATTATGGTATAATTTACATATGATAAAATACATTTAAGTGTACAGTTTGAGTTTTGACAAATGTATACACCTGGGTTACCACCACCATACTCCATGTATAGCTTTGTATCACCCCAGAAAGTTTACTTATGTACTCTTGCTGTCAGTTCCCCACCCCCCCCCGCCCCCCAGCCCCAGGCACCCAGTGAACTGCTTTCTGTCACCACAGATTTGTTCTGCTCTCAGATTAATGTTTAAAAGTCGTGTGGTCAACGTGAAGATATTGACTTTTTACTTAAATACTTGTATTACTTGTTATCACCACTGTTTCCTAAAAGGGCATTTTTAAAATCAAAAAAGAGAGGGAGGGGTGTGACCTTATGACAAAGAGTAGTCACTTAAACTGGGTAAGTTTTACTTTATGAAAAGCTCACACGTCCTCATTTTTCCCAGTGCATTGTAGGATGGTGAACACTTTGTGTGGAGCAGTATTTGGGAACCATCAATGTTAGACAACCACTGTCAGGTGGTCTCTTCAAACCCTGAGATTTCAGGAGAGTGAAATAGGTTGTCTAGGAAACAAAACAAGCTAGAGGGTTAGGGGCCTTCTTCAAGTTTTCTAGGGTTGGAATAGAAAAGGCTAACTGACACCCTCTCGTGTCTTACCTCTTGTCTCCTCTGTTTCTTGTGAACCACAGAAGAAGCGGGTGGAAGGCCCTGGCTCCCTGGGCCTGGAGGAATCAGGGAGCAGGCGCATGCAGAACTTTGCATTCAGTGGAGGACTCTACGGGGGCCTGCCCCCCACGCACAGTGAAGCCGGCTCTCAGCCACACGGCATCCATGGGACAGCACTCATCGGTGGCTTGCCCATGCCATACCCGAACCTCGCCCCTGACGTGGACTTGACTCCCGTCGTGCCGTCAGCAGTGAACATGAACCCTGCACCAAATCCTGCAGTCTATAACCCCGAAGCTGTCAATGAACCCAAGAAGAAGAAATATGCAAAAGAGGCTTGGCCGGGCAAGAAGCCTACACCTTCCTTACTGATTTGATATTTTTGGTCATGGAGAAGGGTGGGATTGGGTGGGAATTGGGTGGAAGGGTGACGGGGGAGCTAATGAACTAGGGAGAAAAACTTTCCATGTGTGCGGTCTCGTCTTTCAGAATGTCTCCTGGGGCCCTAACCATGTAATGTTAAAGCTGGGGTGGGGTTGGACTATCCCATAAAGACCTGTCTTCAGAACACTATGAGTGTAGAACAGTGTTTCATATTTCCCACTAGGTAGGCTGCCCTGGCCCTTTCCCAGGCCTCTTCCATCACCACCTTTTTCTTTTCTTCCTCGTTCTGGGGTCAGTTTGATTTAAAGTCATGTGTACCCTGGGGAGAGACTCTAGGCCCTCCGGTGGCATCTAGAGCTGTGCTGATGGTAGCAGCATCACCAGCCTGTGGGTCCAGCAGCCTGGTTTCTGTTTACTGTCCCCTGCAAGTCCCAGGTAGCAAAGGGTTCGCCATGGATCCCAGGTCTATCAAAAGAGGGTTTAGAATTCTTCAGTTAAGCTGAGGTTTCAACTCAGAAATGTTTGCCTGGGTCACTGGTTTTGAGGTCCAATAGTTAGGCTTTTTTCTCTTTTGTCCTTTCTGTTGGAATGAGAACATTTTGATTTTCTTCATCTGTGACCAGTGCTGTAGATACAGGTGGGTAGTTTGAAACTTACGGTATTGTTTGAACTTCACTTGTTTCTCTTGTCACACCTGAGTACTCTACTTGCTGAAGTTTTTCGTTTGATTCCAGAGTACTGTCCTCTACTCTTTAAGGCATTGCTTTCCTATTCAAGTGTGTTATGAAGGCAATTTTTAAAGGATATGACCAGTTAGAGCAGCAATTCCAATTGAAAAAATTTTACTTTGCAAGTAACTGATGTCTCTAAGAGGACATTTTTAGGTGTTGGTTCAGAGGCTCTCCACCCCCCCCCCCCCACCCCCTTTACTGAGAGCTCTCATAACCCAGAGCTCCAGGACTCGGCCCAGTAACAAACACAGGAGACGAAGGTAGCAAACAGTGATATGAGCTTTGTACAGAGATTTGTACATTTGTGTAATAGGCCTTTTCACGCTTTATGTGTAGCTTTTTACCTGTAACCTTTATTACATTGTAAATTAAACGTAACTTTTGTCATTCGTGCAGTCTGTGATTCGGTCGCCATCACGGATTCCCGCTGCCATCAGGGAATGTTTTGTCGGAGGTGCAGGTAGGCTTGGGAAGCGATGCTCTGGCCCCGTTTTATTACCACAAATAAAGATGCCCCCTGCCGAATGTGGAAATTCTAATTAGAGATTCCAGTCCCCAGACTGACGCCTCACTGAGCAAAGTGGGTTAAGAGGTGCCTGCTGCCCTTCATCGGGAGGCAGAACCACAGAACTGACACCGGGAGGCTGGGCTTCGGGACACTGGTCCCCGGCGGGTGTTGCCAAAGCCTGGCCGTCCTCCTGCTCTCTGGTTATAGCTGCTCACGTCGGTGCCACAGCTCAGGAAGCTAAAGTTGCATAGTTTTATAGGGGATTTCAACCAGAGTTAGGATTGAACATACGTGTCTCGCATGCCAGGACCTCATACGCGGGGAGTGGCTTTGTGATGGAGATGCCAACTAGCTTCCAAATCCCTTGGGTTGAGAGGCTGGCCTTGGAGCAGGAGCAGCTTGCTGAAGAACAGGGATCCATAAAGTCACAGCTGGACAAAAAGTTGACCTCTTAGCTTCTTGTAAAAATGAGGGTCCTTATTTTAAAAGGACACCTTCCTCTTACTGTAGTGAAGGTGACTGTTAGTGCTGGTTAATAGTCCCTCACTGAACACCTGTCTACCCTGCCCACCATTACAGCAAGTTTTATTTACATAGCCCTAAGGAGAGGCCTGTTTTTATTCCCCATTTTGCAGATGAGAAAACAGACAAAATCAGCTTCCCTGTGATCCCATTGCAGTGAAATCAGGATTGAAACTCTAGTCTAAATCCAGAGCCTGAGCCTTATACAGCCTCCAGGATGAGCTAAGCTGAAGCAGGTGCTTGGCCTGTGGGGGGCACACCATTGTGCTCAGTGGGCTGTAGCTCTGTGGCTAGGTTTCGTTGAAGTTTAAGGTTTATTTTTTTACTTATTTTCGAGAGAGAGAGAGCAAGCAGGGGAGGGGCAGAGAGAGGGAGACAGAATCTCAAGCAGGCTCCGAGCTACCAGCACAGAGCCTGATGCGGGACTTGAACCCACAAACCAGGAGATCATGACCTGAGCTGAAATCAAGAGGCAGAGTCTGCTCAACTGACTGAGCCACCCAGTCACTCCATGTTTAGGCATTTAAAGAAGAAAAGTGTTCCAAACTGAACAACTTAGTGGAAGGTGTGCTAAAGGGCTTCGATCTAGTTTAGATGATAAAGTAAATCCTTCCTGATGAGAGGTTATACTATGTATTATTTGGTTTCAGAATTTGAGTTACAGAGTGAAACTTGCAGTGGGTCTCAAAGAAGGCCCGCAGAGAACATCCAAGCCTGCCAAGTAACATCTTTCCCTTCGAGGGCCCATTTGACTTCAGTGGAAGCAGGGCTGGCTTCGTTTGGTGGTTCCAGGACACAAGGAGGCTTTGTGTGGACACCTGGCTCACTTGGCACCATATTTCTGGTTTATTTCTGTCACGCTGTAGTGCCTCTCAGAGGTGAGCTCCACAGGGAGCGGCCTCGCTGCTCACCCTTAACTTGGCTCGAGACACGACCCCAGATGGATAAGCCCTTCCTGCTTACCACAAGGACCGGCAGATGGCTATTGCTCGAGTAAGTGTGACGCTGCTGTGGGACACAGCCTCTCCCCAGCCTGGGACACGGACCCACTCTGGAGGGGAAGCGACCACAGGTTTCCCCAGAGTCCTGTGCCCACTGATGGGCCATCTGCTTCAGAGGGAGGAGAAGACCTTTGTTCCCTCCCCAGGGGGGGAGAGGCGGCAAATCCCATGGAGGACACCTGTTGACAGGAACCAGCCCATTCTCCGGGTGTTCCCGGCTCAAGATTGGCTGCTTGGAGACAGCCTGCCTAAACTATGCCCATTATCTGCAAATCATAGAATTCTAGAGTCTGAAGCATTTATGAGATCCTGTCTGGATCCTTCATTTTGCTTGTGAGCAAACCATGGCTGTGGGGGACTCACTTCTTTCAACTAACAGGGATGGAAATGTGTGAGCTGGGCATACCAAAATGTGCCACCTTGCCCGCAAGACGCCTGCCTGCTTTAGTGGAAGGATGGACAGGGTGAAGACAGCAGAGACAGGTGGGGTCAGGGAGCCCTCTAGGGAGATGACATTTGGGCAGAGCACTGAACAACAAGTGGGGAATTGCCACACGGAGGGGTGTAGATCAAGCCTCTCCAGGCAGAGGAAACCAGCAGGAGAGGCACGGAAAGACTGGAAGGATGGAAGGATGGAAGAACGTGGGGATGGTCGGTAGGGGGAGGAGGGAATCAGAAAGGCAGAGGCCAGATCCCACCCTGTAAGCTTTGCTGGGGAATTTGAAAGTTTCAAATTACTGGGGTCCACTGAAATTGTTTTTTTCTCTTTAAAAAAGAAAGAAAAGAGGGAAAGAAGGAAAGGCAGGCAAGTCAAGGCAAGAGAAGGAAGGGAGGGAAAGAAAGGAAGGAAGGAAGAAAAGAAGGGAGGGAGAGAGGAAAAGGGAAGGGAAGGGAAACAGGGCTCAGGGAGAAGGTCATGAAAAACCAGAGGGTCGACGTTTTATGTTTCCAAGTGGCAGCGGGAAGGGCACGCCAAGCAGGGGCAGCTGCAGGAGCAAAGGGGGTGGGTGAATGAAAGTCCCCCAGCGTATGATAGAGGGCGGGGGTGGGAAGGCTCTGAGTCTGGACGACCTCTGTCTCCGTGGAATAAAATCATCGCCTGTTCCTCTGGGGAAATTGGATTGGGAGGCAACCACCCCTGAACGCGGGCCCAGGTGCAGCTCTGGAGTCGGCCGGCAGGCGGGGCCCTGCTCCCATTCTCGAGCCACTGTGGTTGTCCTGTGACCTCCCAGGGCTGTGGGGCTGGGAGCTGAGGGGAAGAGGAAGGAAACCCATCTGGCTCATTGTCCTGCACCCTGCTGGCACTTTGTGCATGTTAGTCCCCTTAAATTTCCCAACATCCCTGAGAGGAGGTCGGTGGTGCCCCATTTCACAGCTGGGGGACCTCGAGGCTCAAGGAGAGTACACAGACCAAGGTCACATGGCTGGCAGGTGGTAGAGCAGGGATTCAAATCTGGGCCTGATGTTTTGGACTATGAACGGCAAAAGAGAGCCCCTGATTGCTGCCCTGCTTGTGCCTAGGGTCTGTGAGAGACTGGGGCTTGGTCCGTTTCTGATTTGTCTCCCTCTCGATTTCCTACCGTGGCTGGGGTGCAAGGGGGCAAGAGCACCTGGCCCCGGGGTCCCAAATAGACCAGGTTCGGCCATGCACGCTGACAAAATCCAAAGGCAGAGAGAAGAGAGTGGCGGTGACACGAGAAAGGAGAAAGGAATTTATTTCCGCGAGGCCAGCACTGGGAAGGCAGCGGACGAGTGTCCCAAGACTGTCTCCAAAGTGCTGAAGACACTTCCAGGTTCACATCAGGCAAATGAGGGGCAGAGATCTGGGGGGGGTGGGGGCGGGGGGGGCAGGTGAGCAGTCAAGCTCTGGTTGCTTGAGGCGGTAGTTTCTGTTCCCATGAGGGGATGCTTTGCCTGCCGGGCCTTTTGCCAGAGCTAAGAGGTAAGCTGGAAAGAACTTAATCACTTAGAAAGTTTGAGGTCAAGACAGAGATAGCTGAAGAGGACTTTCACTCCCCTGTCTCCATCTCCGGCACCCTTTGCGGCCTGTGGTGGGCTATCTCCACACATAGGCCAGGGTGACCAAAGCACAGACCCTACTGTACCATCACCTGGGGACAAAGTTACCAACAAGAAGTGCAAGGAGCTCTCTGGAGAGAGCTGATGACCAGGTCTCCCAGCCTGCCTGCCTCGGCCGCCGCCCGTCACCGCCACAGCCTTCCTTCGCCACCCAGGCACTGGAGCCTGTGTCCCCTTCCCGCAGTTCTGCCCTCCTACTGATGGCCAAGCCCACCCTCTCCCGGGACCATTCCCAGCAGCGTGAAAGGTCAGACCTCTCCAAACCCCACCTTGATTCCACTTCCCCACCAGCCACCTCAGCTTCCTCCTATTTCTCTGCCTCACTTTGCACCCCAGCCCCCGGAAAGAATGGTCTCATCTTGCTGTCTCAGGTTCCTCTCCACTACATACTCTTGCATCCACTCCAGTCAGGCTTTTGCCCCAATGCTCCATTAGAACCTCACCTGCTGGTACCCTGGTTAGCCATGTCACGTTCCCTGCTCTGCTCAGAATGCTCCAGAGGCCCCTCATTTCCTCCAGAGTAAAGAGCCAGTCTTTAAAAAAATTTTTTGACACTCATTTTTGAGAGACAGAGCACAAGTGGGAGAGGTGCAGAGAGAGAGGGAGACACAGAATCAGAAGCAGGCTCCAGGCCCCGAGCTGTCAGCACAGAGCCCGACGTGGGGCTCGAACTCACAAACCGCGAGATCATGACCTGAACTGAAGTTGGACGCTTAACCGACTGAGCCACCCAGGCGCCCCAAGAGCCAGTCTTTGCCAGTCTGGCCCTGCTCTGCACCCCCTCCTATTACTTCTCTTCTTCCCACCTCTCTCCCCCTTGCTCACTCAGCTGGTCCCCCAACCCTGCCTGCGTGGCTAGGACTCTGCCCCAGATGTCGGCATGGCCCCCTCCCTCACTGCCTTCAAGTTGAGAAAGAGGAAAGCAGCCCCGGCCTCCAGCAGCCAGTCTAACACTCACAGCCGGGCCTTGGTGTTCTCCTGTCGAACAGAAACCATTTCACAGGATGTCAACATCAGACAAGGCCACTCTGTGTCGGTGATGAACACAACAGGATCACTCTGTAATCATGTCTGAACGCAGAACATGAACATTGTCCAAACCACAAATGGGACCAACCATCGCTATGACTTGTGGCCCCGAAACGTACGTCCACCAGAAACCTCAGAATGTGACCTTATTTGGGAAAAGAGTCTTTGCAGATGATATAAAGGAGAAGGTAAGGATCTTGAGATGAGTTCATCCTGGATTAGAATGGGCCCTACATCTAATGATGAATGTCCTTAGACAGTAAGGAGACAGAGACAGGGGGAGGCATGTGAATGGAGGGAGAAATTGAAACGATGGGTCTACAAGCCAAGGACAGCCAGCAGCCCCCAGCAGCCAGGAGAGAGGCATGGAGCAGGTTCTCCCACAGACCCTCCAGAAGGAATCGATCCTGCGGACATCTTGTTATCAACCTTCCTGCCTCCAGCCTACAGAGCCGTGAAAGAATACATCTGTGCCGCTATAAGCCACTAAGTCTGGTGATTTGTTGTGGCAAACCTAGGGAACAGACGCAATCCCGCACGCTGGCTAATATGAGAGACTGTTGCTTCTTACTAAAGACAGCCGTAGCCTTGGTCTGGTCTTCCCTCCTTGTAGATACAATTTATTAAGATCCCTAGTCATGGAACTGGCCTGGCTTCTGGAAAGCATCCAATCTAGGGTCAAGCCCTGCTTCCATCAGCCCTCCCAAACTCCCTAACCCGAACTTAAATCCTGCAAGTCCTTCCTAATACCCCCTCACTGAGTCACCCACAGTCCCTGTGGAGCGTGCCGTCCGTCACTACTGAGTCGTAAACCCAACTTGCTAACCGCCCTGTGTTCCTGGCAGTCTTTGGCTGGAAGACAAAGTCTTCACCCAAAGGCCACCATCTCCAGTGACAATTGCAGCCTGGCCACCTCTCTTTCTCCTGCCTTCTCCCCTCCCTCCATTTCCCTATGGCCTTCTCCACCTTCTCCCACACTAGGTCATTTACGTATTTTTCTCTGTACTGTTTGCGGTCTGTCTTCCCCACCCCCATCTGAACGTGAGCTCCACAAGGAGCAGGGAGTGTTGTCTGTTTTGTTTCCGGATGTGTCCCAAATGGCGAGAACCTAGCCCATTGTAGGCACTCAGTAAATATTTGTTGATTGAGCGCATCAGTGCTGGGACAGGAGCAAGCCCAGGTAACTCCTAACCAGTTTGGCATCAGGAAGGCTTCCCTGGAAGGGAAAGGATCAGGGCTGGGATCAGATGGGTATACAGAGTTGATCCAGGCATGAGACTGGGGAAAGTCTTTGGGGCATGTACAAAAAGGCTGGGGAAGCGAAGGGGTTAAGACTGGGGGAGAGGGGCGCCTGGGTGGCTCAGTCGGTTAAGCGTCCGACTTCGGCTCAGGTCACGATCTCGCGGTCCGTGAGCTCGAGCCCCGCGTCGGGCTCTGGGCTGATAGCTCAGAGCCTGGAGCCTGCTTCCGATTCTGTGTCTCCCTCACTCTCTGCCCCTCCCCTGTTCATGCTCTCTCTCTGTCTCAAAAATAAATAAACATTAAAAAAAAATTAAAAAAAATAAATTAAAAATTTTAAAAAAGACTGGGAGAGAGTAAGTGCTTCAAGGTAGCTGAAGAGGATGTTCTGGAAGAATAAATTAAGAAACGAGGCTGGACAGTTGTCAGGGGCCAGGACCTGAGGAGCCGGGACGTCAGGTGGTGGGCGCACAGTGCTGTGGAACAGGTGATGCTGGAGGTGGGAAGGCCAAGGGCAAGGCTGTGGGGGTGAGTGGCCTGGGTCAGTGGCTGCTGGAGAGAAGGGGCAGAGTCCAGGGACAAGGAAGAAAGCCCAAGGTGAATCCTGGGTCTCTGGTCTGGGCATTTGGGGGCATCAGAGGTGCCACTCACTGCAGAGGAGAACACAGGAGGAGTGGTTTACGGGGAAAGTGCTGAGTTCAAGGCACTGCATGCCATAGAACCTCAAGGGACGTGTCAAGGGCGCAGTTGTATGCACAACCTGGAGACACAGGCTTCGAAGATGGACACCGAAGCCTTGCAGAGAGGGGGATCCTGGAGACTTCTACCTGAGAAGCCATAATGGGAAGGGCTTCAGGGAAGAGGTGGGGGAGGCCCACTTCTCTCCACCCCCCTTCTCTCTCTCTGGGGCCTCTAGGGCTTGCCTTGGCCCCAGAGTCCCAGTGACTGGAATCACTTACTGGGACAGAGGTCTCCTGTCTCTGCTAACAAATAATTCACTGCTCCAAGCTTCTTTTGAAAGCAGAAGGGGAGCCCCTACACTGCCCCAGCACAGACAGAAGCCATAAGACCCACTGCGGAACCAACGCCCCACCTGGAGGTGGAGAGGGTAGTCTGGCCCTGGGACTCAGGCCCCGTTATTCTGGAAAGCTCATTACTGGGGCTGAAGTCGGTGGTCACCAGACAAAGTCCAGGCACGATGCCACCATCAACTGTTCACAGGCAGCGGGGTTGGGGGTGAGCCTGGCACAGGCTGGCACACTCAGCCCCCGTCCCAATGGCCCCAGCCACCTGCCTCACAGACTTTGACCACAATCGAAGTGGCCCTGCCCAGATGGGAGGGGTGGGGTCCTAACCCGGAGCCCACGGGCTCCATCCCTCACTCTCCATTCTGCCTCCTAACTGCCCCTCTGCCCTGCCCGCCAGCCCAGGTGGGGTTTCCCTCTCCTGAGCACACAGCAGCCTCCTAAGTGCCCCTCCCCACCCTCCACGCCATCTTGGACACCTCCACCGGAACCTTGCTGTAGTGCAATTCAGTCCTTCAGGGACTCATCTGCAAAACCTTTGGGTTAAAGGACAAACTCCTCCCTGGGGCCTCTCAGGGCCTGTTCCTACCAGAAACTTCTTCCAGTTCCTCAGAATGCATCCTCCCTGCCACCCTCCCCCCTCTGTCTCCCACTCTCCCTCAGCTCACCCCATCACTTCCTCTGGGCAGCCTTTCCTGGTCCCCAGGCTGCGGAAGCCTCCGCTTGAGTGACTCTCACCCACTGGGTTTTCCCCACCTGGGAGCCGGAGGGCAGAGACCGTGGGCTGTGGGCCACATTTACCGGTTTCCCAGCAAACCCACATGCTGCCAGAAACAGGGACGGTGGCCTCAAGTTGAAATGCGTTATGGAGTTCTCTGCCTTCCCTCCCCTCCCTGGATCCTTGGCTCTTGCCCCACGGGGTGAGCAGATGTTGGTATCCTCCTTCCCAGCTAGAAGGAGCTGCCTGAGGCTGTGTCCTTTTGCCAGCATCCCCACGGCCTCCCAGTGGTGCTGGGAGAAGTCACCAAACGGAGGTCACATTTCCACAACTCCCCTTTGGGGGAGGTAAGGGAACCTTTGGGGAGGTAAGGGAACAAGGAGGCAGGGCACCCGTTCCAGTGGGACTGCACGAGAGAGGCTGAAGAAGAGAACTTGCCCCAGGGCTCCCTGCTCTGAGTAGCACAGAGGGGTGGTTCGAACCTGGGACCCTGGTTCAATCTTCCTGACTGCAGGGCTTTGGGCACACTGCTTCATCTTTCTAGGTGGCAGTTTTCCCATCTGTAAAATGGAAAGAGCGAGAAAACCCACACCCCAGCGTATTGCAAGCTCAACAAAACAATGCACAGAAAGCACTTGGCACAGTGCCTGCCCTTGGGGAGCCAAGTTCCCCTTCCTGGGCCTTCCCATGGCCTCCATGTATATGCAAATTCAAGTTTGTGCATGGCCCTGGCTGGCTGGGGCAGACCCAGCAGAGGGGACAGAGGACAACAAGACAGAGGGCCGCTCAAGGGCTGTGGGACAGGGCCCTGGGACTGAAGAAGATGGAGAAATCCAAACACGAGGGGGAGGGCTCTCGAAACTACTCCAGTCCCTCTTCATTGCAGCTGGAGAAACTGAGGCTGAGAGGAGGCAGCAGCTGTTGCTGTTGCCAGAGTATTCCTCAGAGTCAGGTTTGGTAGCACAGCTGAAAGCAAGCTTTGCACCTCTTTGGAAGCCAGGTCCGTGAACTTTCCTAAAAATCTCCTAGAATGTAGAACAGAAGGGCAGGAGATGAAGAATTGGTCCAGAAGATACAACGTATATTTAAAGGAGCTCACAAAAGGAAGAAAAACAGAAAACAAACAAAGAGAAAGGCAAGGATGTTTCTAGAACTGAGGGGTGTGAGTTTCCATGTTAAAAAGAACCACAGGTCCCCCAAATAAATAATCCAGTGAAGAAATGGGCAAAAGAGGTGAATACACACTTTTCCAAAGAAGACATCCAGATGGCCAAGAGACACATGAAAAGATCCTCGACGTCGCTCATCATCAGGGAAATACAAATCAAAACAATGAGCTACCACCTCACACCATCAGAGTGGATAAAATTAACAACTCAGGCAGCAACAGATGTTGGCGAAGATACAGAGAAGGAAGAACCCTTTTGCACTGCTGGTGGGAATGCCAACTGGTGCGGCTACCTGGAAAACGGTATGGAGGTTCCTCAAAAAATTAAAAACAGAACCACCCTGTGACCCAGCAACTGCACTACTAGGAATTTATCCAAGGGATACAGCAGCGCCGATTTGAAGGAGCACGTGCACCTCAAAAGCCATAGTATGTAAAGAGCCCAAATGTCCATCAACTGATGAGTGGATAAAGATGTGGTGTATATATACAATGGAATATTTACTCGGCGATCAAAAAGAATGAAATCTTGTTATTTGCCGCGACGTGGATAGAACTAGAATGTATTATGCTAAGTGAAATAAGTCAAAGACAAATCATATGATTTCACTCATATGGGGAATTTAAGATGCAAAACAGATGAACACGGGGGAAGGGAAGCAAAAATAAGATAAAAACAAACCATGAAAGACTCTTTTTTTAAAAAAAATGTTTATTTTTGAGAGAGAGAGAGAGAGAGTAGGGGAGGGGCAGAGAGAGAGGGAGACACAGAATCCAAAGCAGGCTCCAGGCTCTGAGCCGGCAGCACAGAGCCCTACTTGGGCCTCGAACCCATGAGCTGTGAGATCATGACCTGAGCCGGAAGTCTGACATTCAACCAACTAAGCCACCCAGGCACCCCCATAAGAGACTCTTTTTTTTTTTTTTTTTTAACGTTTATTTATTTTTGAGACAGAGAGAGACACAGCATGAACGGGGGAGGGGCAGAGAGAGAGGGAGACACAGACTCGGAAGCAGGCTCCAGGCTCTGAGCCATCAGCCCAGAGCCCGACGCGGGGTTCGAACTCGCGGACTGCGAGATCGCGACCTGAGCCAAAGATCGCGACCTGAGCCAAAGTCGGACGCTCAACCGCTCAACTGACTGAGCCACCCAGGCGCCCCACATAAGAGACTCTTAAATACAGAGAACAAACTGGCAGGAGTGTGAGGTGGGGGGATGGGGTAAATGGGCAATGGGCGCTAAGGAGGGCACTCGTTGGGACGAGCACTGGGCGTTAAACGTAAGTGATGAATCACTAAATTCTCTTCCTGAAATCATTATTACACTATGTGTTAACTACCTTGAATTCAAATTAAAAAAAAAAAATTACAGGGGCGCCTGGGTGGCTCAGTCGGTTGGGCGTCCGACTTCGGCTCAGGTCACGATCTCGCGGTCCGTGAGTTCGAGCCCCGCGTCGGGCTCTGGGCTGATGGCTCAGAGCCTGGAGCCTGCTTCCGAGTCTGTGTCTCCCCCTCTCTCTGCCCCTCCCCCGTTCAAGCTCTGTCTCTCTCTGTCTCAAAAATAAATAAATGTTAAAAAAAAAAATTACAAAAAGAAGAAGAAGAAGAAGAAGAAGAAGAAGAAGAAGAAGAAGAAGAACCATAGGTGGCCAGAAGCAAGGAGACCCACAGATGGCGAGCATGTGAAATGTCTGAGCATCAGGGACTGAGAGAAGGCTCCCAGCTGCACACACAAAGCGTCTGGAAGTAGAATGACTTTGGACCTGCCAACGGCAAACAGGGTACCACAAGAGCACGGAGCCATGCTTCCATATGTGCGGGGAACATTGCTTACAACTGCACCACAACACCAGTCAGATCATTGTTCAAGAATGAACCATGAACACGGGTGCACAAACACCTATTTGAGTCCCTGCTTTCAATTCTTTCGGATACATACCTACAAGTGGGGTTGCGGGATCATACGGTAACTCTAGTTTTAATATTTTGAGAAAGAGGTGACTTTCCATTTAACCTCTGCTGAAAGGAGACGGCAGACTCGGCTGCTCTCCCCAAACCCGCAAGTTACGCTGAAGGTCTTGTGGGGTTTGGAAGGCGCAAAGCCTGACCCCTGCCCCCAGACTGAGCCCACTTCCTTCCCTCTGCTCGCCAGTCCCACAGGTGCTACAGTCCCTTCCCAGAGAGGACAGAAGCCTCTGACATACTGAGCAGGTGGTTTGCCTCCATCCGGTCCCAGTTAGGAAATACCGGGGCAAAAAGCTCTCTGGGCTCAAACCCACTTCCCCAGGGTAGCGGTCGATGGTTTCACTTTCTGGTCTGTTCCTTCCCCAGCTTTCCCCCAGCTTGGGACCTGGCCAGTTCCCAGGCCTGAGGAACTCCTGCCGGCGTTGCTCAGCTCCCTTCTCCTCTCCTCCCTTCCTCCTCTCCCTTCTAGCCTCTTCTTTACCTCCCCTCTCCTCTATTTTCTCTCCTCTCCCTTCCCCTCCTCTGTCGCCCCCTTCGTCCTCTCCTCTCCCTCCTCCTCCTTTTCTCTCCACCCCTCATCCCTCCCACCTTTCCCACCCCCTGCCCCTCCTTACCTTCCTTCCCACCCTGGAGGTTGTGAAACTTCCTTTGCCCCCTGCTTCATAAGGTCAAGAAGACAAGGCTTGAAGTGTACTTTTTCATCACACCTGAGTATGACTCAACCCTTCAAAGCTTCACAACCAGCCGCCGCTCTCCTCATTGAGGATATACGGATATCGAATATCTTTTTCCGGAAGTGACTCCCCCACCCTTGTGGAAATCTGCAAAAGGGGGGGGCCTCCCCCCCAGGTGGGCCTCCACAGTGGTCTCAGGGAATCCTTGGCAGGGAGCTGTTCATATTATCCTTATAAACCAAGTTCTAGAAATTCTAGAAAACATGGGGCGCCTGGGTGGCTCAGTCGGTTTAGCATCTGACTCTTGGCTTCAGCTCAGGCGCTCTGTGCCGACAGTGCAGGATTCTCTCTCTCCCTCTCCCTCTCCCTCTCTCTCTCTCTCTCTCTCTGCCCCTCCCCAGCTCACTCTCCCTGTCTCTCAAAACAAATTAAAAAACTTAAACATTTTTTGTTTTAAATCTAGAAAACAGGGAAAAGACGACAGATTGCCCTTCAAGTCCCTGGGGTTCCCAGTGCCGTGAGCGGTTCTGGTTTCGTCTGTGAGTTTTGGGCTCTTGTCTCCGCTGAGCCACTGGAGCATGACCGCTTCGGAGCCTACGGGTGGCTGTGTATCTGTGCAGGTGGGTGCCCTTGACGCTTGGGGCTTGTGAGAGGGTCACCTCAGAGCAGCCATCGGGTCCATAGCACCAAATGCCTCCCGACTGCTGGCTTGTTTTCCACCAGCCCCCCTTGGCCAACGTGCAAGGCCGGCGGGCAGGAGGGGACAGCAGGATGTTGTAACAACCCCCGCCCGGTGCTGCGTTCCCCTCCTGCCCCTGTATAAGGCCGAGTGGTACCAAGTCCAAGGGCGTCTGGTGCCAGCACGGCCGACAGGGCCCAGCCCCCCCACCCCCAGTCACCCTCAATTTCCCTGCTACGGTGACCACACTATCGTCACTATCTATGGCTATCAGATGCAGAAAACTGTGAGAGACTTGTGGCAGAAATGAGGAACTCCGGGTTCTGGGGGGTGGCAGGC
The DNA here is from genome assembly GCF_024362965.1 of Panthera pardus. NCBI lineage: Eukaryota > Metazoa > Chordata > Mammalia > Carnivora > Felidae > Panthera > Panthera pardus. The sequence goes on along the minus strand of NW_026526666.1, from coordinate 85,810,269 downwards.
CCCTCCTCAGGCCTCCTCCTCACGACTTCTCACCTCCTTGCCTCTCCCACCTCTCCCCACCACACTCCTGAGGAGTCAGAGACTGGGCTGGAGCTCCCAGGCTGGGAAAAAGTGCAAAGAGCTGGGGCCATGGCTCCCGCAGGCCTGGTTTCCAATTCTGGTTCCTCCGTTTGTATGTTGAGTGACAGCAAGAAGGACAGTTCCCCACTTAGACTCTCATTTACTTTGTGGCTCAGTTGGTTAATCACCCAACTTCGGCTCAGGTCATGATCTCATGCTTCATGGGTTCGCGCCCCCCATTGGGTCTGTGCTGACAGCTCAGAGCCTGGAGCCTGCTTTGGATCCTGTGTCTCCCTCTCTCTCTGCCCCTCCCCTGCTCACGCTCTGTCTCTCAAAAATAAATTAAAAAAAATTTTTTTTAATTAAAACAAAAAAAAGGAATCTCATTTTCCTAATCTGGAAAGCAGATTATCAAGAGAAGTAAATGAGATATGAGATCCCTGATAAATTTCAGGGGCACAGGAAGCCCTCGGGAAGCAATCATAGTAACAGATATTGAGCACTTGACATGTGCCATGTGCCCATCACACTATCATTTCCACCAACATCTTGCCCCTGCCAGTGCCTATGGTACAGAGGGGACCGAGGCTCAGAGATGTTAAGGAATTAGCCCAAGGTCACACAGCCATGAAGAGGTGGAGCCAGGCTTTGAGCCCAGCTCTGTTTGCAAAGCCCATCTTTTCATTCTTCATCCTCTGATGCATTTCTAGGCCAAACTGGGCTGAGCAAAAATTCGTCAGAGACCTGCTTTGTCTGGTGAAATACACGGGGAAGAGATGAAAAACTGCCATTTTCTCTGGCCTGCAGCAGAAACCCAGCGGGAGGGGGTTAAAATCCCAGCTTTCCCCCAGGGTGCCTGGCTGGTTCAGTGGGAGAGCACACAACTCTTGATCTCAAGGTTGTGAGTCTGAGCCCCACATTGGGTGTAGAGATTACTTCAATGAATCGATAAAAACTCAAAACAAAAAAAATCCTAACTTCCCCACTTTTTCGTTGCCTGATCTCAGGCAGTGCTTTTCTGAGCCTCAGTTTCCTGACCTGTGAAGTGGGAATGTTTGTCTTGCTTGCTTGTAGGGAGGATTAAGCGAGCCTATGTTTGCACTGAGCCTGCTCAGGGTGGGTGCCCACAGGATCACACCTGCCAGTGTTTCTGGAAACATAAACATGCCCCCTCTGTCCCATCTCCTCTGCTTAGCATACCCTCCCCCTGGGCCCATGACCCCTGGGCCCTTGCATACCTCTGTGTGCCACTCCTCTCAGCCCTTGCAAGGGTCCTTCTTCCTTTTCTTATTGGGTCCATTGGAGGCTCAGCAACCTTTCAACATGACTGAAACCCACCCTCAGAAGCTGTAAACACAAGCATACCATTCGACTCAGAAATTCCACTTCAGGGATTCTATCTCAAGGAGACATTTTCCACCCATTCATTCAGTGAGTCATTAGCCATAGTGATTTATTGAGCACCTACTGTTTGCCAGGCCCTGTGATATGCTGGGGTTACAATGGGGAGCAAAGTCGACTGGTACTCCAACCTCTGACCACTAGAAGTCAACTGTCTTTCTTTAAAAAAAAAAACAAAAAACAAGTTCTAGATTTAAAAAGAAATTTTATTTAAAGTGGGTTCCACACCCAATGTGGGGCTCGAACTCATGACCCCAAGATTAAGAGTCACATGCTTTACCAATTGAACCAGCCGGGTGCTCCAAGAAGCCAACTGTCTAATTGCTGAGGAGACCTTAAACAATTACACAGATAAATATATAATGAAAATTGTAATGGCAAGGCAGTGTTTCAACACGTTGGTTGCAGTAGGCTTTTGCCCCCTAATTTGGTAAGTCCACTTCTGCGCCCAGGAAACTGGAAAAAGACAAAGGCAAAGTGAAAGGGGGGATTTTAAAAGTTTCTGTGGAGCAGTATCCCTCAGGAGCTTCCCCTTGAAGGTCACGGCTGGACCTGACTTCAGCCGGTCATGGGATGGGCAGCAGTTTCTGGGCAGCAGTGTCTGGAAACGTTTATGCAAAGAAAGAAAAAGACAAACAGAAATAATAGACAACCCAGTGGCGAGAAGTCCCCTGTGACCAGATCGCGGGTTCTAAACGCCCTTCTCCAATAAAAGGAACCCTTTCAGGAAAAGCGAAAATGGCTGCCTGCAGGGCTGAGGCAGAAAAAAGATGAGATGGGCCTCCAGGCATTTTGTAGCACCAGGCAGTGAGAAGTGCTCAGAAAGCGGGAACAAGGGACGGCTAGAGGGACCCAGGAGCCATCCCGATGGCACTCCCAAAGCAGGAATAATTTGGGCAACAAAATAATGTAGATTAGATTAGAAGTCAAAGTATAAATATCCATGGGTCCATACTGACATACATAATTGAATAATTAATTAATTGGGGTGAAGGGACATATCTTTCTGACAGAGGAATCCCAAGTCATTTATTTGGATGTTCCTTGCTCTGGGAAGCGGGGCTTCGCTTCCCCTGAGGGTGGGCTGCGCTTCGCTTAGCGACATGTTTCCAAAGAACAGAGTATGGAGAGGGGAAAATAGCAACTTTATAGTGGAGAAACCTGGAAACACCGCCTTCACTAAGCCATTGAGGTTAACATCACAGTGAAAAGTCCTGTGCGCTTGTCATGTGTCCGCACCCCCCAGAGGCTGTGATAAGAAGAGTTTTTCACCTTTGTAGTATCCTCCCCACAAACCCATAACCCCAGTCTAGTCATGAGGAAAACATCAGGAAAAAAAAACAAACAACCAAAAAACTGAGGGACAGGGACGCCTGGGTGGCTCAGTCGGTTAAGCGTCTGACTTCGGCTCAGGTCACGATCTCGCGGTCCGTGAGTTCGAGCCCCGCGTCGGGCTCGGTGCCGACGGCTCAGAGCCTGGAGCCTGCTTTGGATTCTGTGTCTCCCTCTCTCTCTGCCCCTCCCCCGTTCATGCTCTGTCTCTCTCTGTCTCAAAAATAAATAAACGTTAAAAAAAAAAAAAACAACTAAGGGACATTCGACAAAATACTCCACCAGTTCTCCTCAAGACTGACAAGGTTGCAAGAACAACAAGGAAAGGTTGAGAAAGCGTCACAGACAGGATGCGATTCTGGAACAGAAAGAAGACATTGGAGAAAAGGCAGATAAAATCCAAACACAGCCTACGATTTTGTTAACATTAGTGTGGCAATGGTGGTTTCTTAGTTTTGACAGATGCACCTTGGTAATGTGAAGTGGTAACATTAGGGGAATTTAAAACTGGCTGAGGGATATATGGGAAATCTATTTTTTTTTCCACTTTAGTGGAAATTACAAAGATTTTTTTAAAAACCTGCACACAAACAATAGAGTAGAAACACAGCAAAGGGTTAATAGCAAGTATATTTGGATAGTGGGAAAGAATAATTAGGGTTCATTCCTTGTATGCTATTTGTTTGTTTTGGAAGTTTTATTTATTTAAGTGATCCCGCACCCTACATGGGGCTCCAGCTCACCACCCAGAGACCAAGAGTCACAAGCTCCTCCGACTGAGCCAGCCAAACGCCCCTACACCTTTTATTTTAAACTGTTATTATTTCTTTTTTCTTTCTCTTTCTCTTTTAATTTTTTAAATTTTATTTGTTTTTGAGAGAGAGAGTGCGAGCAGGGGAGGGGCAGAGAGAGAGAGAGAGAGAGACACTGAATCCGAAGCAGGCCCTGGGCTCTGAGCTGTCAGCACAGACTGAGCCCCCAGAGGGAGGCCCCAATTTCCCTCTTTTTAAAATTTATTTATTTATATTTGAGACAGGGCGAAAGCGAGTGGGGGAGGGGCAGAGAGAGAGAGAGAGAGAGAGAGAGAAGGAGAAAGAGAGAATCCCAAGCAGGCTCTGTGCTCTCAGCCTAGAGCCGGTTGCCTGGGGAACTCACAAAGTGAATTCATGACCTAAGCTGAAATCAAGAGTCACATGGTTAACCCACTGAACCACCCAGGCACCCCATAAACTTTTATTATTTCTTATTAGAAGTCTGCTATTTTATAGCAACAAAAAGTGAAATAAAGTCTAGTTTGCTCTCCAGTTTCAGCACACACACACACACACACACACACACACACAAAGTATTTTGCGCGGTATCTAAATGATCTCATTTAACCTGTACCACCAGCTAAGAAAAGATTCTTTCCTCTATTTTACAGATGAGGAAACTGAAACTCAGAAGTCGGTGATTCGCTTAAAGTTATATATACCAAGCAAGTGGGCTCTCTCCTAAGCAGATTTCTCTCTAGCCCAAGGAAGAATTTTTTTTTTTAACATTTATTTATCTTTGAGAGACAGAGACAGAGTGCAAGTCGGGGAGGGGCAGAAACAGAGGGAGACACAGAACCCGAAGTAGGCTGCAGGCTCTGATGCGGGGCTCGAACCCATGAACCGTGAGATCATGACCTGAGCTGACGTCAGACGCTCAACCAATTGAGCCACCCAGGCGCCCCTCAAGAAAGAATTTTTAACTGTAATGTTAGGGGGGTATGAGTGCCTTGGAAAGGTGGTGAGTTCCCCACCAGTGAAGGGAAGCCGTGAGTGTGCCCGACAGGAGTCCAAGGAAACTGACACTGTATCTTTCTCCTTAGACCCAAAGGGCAGGGCTGCGCCTCTCCTGAGAAACCCAGAACTGGGGCGCCTGGGTGGCTCAGTCGGTTAAGCAACTGACTGGCTCCCGTCATGATCTCAGGGTTCGTGAGGTCAAGCCCCACATCAGTCTCTGTGCTGCCAGCTCGGAGCCTGGAGCCTGCTTCAGATGCTATGTCTCCTTCTCTCTGCCCCTCCTCCACTTGTGCTCTCTTTCTCTCTCAAAAATAAATAAAATGTAAGAAAAATTTAAAAAAAAAAAAAAAAAAGGAAAGAAACCCAGAACTGCAGCAGGCTGGCCACATTTCCTCCTTCTAACTGGGAGGGCGGCGCGGGTAGGTGGGGGCGGGGGCGTCAGGGGCTTCTCCATCTTCCCCCCTCCCCCCTCCACCGTGGGATACATCACAGACAACGGGGCGGGGGGATGGGGAAGCGGGGCGTGGGAACCAGCTGTCCTTTAGTCGGAGCCTCCAGGTGTCAGGCCTGATCTGCATTTTCGACGTCGCGCCCCCAGTGTGAGACGCAGGAACGCAGGCCACTGCAGGGGTGAGGAGGCCGAGGCCCGCGGAGGGCTCCGGCCGGGTCCCCACGCCCCGCGGCCGAGCGGCTCCGCCCACAGGGGCCAGGCAGGGGGCAGGGCAGGGCTGCAGGGCCGAGCGGCGGCCACTCAGGAGGCGTCCAGCGAGCCGCGAGGACCATGGAGCCGGTGTCCCTGCAGGACTTCGTTTGCGCCCTGGACCCCGCCTCCCTCCCGCGTGTGCTGCGAGTCTGCTCGGGGGTCTACTTCCAGGGTGAGTGAGGGGCCGGCACCCCTCCGGCCCCCGCCCCCGCCGCTGCCCGGCTCTCGCTGGGTGTGGGGCAGGGGCGCCGCCCCGGGCGGCAGAAACCCGGGAAACCCAGCCACGCTGCCACTGCCCAAGTCCAAGTGTACCCAACCTCTCCGGGCCTCGGTTTTTGCTTTCGTGGAACGGGGGGGCGCCGACTGCCCCGCAGGGTGATGAGAAGTCACCGGCCTTACACACTCGGGTGGGTGGAACCGAGCCAGGCGGGGGGGGAGGGGGGGGTGTGGAACCGCGGTGCGCACCGGCGGAGGTCTGGCGGTGGGGAAGCCGAAAGTCAGGGCTCGAACCGGGTCAGGCCTCCCGCGCACCCTCCCACTCCTCCCCCTTGACGCCCGTCTACGCGCCTCCGTTCGGTCCCTCCAGCCCACCTTGGCCCTCAGCTTTGCAGCCTGATCTGATCAGCAATTCAGTTCTCGGCTTGAATGGCTGCTTCCCCCCTCTACACCCCCGGCAGCCTCCCCCGCTCTCTGCTCCTCGCGGAACTTGCACACGTGCCCACCTGGTTCCCAGGGATGGGTGCACCGCGGGGGCTCAGTCACTAGTGACAGCCGAAGGAGCGAGAGGGGCGGGGTTGACTGGCGGTGGAGGGGAGAGGCAGCTGCTCCGAGGTGGTGGGGGGAGTCGCGGGCAGAGTGGGGGCAGCGGAGGTGCAGGGAGAGGGAACTTGGCGACTGGTTGGGGGGGGGGTGGTCCTTCCTTAGAAAGCAAACTAGTGCAAGGGTGCCTGGCCACATCTGTTCCCTCTTTCTGGTCCCCTGCGCGGCACAGCAGCTCCCGGTGAAGTGTTCCGAGGCCACCCCGGGGGAGGGCAGCATCCGCCGCCACACCCTGGTCCCCTTGGGAATCTGGCAGATGCGGGTTCAGACGCCGACTGGCCTCCTCTGGGGGCTCCCTGCCGGCGCCTCCGGCTGTTTGCGCTCCTCCCGATGTCCCCTGACCACGGCGTGTCGCAAAGCCTGTTTCCTCATCCTGCCCGACCCGGGGCGCGGGAAGTGGCGGAAGTCCGGGTGACAGAAGAACCAGGGAGGAGGCCAGGTGGCGGGAGAAAAAAAAAAAAAAAAAGCTGTTTTTTAATGTTTATTTATTTTTGAGAGACAGAGCGTGAGTGGGGGTGGGGGGACAGAGAGAGAGGGAGACACAGAATCCGAAGCAGGCTCCAGGCTCCTAGCTGTCAGCACAGAGCCCTACAGGGGCGGAAGAACTCACAGACAGGGAGATCATGACTTGAGCCAAAGTCGGCCGCTCAACCAAGGGAGCCACCCAGGTGCCCAGGAAGGGCAGGGAGGGGGGTCGGGGGGAGAAGCAGGGCTCATCTGAAGTGCGGCTTGTGTTTTCACTGAGGCGGGATTCAAAGTCACGAATGGTGAGATCGTGACCTGAGCCAAAGTCAGATGCTTAACCTACTGAGCCACCCAGACACCCGTAAGCTTTTTTTAAAATGTTTATTTATTTGAGAGAGTTGGGGGTGGGGGGCGCAGAGGATTCCAAGCAGGTTGCACACTGACAGCAGAGAGTGTGATGCGGGGCTTGAACTCATGGGCCGTGAGATCATGACCTAAGTTGAAAGGGGCCGCTTAACCACTGAGCCGCCTAGGCACCCCTCTCCTGTGCTTCCTTTAAAAACAACTCATCTGAAGAAGAAAGCACCAGCGTGGCTGTTAGCCGGGTGTGTGTGTGACCTCCAGGCAGTCACTGAACTTCTGGGGTCTGACTTTGTAGCTGTACCGTAGGGATTAGGACTTCCTGCGTTAGTTCCTTGCTCAAGACTTCAACACGTGCTTAGAGGCTGGGCCTGTGCCGGCTGCAGCGACCCTGAGATGGATCAGTCCTGCCTTGCCTGTGAGCTCAGTTTAGGAGGCATGGGGAGGTGGAGATGGCCAGAGAAGAGTGCCGCGGAGGGGTGCATCCAGCACTAAAAGAAGGCAAAGGTAGGGTTCGTGCTGCCTGAGTACCGCCGAAGCAGGGGCCCTTCGATAGGGAAAGACAGGGAAGGCCGCCCCGGGCAGCTGGAACATGTACAGACCTGTGGCAGAGCCGAGCCTGTTGGAGAACAGGGCACGACCCACCCAGCACTTGGCCCTTACTGCACCGGGACACTGAGTCAGTTTCTCCACAGGCTCCATCTACGAGATCTCTGGGAATGAGTGCTGCCTCTCCACAGGGGACCTGATCAAGGTCACCCAGGTTTGCCTCCAGAGGGTGGTCTGCGAGAACCCAGGAACCGGCCAGACCATTGAAATCGCCCCCACCTTCCGCGGTAAGGCAGCTCTCCGCCACCCCCCTCCCACCCCCAGGGCACTGGCCCCTCCGGGCACACCCGTGGGCTCACCGACCCCAGCTTGCACTCCTGCCTCTCTAGTTTGGCACATGTGCTCCCACATCCTCCACTACCCTGCCCCGAGGCCTGGGATGTCTTCCAGGTGGTCCCACAATGCCCTTAGCCGGGCGTGGCTGCATCCTCTCCACACCCATCTCTCTGATCACATCTGCCTCTCGGCTGGGACTTTCTTTGTTCCAGGTCTTTGTCCATGTGCTTGTCCCTGTGTTGGCTCATTCACTCACCAGACATTTACTGACACTTGTGTGCCACGCCCTGTGCTAGGGGCTGGGGCGTGGGGCTCTGGATGGACCGAGTGTAGCCTTCTGCAGCCTGGAGCTTCCAGGATGGCAGTGAGAGGAGGGGAAGAGTAGAAGCAGACACCAGTTCACAGAGGGCTCCTGGCAGAAGTAGCCCGCCTCAGGGGTCTGTGCAGGCTTCCTGGAGGAGGTGGCTCCCGAGTTGGAGGAAGGATCCCCAGAGGGAGTAACTATAGGGAGTAGCAAGTGTGTATCTGGTTACTACGTAGCCTGGTTGCTGCAGGAGGCGTGTGGCACAGTGGACCACGGCCGGACCGGATGCTGAAACTAACAGCCTGGATGGGAATCCCATCTCTGCTGGCAAATAGCTGTGGTCTTGGCCAGTTCTTGGGACCTCTCTGTGCCTCAGCTTACTCCTCTCTAACAGGGTAATCAGACTTGACGTGAGGATTCAGAGTTGCCATGCAGGAAGTACTCAGCACAGGGCGTGGCCCAGAGCTGTACCTTAACACATATTACTATATATGTATGTGTATATATATATTTTCCTGAACCATGAGAGTGAAATACAGACATGATAACCCTTTACATCTAAATATTACTGGGTGGGAGAGAGGGGAAAGTGGGTGATGGGCATGGAGGAGGGCGCCTGTTGGGATGAGCACTGGGTGTTGTATGGAAATCAATTTGACAATAAATTTCATATTAAAAAAATAAAAAAATATATATTACTCCTAATATTTACTAATATTACTCCTAAGTACAAGGACATTTGTTCACAAAGCTATAGTTCAATGATCAAATTCAATAAATTTAATATTGATAGAATACTACTGTCTAACCTACTCTATTCAAATTTCACCAAAAGCCCCTAATGTCCTTTATAGTGTTTCCCCTTGATCCAGAAGCCAAACACAGATCACATACTGATTTATTTAAAAACAATTTTTTTAAGTGTTTATTTTTGAGAGAGAGAAAGAGACACAGACTGTGAGCAGGGGAGGGGCAGAGAGAGAGGGAGACACAGAATCGGAAGCAGGCTCCAGGCTCTGAGCGGTCAGCACAGAGCCCAACACAGGGCTCGAACTCATGAGCTGTGAGCTGAAGTCTGACGCTTAATAGACTGAGCCACCCAGGAGTCCCACATACTGATTTCTTAATCTCCTTCAGGCTGGAACAATTTTTCTTCTCTTCTTCTTCTTCTTCTTCTTCTTCTTGAATATTTATTTTTGAGAGTGCGAGAGTGAGTGAGCAGGGGAGGGGCAAAGAGAGAGAGGGGGACTGAGGTTCCGAAACAGGCTCTGTGCTGACAGCAGACAGCCTGACGCAGGGCTTGAACTCACGAACTGGAGATCGTGGCCTGAACCAAAGTCAGACACAACCGACTGAGCCACCCAGGTGCCCTCAGGCTGGAACAATTCTTCAGCGTCTATCTCGACATCAACAGTTTTGAAGAGTCTGGATCAGTACCTATGCAGAATGTCCTGCAGTCCGGGTTTGTGTGATGTTGCACTGATTCAATTTGTGTTGGGTGTTTTAGGCAGGAAAACTCTGGAGATGATGTTATGTCTGGATGTGGGGTGTTTTAGGCCGGTCCGGTGGCAGGAGAGTGGATGGGGTCCGGGGAAGGAGTAGATGGGGAAGGACAGTCGGGTCACTAGAATTGGCAGACAAGATGTGAGGTGAAGAAGGGTGGTCAGAGGTCGTTTGGCCAGTAGCTCCTGGGTTTCTACTTTGGGAGAGAGGGACAGTGTCACTGCTGCAGCATGGGGTGACAGGTGGTGGACGTAGGGGACTGGAGCAGTGGTCAGGAATATGGAAACAAAGTTGGCAAAGTTAGAGGCAGGTACGATTCAGGAGGTGGACAATTGTGGCTGTCGTCCTTGTCTTTTGAGAAACACATTCCTGTTCTGTCTCTGGTGCCAATCCCTCCGAGTTCTTGCCTGTCTGTGTAAGAAGGAACTGTCCCCATCTCTACCCTTCACTGTCCCTTCATACATGGCCAGTTGCTGCCTCTTGTCCCTCGCCCTGCAGCCTGGATGTCCAGATGCTCGGTGCTTGCGTTCAGGGGACTCTGACTGGGTTCTCTGGGGAAGACCGGGGCCTGGTGTGTGTGGCCCTGCACCCATCAAAGGCCTGTCCCACCTTGACACCCTCTGCTGTGCCCCACAGGCCACTTCAGACCCCTCACCGGCCCCCAGAGCTACGGAACCCTGAACGAGCTGCTGTCTGCTGCAACCCAGCACTCCAAGAAGCTGCCCATTTGCTTCATGTCGACCCACAGAATCACCACAGAGGCCAGGGTGGTGCCTGAGGACCAGCCTCTCCTGCTTGAGGCTGTGGAAATACACCACGGGGCCAACTACGCCCGCTGTGTGCTAGACACTGAAGCCCAGCAGTTCGTTCTGCACCTGCCCCTGTCCCAGAAGGGGCCCTTCTGGGAATGGGAGCCCGGTGCCCCTCGGCCCCTGCTCCAGGCTCTGCAGGACTCAGCCCTGAAGGACCTCCTCTTCACCTGCCCCACCCTCCCCTGGCACTCCCTGATCCTGAGGCCCCAGTATGAGGTCCAAGCCATCATGCACAGTGAGTTGCCCGGGCAGCTGGGGGGAGGCCTGGTGGGGCGAGAGGCGGGGCCCTGGGAAGCTGCTGAGATGGGACGTGCCCCACCTCCCTGATCCCTGTGGTTGGCTAGGGATTTCCCCAGGTGGCTTGCCCAGAACATACAATATAAAAGAATGAAGATTCCCCAACAGTGGGAAGTTAGGTGTAAAAGGAGACAGGAAGATGAAGGAAATTAAGAGTGAGGTCCCACTCTTCTTACTTTTATAAAATTCGGCAAAAGTTGGACTGTGAGCTTGCCAGCAACTAGGACAAAGCAACAGTGTTACAGAGTGAAACCTGGACCATTTGTTCAGGAGACGCAGATTTTCCCGCCACTGGGGAGAATAGGATTGTTCCTGAAGGCCCTTCTGTCCGGGAGATAAGGGCACTGGGTGAATCCCCAGCTGTTTCATAGGCTTATTTTGCAGGACAGGCTGGAGGCAGGTGCAGCGCGGGGCTGGTGAAGCAGAGGCAGAACCTGGCCAGGTCTGCCAGAGGGGAGGCCGAGCTGGAGCAGAGGGGGAAGGGGTGCCCTGGGGCCTCTTCCCTGGAGGACAGAGTCTGAGGTTACCTAGGGAGCAGTTGGTCAGGGTTGCTGGTGCACTACAGAGCCAAGTGGGGATTCTTTATTTTGATTTTTAAAAAATCTTTGAAAACTACTTTATTAGGGGAGAATGTACAACATACATATACGAGGAGGGGGGTAATGTAACACACCTCCTTGACCCCATCACCTGACGTCACAACTATCAACTTATGACCCATTTCTCCCATTTCATCTCTCTCCACCACACACCTGATTATTTCAAAACAAACCCCATGAATTCTATTTCTTTTTTTTAAATCTTAATTTTTTTTTCATGTTTATTTACTTATTTTGCGAGAGAGAGAGAGAGACAGAGCACAAGCAGGGAAGGGACAGAGAATCCTTAGTAGGCTCTGCGTGTTGTCAGCGCAAAGCCAACATGGGGCTTGATCTCACGACCCTGGAAATCATGACCTGAGCCGCTTAACCAACTGAACTACCCAGGCGCCCCTCCTGTCATTTTTTTTATAAATACTCCACTGTGTCTCTTTTATTTTTTTTATTTTTATATATTTTTATGTTTTTTTATTTTATTAAAAAAATTTTTTTTATTGTTTTTATTTATTTTTGAGACAGAGAGAGACAGAGCATGAGCAGGGGAGAGGCAGAGAAAGAGAGGGAGACACAGAATCTGAAGCAGGCTCCAGGCTCCGAGCTGTCAGCACAGAGCCCGATGCGGGGCTTGAACTCATGGAGTGCGAGATCATGACCTGAGCCGAAGTCAGACGCCCAACCGACTGAGCCACCCAGGCGCCCCTTAAGTTTATTTTTTTGAGAGAGAGAGAGAGAGAGAGAGAGCATGAGTGGTGGAGGGGCACAGAGAGGGAGACAGAACCTGAAGCAGGCTCCAGGCTCTGAGCTGTCAGCACAGAGCCCGAGGTGGGGCTCAACTCACAGACCGGACCGCGAGATCATGACCAGAGCCGAAGTCGGACGCTCAACCGACTGAGCCACCCAGGCACCCCCTGTGTGTCTCTTTTAAAAATAATTTTTTTAAACAAATAATACCATCATCACACTAAAAAAGTTCACAGTAACTCCTAATACCACTACTTGGTGTTTGAATTTCCTCTACTGTCTCATATATGTATATATATATTTTTACAATTTCTTCACAACGGGATCCGGAGAAGATTCCCAACCTTGCTGTTGATTGTTAGCTCTTTTAAATCTCTATTAATCTATAGGGTCACCTTTCTTATTTTTCTTATAATTTATCTGTTGACAGGAGTAAGCCCTTTGTCCTGTAGCGTCGCTCACATTTTAGATTTTGTTGCCAGGATCCTCGTGATGGTGCCAGGATGCTTCTCTGTCTCCTGTATTTCCTGTCGTGTTGAGCCCTTGGCCGCCCCCAGGTTCGATGGCCTGCCGGGAGGCCTCATGGCACTTGACATATAGTTGTACTCGCAGCCATGATCTACTATAGTGAAAGGACACAGAGTCCTGTCCCGATGGAGTCACACAGGACACGCTGAATCCCTTCAGCACTGAATTGTGACGACACATGTACGGCACTGTCTACCAGGGAAGGTCATCAGACTCGAGGCCCGAGGTTTTTATCGGGGGCTGGTCACATAGGTACCCCCTGCTCAGCGCGTACCAAAATTCTAGACTTCCAGATAGAAAACAGATGCTCAGCATAACAGGTTGTACAGTCTGAGGACAGGAAACCACCCTCACCAGTTAGAGGATGGTGCGAACACTTGCTAAATAAACCATGTTCCCAGATGCCAGCCAACGACCAACCTTGCAGGCAGGCTTTTCTAGGGATAGAAGCCTCAGGCCAGCTGTTGGCTCTTTTCTGCACAGCCGTAAACAGGCACTTAGAGGCTTGACCAGACACAAGAGGCAGGTTCTCATTGCTGTGGGGCAAGGAGTCCCCACCTGGCTCTGTGTCACCAACCAAAGTTGCACCACCGACCTTGCCGTGTGGTGTAGGTCAAATACAACAGAGGGGCCAGCATTTGTGATGCGAGTGGCTGCCGCCGATGCCTGCCTAGGTCCATGACTTCCTGAGGAACTGCAATACTGATCTTAATCCTTCATCTATTAGGAAACTGCTAGAAAGAGCTCCCACCCAACTCTTCAGTTAGTTTGTGCAATAGAGGCCTTGTGTTTATGTACGTCGAGGTCCCAGGGCACCATTCTACCTCTGCCCTGGCCCACCTGGCCACGTTCTGCGTGTTTCACCAGCCCTGCTCTCCACGCCGCCTCCAGCCTGCCTGGAGAACAACCTAAGAAATGGCCTATACTTTGTTTACTAGTTTGTAAAATGAGCTGGCTCCCTAGCATTCTTCAAGGATGATTATTCAGGTGTTTTGTTTTGTTTTGTTTTTAAGTCATCATTATGAACTCATGGATGAAAATGTTCAGGGTTCCAACCCCTTGGAATTATTCACGGATGCTCACATTATCTCGGCTTTGGCCCGCGAGAGCCTTTGTAGTTTGGCTCCTGGATCCTTTTGACACACACCTGCATCGTCTCAAATTGGTTTTTCTTGCTTCCTCGTATAAGATGCTCCGGACTCTTGCACATTTCCTCTCCAGGAAGTTCTCTCTTTCCCAGGGAGCCCTGGAATATTGTGGGAAATGACAGTAAATTAGCTCGACTGGCACAGAGCAAAAAAAACTCCCGACACCGTGACCTGAGGCAAGTCACCGCCTAAGCTTCAGTGTCACCGTCTGGAAGACGAGAATATTCCCTCCTCCGTCTTCCGCGCGATGCGGCTCAGACACAGGGGATGAGCCAGTTTCCCGACTCTTAGAGGGCACCCCTTGAGTTTATAAACCTGGTGCTAATCAATGCCCAGGGAGTAAACAAGTTGCCAAGGTCGTTAACTGGCATTTAAACTTTAAAAAATGCAATTAAAATTTAAAAAGTGGCTGAACTCATTGGATATTCGATGCTACTGATGAATTATCAAATAATTATCATCTGGATGTGGTAGTGGCATGGTGGTTTTTAGCTTCACCTCTTCTGTTGGAGATACACACTGAAAGGTCATAGATGGCACGATGCGATTATTCTGATTCAAAATAATCTAGCGGAGGGGAATAGATAGGGTGTGAATGAAAGAAGATGGGCTGTGAATTAAATATTGATGCCGGGCGATGGGGGTTCACTATGCTATTCTACTTTTACAAATGTGTAAAAATTTCTATGATAGCTTTTGAAAAGAGATTGAAAGAAAAGAGTGAGCAAGGAGTCGAATACCACGGGGAAATGCTGGCAGAAAAGAACAGGAAAGAGGTCAGCCAGCCCAGACATTTTGCTGGGGGTGGAGGGGCACCACTGGGCTGGTGTGTGAAGCACCCCTGAGCTGAAATTGCCCTTTCCACAGTGCGCAGAACCATTGTCAAGATCCCCTCCACCCTGGAGGTCGACGTGGAAGACGTCACGGCCTCCTCTCAACACATCCACTTCATCCAACCGCTGCTGCTGAGTGAGGCCCTGGCCCGGGGGGGGCCCTTCCCTCTGACGACAGAGATCCTGGAAGTTCCAGAGGGGCCCCCTATCTTCCTCAGCCCGTGGGTAGCGTCCCTACAGAAAGGCCAGAGGCTCTGCATCCATGGCCTGGCCTCACCGCCCTGGCGGGTCCTGGTCTCGACTAAGGGCCGGAAGGCGCCCAGACACTTCATGGTCTCTGGGGCTTACCAGGGCAAGCTGCGGCGGCGGCCAAGAGAGTTCTCCACGGCCTATGACCTCCTGGGCGCTCTCCGGCCAGGCCAGCCGCTCCGGGTAGTGGCCACAAAGGACTACGAGGGCGATGGGGTAGAGAGCCCTGGGTTCACTTCCCTGGCTGTGGGTGACAGGCTGGAGGTGTTGAGGTGTGGCCAGGCCCACGGCGCTGAAGGCAGAGACATAGATGTCTTGGTGTGTCAACGGCTGAGCGACCAGGCTGGAGAGGAGGAGGAAGACTATGAACAGATAGATGAAGACCAGATTCTGCTGCCCCTCTACTGCTCCAGTAGCTTCGTGGAGGAGATGAATGATGGCCGGCGCTACAGCCTGGAAGATCTGACTACCCAGTTTTCACTGCCCTGTGAAGTCAAGGTGGTAGTCAAGGACAGCAGCCACCCTGCTGACACTCTGCCCTCCTTCCCGGGCCTGCGGCTGGAGGAGAAAATCACGGAACCCTTCTTGGTGGTCAGCCTTGACTCCAACCCTGCGATGTGCTTTGAGATCCCTCCCCGGTGGCTGGACCTGACTGTTGTGGAGGCTAAGGGCCGGCCGGGCCGGCCAGCCAGGCCTCTTCCTATAGCCACAGTGCAGGAGCTGGCAGATGCCTTCTACTACAGCCTTCGGAGGTTACCAGCCTTCGAGAGCCAACTCCCACCACCAAGACCCCCCAAAAGTGAGGGCCTCCGCGGGCAGAAGAAACAAACCAGCAAGGGAAAAGGCAGCCAGGTACCAATATGCCAGTATACCAAGGAGGGGGGCACCTGTCGGGATCATTGCAGGTCTTGCCATGTTTGTCCAGCATCACGTTTCTTTCAACTGTACAGAACTTGCAGTTTATATATACGCTTACACGTTTTGTGGCTATTATTCGATCCTGACAATCCGATGCTGGTGGGATTATCCGTATTCGGCAGGTTAAGAAATTGAGGACTCAGAGACCCGGAGACTTGCCCAAAGTCCCAGTTAAAAAGGGGGAGGCCTAAACTGGAGCAGGAGCGTCCTGCCCCCAGGTTCACTGCGCTTCCCCTGCCGTCCCCTGTTCAGGCGTCGTCATCCACCACCTAAGCGGCGTCAGCAACCTTTCCCACCCCTCCCCACAGCTGTCAGAATGGCCCCCCACGCCCTTCCCCGGTCACCGACGGGCCTCTGCCCCCTCTCTTCTGAAACCTTCAGTGGTTCCCTATTTCCAGAGGGTAATGCCAACCCCTTAACATGGCATCCACGGTCCTTTATAAGCTGATTTCAACCTCACCTTCCCAGGTCCATCTTCTACCACCTTCTCCGGTCCACGCTCAGGCACAGAGAAATTCCTGAGGCTTCTTCAGTAGGCCAGGATTCCTGCCTCAGCACTTTACTATTCCAGTCCTTTGGCTGGGAAATGTCCTTCCTCCTTTCAGTGGGCAAGGCTCAGCTCAGACTTCCTCTGGCAGTGACAGCCTTCCCTCTTCTGTATTCGTACTGCGGGCTGTACACAGCGTGGGTGGGCGGGACCACACCTAGTTTCCACTTGGTTGGGAGAGGTCTGTGAGGGCTGGGACCTCACCCTCCGCCAGGCAGGCAGGCACTGCCAGTAAGTGTCGAACTGATCCAAACGGAATCACAACAATGGGGAAGAACCAGGCACGGAAGCAGAAAGACCAAGTTTACGGTTCCGTTTACTCACTCTGTGGCTTGCACTCCTTCTCTGAGTATCCATTTTCTCACCAGGGAACCTGAGATACTATCACTCACAATGCTGGCTTCACAGCGGCTACCTGCCGGGTGTCTACTCGGTGGCAGACGCCATATTGCGCGTGACCCCAAATAGCTCTCATGACATCCCTCTGAGATGGGCACTGACCCCTCTTTCTACAGTTGAGAAGACGAGAGAGAGAGAGGTAAAGTAGTTGACCTGAGATCACAACCTAGCAAATGGCAGGATGGGGTTTGACACTGGGTCTGGCCACCCAGCCCGAGCACCTAACTACGGTGCTGTGCTGATAACAGATGATCTATATCAAAAGCACTTTATAGAGTGTAATAAGGTTACTGTCTTGGGACCTGGGGAGACTCCTATTTCGTACCGTGAGGGTAAGTGGTGGAGTAGCAGAGGAAGTTAGAAAGATGAATTCTGAGCAGTTTCGGCCCCACAAGAGGCTTGCATCTGTAGGGGAGGGAGGAGGGCGGTGGTTTTCTGATGGAACAAAGAATGGGCTGGGGCGTCTGAAACACAGGCCTTGCTGACAGTGCTGGAAACCCCGCAGTACAAAGAACTGAAACCTCAGTCCCAGCCTTCGCCCCTGTTGGAAGCGACTTTGGGCCCGGTCCCTGCTCCCTGCCTTTGATCCTGCAACTTTTCTTTTCTGAGCATCAGTATACCCCACTGCTAATGAGGGGCCCTATACTGTTTGCTCGCCAAAGCACAGTGTGGTGGGAGGAGCGCCAGCTTTAGAAGCCACGGACATGGTTCTGGGTCTGAACCTTGGCTCAGCTTGCGATCCTGAGGTCTGACATGGTACACTCTCCCTGAGCCTGTTTCCCTCATATGTTCATGGGGAATTCAAACAGCTATTCAGAGGGTCACCTGAGGATAAATGAGCAGGTATGCATATGGCATAAGGTAGGAGTCCCACAAAAGCCCTCTTCTGGGACCGCTCTCAGCTCTGGCATCTGTCCTGAGATTTTGTGCTTGTCCCCCCCCCCCACCCCCCACCCTTCAGCAGCAGATGTGAATCCTCTCTGTGGGGACACTCAGCGCACCCTATCTCTAGCCCCCAACCCTTCATCTCTCATCCTGGCCTGTCTCCTCTGCCTAAGAACAGTTCAGATATGCTAGCAGCAAAGACGCTTGGGGTCCCGAGAAGCCCTACCCTGAAAAGGAAGTCGAAGGGAGCACAGGAAGTGACATTTGAAGGGAATTACATGTCATGGACCCTGCTGACTTCTGCTTTTTCTCCCACTTAGTCTTCTCAAGTCTTAGAACTGCAGCAATGCCCCCTGCTCCTCAAACCCAGGATGAAGACACTGCCACAGAGTGCCAAGAACAGCTCAGATACATACAGCAAGGTTTCTGCCCACAAGAAGGGCCTCAGGGCCACTAAGTCCAACACGAAGGCTCCAGGTGAGTCCCTGCCAGCTCCTGCTCAGCCGTGTCCTTGCTTCTCCCCTCCCTACTCTGCTCCTCTGCTGCTGCTCTCACCTCTGCTGGTGTTGGCCTTCCCTGCGCATGAGCAGGCCTTTCCGCAGTCCCAGCCGGACAGACAGGCTTTTAAGGGGTGGGCTGAGGCTGGGGGGGGGGGGGTGTCTCTACTGTCCCCCTCTCAGGGGCTCAAGTCCTGGCAAGGAAAATGAGTTCATCCTCAAACATACTACCCTCCCCAAGGCATGCAGGGGGAGTATTTACACAGTATTCAGAAAGAATAAATTGTAGTTCCTGGTCTAGCAAGGACCTCAGAGCATCCACACCAACTCCTTCCCTGTCCAGTGCCCTAAAAAGGGGAAGGAACCCGCTTAAGGCCAAAGATCGTCACTGACTTGAACTCTTCTGCAGATGATGACGAACATGATTATGAAGAAGTACTTGGACAATTTCAGAATACCCTGTAGATGCCGGAGGAGCCCTGCTTCTTAACTGCTGCTTCTCAGGGAATCTGAGATACCAGCCAACCATTACAAGACCGTGGACAGGATCTCACTGAAATCAGACTACGGACGGCAAAGGACTCTGGGGGCCTGATCTGTAAAGGGATGGACATTGTACCAGCTTCCCTCCGGTTCTAGGCTCCTGGCACCTTGCACTCCCTCAGCCTCAGAGTTTTGGTACCCAGAGGAGCCAACTGGGTTCTACTCAATCCTGAGTCCCCAGCACCAGTGGTCTCACTGGTTGGTGCAGAAAGTAATCAGAGAACACTGGGCGGCGGTGGCACAGTGTTTCCTGCCTCTCGGTAAAGGGGACTCAATCCTGACCACACCGCACCAAGAGCCTTTTGTTATGTTTGCCACCCCCTCGTTGTTGGCCCACTCTTTCTCCTCTTCCCCCACCCAATTCTAATCCCCCGAGAGACCAGGAGCCTCTCATCTCTGCAGTACACAGCACATGAGAGCTGCAGGTGACTATCCAAGATTTTTTCACTCGAAAACCATTGAATAAAGATGACATCTGGGCTTCTGGAAAAATGGTTAACAGGTATCATTTAGTTAAGTCGTGTGCCAGACCCTTTATAAACATGATCTAAATCCTTAACTCTCTAAGATAGACACCGGCCCGATTTTAAAGATCAGAATACAAGTTTGAGTGGTCAGGTGCTTTAGGAAGCAGACTAGTCATGAGCTGAGTTAGGACCCCAGCTCACCAGCTATCAGCCGTGACTATGGGCAAGTTATTTTAACCTCCCTAAGCTTCAGTTTCTTCATATGTAAAATGAAACTAATAGTTTTCTACCTCACAAAAATTTTTTTTTTTTTAATTTTTTTTTTTTTTGACGTTTATTTATTTTTGAGACAGAGAGGGAGGGAGCACGAACAGGGGAGGGTCAGAGAAAGAGGGAGACACAGAATCTGAAACAGGCTCCAGGCTCTGAGCTGTCAGCACAGAGCCTGACGTGGGGCTCGAACTCACGGACCGCGAGATCATGACCTGAGCCAAAGTCGGACGCTTAACCGACTGAGCCACCCAGGCGCCCCAATTGTTTTAAGGATTAAATGAAGTAATCTTGGTAAAGTTTTTTTTTTTTTTTAAGTTTATTTATTTTGAGAGAGAGAATCCCAAGCAGGCTCTGTGCTCATAGCACAGAGCCTGATGCAGGGCTCGAACCCATGAACCGTGAGATAATGACCTCGGCCAAAATCAAGAGTTGGTTGCTTAACTGACTGAGCAAGCTGGGTGCCCCTTGGTAAAGTATTTAGTGCAGTGCCTGGGACATAATAAATACTCAGTAAGAATGTTAATTATCCTTATTGTTGACCCAGATCACATAACTGTACCTGTCTCTAAAACCTATGTTCTTTTTTTAAATGTTTATTTTGAGAGAGAGAGAGAGAGAGAGAGAGAGGGAGAGAGAGAGAGAGTATGCATGAGCAGAAGAGGGACAGAGAGAATCCAAGCAGGCTCCATGCTGTCAGTACAGAGCCTGATGCAGGGCTCAAATTCACAAACCATGAGATCATGACCTGAGCCAAAACCAAGAGTCAGATGATTAACCAACTGAGCCATCCAGGCGCCCCTCTAAAACCTATGTTCTTTCCCTATTCCCACTGTCCCCTAATCACAGAATTCATCTCAATGTTTGAAATATACTAAGCTCTTAGACTCTGGAGACAACGTGTACTGATCGGTTGGAGAGCCTCACCATCCAGTGTAACAGAGATAAGGGAACAGATACAAACCCGGCTCTATGCAGAGACCAACTCAGCTTCCAAGGTCAGTCTAGGCCTGTTCCGTGAGTTAAGACCACAGACCTCACTTCTGGAAGCGGTGGGGCTTTGGTTTCCTAGACTGATGCAGTCACAGAACTAAGCACCACGGACAGCAGGAAACAGGGCACAGATAAAAAGGTGACCGGAGTCTCCAGCTGAGATGTGAGCTCCAGGAGTGTCAATATGCAGCCTGGATTCTAGGTACTGCACTTGAGTGTGTCCCTCCTGTGTGTGCTAACACTCCTTTGGGCTGTCCGGACCCACTGCACTTCCTATGGAAGCCTCTTGGCAGCTACCAAGCAGCTAATACAGGCTGGTGGGCCAGTTCCCATGCCTTCCTGCAGAGACCATCTAAACTACACGCGACCCTGAGGAAGAGTGTGCTCTGGGACAAACAATAAGCCAGAACGTAAGAAAAAAAGTTCCTTCTTGGCTCAGAACCCTCAGGACCAAGCCCACATGCAAAATTCACTTCCGTCTGCATTTAATTGTGGCAGCAAATTGAGCAAGATCACAAAAGGGGGCCAGAGAAGAGGGCTACCCGTTCCTACATAATGGGATTTCTGAGTGGCCAAACACTGCAATGAGGAGAAAGAAAGCAATTTCACAGCTAGGAAAGATGAGGTTAAAAGGAAACCATGTCTGCGGTGCCTGGGTGGCTCAGTCCGTGAAGCGTCCGACTCTTGAGAGCAGCTCAGGTCGTGATCTCGAGGTTGTGAGATCGAGCCCCGCATTGGGCTGTGCTGACAGCGCAGAAACTCCTTAGGATCTCTCTCTCCCTCACCCTCTGCTCCTCCCCTGTGCGCTCTCTCAAAATATAGACAGATCTGCGGATAATGTACTGGTTGACTGACTTTTACGCACGAATATAGCTCCCTAGATAGGAACCGTTCGGCAGGTACAGAAACAACCACCAGACTGTTGTTCACTTTTAGAAACTGGAGGGTGGGGCCTTTCTCGCACTGCTGCTAGTAGGTTTCACTCAGAAACACAGTTAAAGCGGTTACAGAATTTTTATTTGCATGTTATACCTCATTAACTTACCTCAGAATTAATTCTTTTATTCAAGACATAGCTTACATTCTGGAGTTGTCAAAAACATCTTTGAGCTAGTGTTCCCTCCCACAAGAAGTGGAACTGATTAAGCTGGCCAAAAAATAGCTGTCGGCCTTCAGACAGTCTCCTCTTGGGGCCAAATGGCCGACGCTCAACTCAGCTACACGACCACATACTGCCAGAGTCAAGATTCAGAATGGCAATGCTCGATGCTTTACAAACATCATCTTGCTCGAGTTTCACAACAGACCTATAGGAACTGACGCTGTTCTCTTCTCATGAATAAATGGGAGGCCCTCAGAACTGATGTGGCCGGCCCAAGAACCTAACCAGAAGTGGAAAAGCCAGGATTTCAAACCCACAGCAAGCCTATGCTACGTGCCTCGGATAATCAAGTAGTAATTACACCAGCTTAGGAAGAAGAATAACATTTTCACGAATTCTGCAATAGAACTATTTTATTAGACATATGGGGGCACTTATTTTGTATGAAATCGAAGTAACATCTCTTGCTCTCTCCTGCCCTCATGAGGCCACCACTCTAGAACGTAACAACACACTTTTGGCAGCAGCCATGACGAGGTGAAGGAGAGTGCGATTCTGAAAAATAACACCCTATAACCAAAGGGGGGGAACAAAAGCAGGCAGAGATTCGGGGGTTTCTTGGCTCGCTCCCCGCTGAAGGCCCTGGGTCCTGCTCATCTTCTTTCAACAGGAAACATGTTAGGAGTGGAAACTCCTGGGTATAGCTTGAGTAATGCTGCCCAACTCTCTTGGTAGCATCTCTCTTCCACTTCCATTTGTGCTGATGTTGTAAGCGGCTTGTTTGTAACTTCTTTAAGAAAGTCCACCCGAGTTTACATTCTGTCAGTTGCCCAAAATGGAGCTTCAAAAAACAAAAACAAACAAACAAAAAAGAAGAGCAGTAACTTTCAAAATGAGACCCTTTCTAGATGAAAGCTACTCCCTAGAAGTCAATTGGCCAAACATGCACAGCTGGAGGCAACAGATGATGAAAACAGGTCCAGCTGGAAAATACCTCGGGTACTCAATTAGATCCAGTTACTCTGCATCTGTGGATTTAAAATGATCGTCGTCCACAGTGGAATAGATGTGTCCCTCGTTGCTAAGAAAATCTACAGCTTGCCTAGGAAGAAACAAAGAAAGAAAAAAAAAAAGCCTCATTTTAAACTGATGCAGAAGACAGGAAACTGCCTTTTGGATATGGCCAAACATAGATTTTACTCACTTCCCATTTTTTATCTTAGCTAAGAATTCATAGCCACTTTGTTCACAGGGCTCTTAGAAGGAGAAATACCAGTAAAACTGCAAAACTGAGATAATGCACGGAGACAATGGCTATCAGGGGTGCCTTGGACTCCTCTCCCGAACTGTGTAAACACAAGAAACGAGGGCCTAACTCAAATGCCAGTGTAAGCAAACGAAGAATCTAAAAACACAGTCCAGCGTGCACACAGAATCTCCTAGCATAAACAGCTACTTTTAAAAGTTCCTCCTCCCTACCCACCCATCAACCCTCCTGCTCCCCTCTGGGAAGTAAAGTTGCAGGGCATAAAGGAAAGACCTTTCCGGAAATGACAGGACACCCTTCAAGGCCCTCTGGATCAGTGCCAGTAACATATGTAATAACAGTAATAATTTGTAGAGCAATTACCACATGACAGTGATTCTGTACCTCATCAACACTGTAACTCTGAGATAAGAATTAAGATCTTCATTTTGTTTAAAACAGGAAATGAGATTAGACCCGAGCCTTTTCATTCTGTGTAAGCCTAGAGTATCTACTGATTTACAGTAACAAGTGACTATCACAAGCACCAAAATACTGTTGGTTGGATTCGTTCACCAGAATCAGGAAGCTGCTTGTCTACCACGGAATCAGAGAAAGGATGTTGGAAGGACCGTCTACAGTTTCAGGGTCAGACAGCCAAGCCCACATCTCCACAGTGGAACAGTAACACCGATGGGACTGTTATTATCTGAGGACCAGGAGCTAAGGATCTCACTCCTCCAGACTGAATTCCGCAAGACGTCAAATTTATCTGGTCAATTTTTGTCCAAAATTACAATCACCACACGTAATGGGATTCATTATTTGTTAAATGAACAAGTGAATGAATGACGTGACGGGTAGCATCATTTTTGTAAGTCCTTTTTCTTTCTTTCTTTCTGTGACTGGACAACTTCCCTTCTGTCAGTTAAGATTGCAGCTGACAGTTTTGTTTTGTTTTTTTAAACTTACTTCTCCATTACCAGAAAACTCTAGTGAGGTCAAATGGGTACAATTCTGGAGCCCCAGCTGATGGAAACCAAATACTCACTTTATTGAGGCTACAGACATGTGCTGGAGCTGGTTCTTGAGATCCTGAAAGTTTAATCCTTCTGGTCTTGGACAAGCCTTAATCAAATTCAGCACCTGAAGAGTCAAATGAGAAAGATTTTAGCAACTACTCTGAATCCACTCCCTTATGTAAACCTGAGTCCCTTTAAAAAAAAATTTTTTTTTTAACATTTATTTATTTTTGAGACAGGGAGAGACCGAGCATGAATGGGGGAGGGTCAGACAGAGAGAGGGAGACCCAGAATCTGAAACAGGCTCCAGGCTCTGAGCTGTCAGCACAGAGCCCGATGCAGGGCTCGAACTCACGGACCGCGAGATCGTGACCTGAGCCGAAGTCGGCCGCTTAACCGACTGAGCCACCCAGGCACCCCTACCTGAGTCCCTTTATAACAAAGTAATGAGTCAGGTACTTAGAAAGCCTTAGAATCATTAAGGAAGTAACAAACTTAGGACTCTCTGTGTCTTGAATTTTTGGAGCCACTCAGTGTTTACCTGGTTTTGGGCCACAGTGAGGCCATTTGCTGGTATGGTGCTATTCCCACCAAAGTTCCCTGCTTCACCCATTCCTGGATTGCTGATAGTTGCTCTCCCTGCTAAGGGCTGAATCAAGAAAGTTCACAACGTTAGAACACTTACCAATTTAAAAAACAGTCCTTGTTATTGTAAATAGCTTATTAATAAGCGGCTCGCAAAAGAGAATTTAAGTAGTTTTCCCAGTAACAACTGCTTACATTGGAAGGGATAGCTGTCATCATGAACGAGTATTTCAAAGGAAGGTAAAGTGACCCTCTGAAGCACATAATATCAGAGAGAAGGGTACCTCCTGGCTCATTCTTGTTTTTGTGATGCTGAGGGGAACCAAAGGAAAACTAGCACCGAGAAGAAAATTACCCGGAGATCTGCTACAATGGTATCTTTCCTTGGTGCTTAATCATTTAAACATGAATGCATGTATTCATTCACTCATTTATTTACTTATTTTGGGGTATTCTTATCTTGCTCTTGACTTTATTATTATTAAAGAAGTTTTATTATTGAAGTACAGTTAACATACAATGTTATATTAGCTTCAGGTGCACAACACAGTGATTTGACAATTTTTTACATTACGTGACGCTCACCATGATACATGTAGTCACCACCTGTCCCTGCACAATGTTATTACAATATTATTCACTATATTCCCTATGCTATGCCTTTCCTCTCTGTAACTTACTTGATAACTGAAGTTTGTATCTCTTACTTCCCTTCACCCATTTCACCCTCTCCCCACAGTCCCACTCAAGCATCTGTGGTCACGTAGGCATGAAGCATGACAAGGAGAGGAAAAAAAGTGCCCAGCACTCTTTTGTTCTTTTTTTTAGCACCAAATTTTTAAAAATAACGGGCTATAATCACTGTTTCCATTTCCCTTCTTAGTCACTCCCCAGCCCACCACTATTTGGAATCTCACTAAATAGAACTCGGGGGGGCGCCTGGGTGGCTCGGTCCAACTCCTGGATTTGGCTCAGGTCATGATCTCATGGTTCGCGAGATCGAGCCTTGCGTTGGGCTCTGCACTGACAGCATAGTAACTGCTTGGGATTCTCTCTCTCTGTTCCCCCATCCCAACTCTCTCTCAAAATAAATAAACTTAAGAAGCACACAAAAACCCAAAGAACTTTAAATACACCTCTCACACTGTTCTCACCAAAATCAGCAATAACTTTTCAAGCAACCTACCCGACAGTCTCTTTCAGCCCTCCACACATGTGACTTCTCACACTCTTGAAATGTACCCCTCCCTAGACTTCTTGATGGCATATTCTTCTGGTTCCCTACTTACTCAAACTATACCTTCTCAGTATCTCTTACCAGTTTTCTCTCTACCCATCTCCCAAAAGGCTGATCGATCCCCCAGGATGCTATCCCAGACCTCCTTCTAGGCCACAATTCCTTGTTCCCAGCCACTGACTGGACTTACGTCCACCTAGCTCTCTCACACGCTTCAAAGTAAAATTACATCCTTCCCCAAACCTGCTTGCCCTGCTCTATTCCAAACCCAATGTGAGAGTAAACCCAAATGCAATCCTGCAGACTTCAACTGTCCATTCACTCACCTCCCACAACCTGTCACCATAGCCTATCACACAATCTTCGGTGGTGCTCGAGCCCATTCTCCTCACCCTGGCTTCCTGGCGGCATTTTGGCCGCTAAGTCTGGCCTACTCCAGTCAGTCCTTCTCTTTGCTACCACGTTAACAGCTTCTAATCGTGTCCCTCCTCTGACAGAAAGCTTTCAGGTGGCTCCCCCTGCCTGTGGAAATAATATAAACCTAGACATTTAAGACGTACCACTAGATGTCAAAATCTTTATTTTACTCTTGGCCATTTCTTTTCAATACACTTCACTCCCCAGCTGCACCTGGACTTCTTGCCAGCTACAAACATGCCTCTGACCTGAACATGCTGTTCCCTGTCTGGAATGCCCCTCCCTCATCTGCCTAGTAAACGCTGACTTCTCATCCTTCGAGGCCAACTTAACTGCCACTGCCTTTGCAGAGCCTTCTGACACGCCCCAGGCCAGGTTAGCCATGTTCTTTTCTTGGCTCTTACATGTTTGGCCCATTCCCTCTCACAACAGCCATCATGCTGTTCTCCTGTCACTTTCCTCCACTAACCCCTTCATCTTCACACAGTGCCTGGTGCAGTACGTGCCCAGTCGATGTTTAACCTACTGAACTGAATAAATAAGCAAGATAGAAGATCAAATATGGTAAGTGCCCATTACAGGTGTAAGAGCACTGTGAAAGTTCATCAGGAGAAAACCCATCCAGTCAGGAGATTCCATCATTTAATAAACATTCATTAAATGCCTATTGCTTTGAGGTAATAAACAAAAATCGATCACGATCCCTTGTTTTCAAGTTAGATGCCTTCACACTGCCTGCTGTGAAACAGAAGCTTCACACGTTATGATCCAAGAATACTGAACTGAATACGATTTCTTACCCAGATACTCTGCTTGAAAGGGTTTCATGTCCTCCTTCAGGTAGCCCCACCTCCTGTACCTGGGACTTGGTTTAGGCATCACCTGCTCCAAGGGGGTCTTTCTTTTTTTAAGTAGGCTTCATGCCCAGCGCTGAGCCCAACAAGGGGCTTGAACTCACAACCCCGAGATCAAGATCTCAGCTGAAATCAAGAGTAGGACGCTTAACTGACTGAGTCACCCGGGTGCCCCTCCAAGGGGTCTTTCTTGATGTCCAGATCAGGACGAAACCCTTCTCCGTGGTTTCACAGCACCCTGTGCTCGCCACTTCCACTGCTCTCACAGCTTAAAGTGATCTGAATCTCCAATGCTCAGACACCAACTCTTTGAGGGGGGGGGGGTTTATTTACTCAATACAATTGTCTACACCCCCAGTTTCTACTCTCTAACCACCCACCCTCAACTTAAAATCATTTTTATGATATATTTGATACATACATATATGTCATTAAATACGGTAATATAAGAGACACCCCTTACCTTTTTAAAAAACTTTATTTATGTTTAAGTAACCTCTATACCCAATGTGGGACATGAACTCATGATCCCAAGATCAAGAGTTGCATGCTCTTCCAAATGAGCCAGCCAGGTGCCCCAACATCCTAAACTTTCCATACACAATTCTGTTCTTTTTAACCTACTTCCCCCATCTTCTACCACCAAAGCCTCCCTTTTGGAGATCCATGCTTTTAATTTTTTTAAACCTATTTTTTTTTTTTTTTTTTAGTTTTATAATTCTTTTCAATGTTCATTGATTTTTGAGAGAGAGAGAGAAAGAGACAAAGCATGAGCAGGAGAGGGGCAGAGAGAGAGGGAGACACAGAATCCAAAGCAGGCTCCAGGCTCTGAGCTGTCAGCACAGAGCCCAAGGCGGTGTTTGAACCCACAACTGTAAGATCATGACCTGAGCCAAAGTTGGATGCCCAACTGACTGAGCCACCCAGGCATCTCCCCCGCTTTTTTTTTTTAACTTTTTATAATTGTTTTTTAAGTTTACTTTTTAAGGGAGAGAGAGAGAGAGAGAGAGAGAGAGAGAGAGAGAGAGAGAGAGAGTGTGTGTGAGTGGGACAGGGGCAGAGAGAGAAGAGGGGGGACAAAGGATCTGAAGCAGGTTCTGGCTGACAGCAGAGAGCCTAATGTGGGGCTTGAACTCACAAACTGTGAGATCATGACCGGAACCTAAGGCAGACACTTAATTAGCCGCGTCACCCAGGCGCCCCAAAGATCCATGTTTCTAAATCGAACAGGAGACCTCTCCCATCACCTTCCGTGACTTCAAGGCAGCATTCTACAGTTGACTGCCACCCCCTCCTTCCTAAAAATACTCTTTTCAGAATCTTCTACAGAATCACATTCCCTGGTTTCCTCTTGCCCAATTTGCAACTTCTTTGACTTCCACTGGCTCCTCTTCTCCAAATTGCTAAAGATTAGTGTGTCCCAGAGTTCAGGTCTCTGACCTCTGAACTCCCCAGTTACCTTATCTAATCCAAGGCTTTAAATATCACCTACACGACGACTCCCAAAGTTCTACCTCCAGCCCTGACCTCTCCCCCTTGGATCCCAGTTCCACATATTCAACCATCCATTCTGTTCTCCACTTGGATATTGCACGAGCACCTCATATTTGGGAAGTCCAAACAGAAGTCTGGATTTTACCCCCAGATTTGCTAGCTTCATCTGGTTGCTCATGCCCCAAACCCAGAAGTCATTTTTGAACTCTCCCTCTTTTTTTTTTAATTTTTTTTTTCAATGTTTTTTATTTATTTTTGGGACAGAGAGAGACAGAGCATGAAAGGGGGAGGGTCAGAGAGAGAGGGAGACACAGAATCGGAAACAGGCTCCAGGCTCTGAGCCATCAGCCCAGAGCCCGACGCGGGGCTCGAACTCACGGACCGTGAGATCGTGACCTGGCTGAAGTCGGAGGCTTAACCGACTGCGCCACCCAGGCGCCCCTTAATTTTTTTTTTTTTAACGTTTATTTATTTTTGAGACAGAGAGAGACAGAGCATGAACGGGGGAGGGGCAGAGAGAGAGGGAGACACAGAATCGGAAGCAGGCTCCAGGCTCCGAGCCATCAGCCCAGAGCCCGACGCGGGGCTTGAACTCACGGAGCGCGAGATCGTGACCTGAGCTGAAGTCGGACGCTCAACCGACTGAGCCACCCAGGCGCCCCAAACTCACCCTCTTTATATCATGTCCCCACCAAGAAGTCCTGTCAGCTCCACCTCCCAAATCCGTCAGAATCCAACTACTCCTTACCCCAGCTGCTGCTACCATTCCCAAATCAATTCTGTTGCCATTCTTAGAGCCCCATAATCTGTACTCCGTACAAGAGCCCAGCCCAAATGAATTTTTTAAAAGACAAATCAGACCACATCACTCCCCAGATGAAACCTTCTAAGGGCCTAGAGTAATGACTGGCACATACCAGGCTCAATAAATATTTCTCCAAGAAATGAATGAATGAACGAATGAATACATTTATCTCTGTATCCCCAGTGCTTACCAAACTGTTTGGCATAGAATAGGATGCAATAACATCCTTAGTGGCTGAAGAGTTTTCTAGTCTCTCCTACTGCGACCAATCCCCCACCTTGGCACCAGAATCACCTAAGGATATTCTTCTTTTTCTTTTTTTGCTAACTTTATTTTTAAGTTTATTTATTTATTTATTTGGGGGGCGGGGAGAATGAATGAGCAGAGGAGGGGCAGAGAGAGAGGGAGAGAGAAGAGAATCCCAAGCAGGCTCCGCACCATCAGCGCAGAGCCTGACGCGGGGCTTGAACTCACGAACCATGAGATCGTGACCTGAGCTGAAACCAAGGATCAGACACTTAACTGACTGAGCCACCCAGGTTCCCTGCTATATTTTTTTAATTTGAGAGAGAAAGAGAGCATGAGCGGGAGAGAGAGGCAGAAGGAGGGAGAGAGGGAGAGAGAGAGAGAATCTCAAGCAGGCTCCATGCACAGCATAGAGCCTGACGTGGGGCTCAATCCCACGACCCCTGGCTCATGACCTGAGCCGAAATCTAGAGTTGAACACTCAACTGACCAAGCCACCCAGGCACCCCTTTTGCTAATGTTTTTTAAAACAAGCTCCACACCTAACATGAGGCGTAAACTCACAACCCCGAGATTAAGACTCACATGCTCTACCAACTGAACCAGCCAGGCACCCCTAGATAATCTAAGGACATTCTAACACAAGAATCAATAAACCTTTTGTGGGGTCCTAGATGGACTAGCCAAATGGAATTCACACAGCAGAAAATAATGTTGAGAAATTTCAATATTCGGCAAGAAAAATGACTTCAGGGGCAAAATAATGGTCCATAATTTTTCTTATTTAGCCAACAGGTTCGAAAAATAGCAGTAAAATACCTCCTAGTGGGGGTTTTTCTATGAATATAATCCTAGAGCCAAGTGCTCGGCCTGGAATTATACGTCTACACTTGAAGGTTGTCTTGGGCCTCGGCCTTCCAAGTCGGTGGGGTCAGAGGAACTTGTAATTCTGAGAAACACGAGTGCTTCCTCTGGAATAAAATAACATGGCAAAGCTCACAAAGAAAACGTTCTGAGGACGGAGTGAGGCCTTTCTTCCGGCCCAACCTTCAAAATGTCAAGAAAATCAAAGCTGTAGCACAGAGTGGTCTATGTTCTTCCAGAGAAGAGGGAAAATTCTGAGAGTAAAGTTGCTCACCTGGCTGTTAGCTTTGCTCAGGATCATGTGTGCGTTGACTACTTCCAGAATATGTGTGGTGAATTCATTCATGTCCTCCAGTGGCATGATCTTAAAGGCTACCAGGCTTTTTTTGTTCTTTTGAAATAAAGAGAAAAAGGTAAATAAAGCACGAGCACATTCAAATCAACTTCAGGTTAAAACACCGTGGCACTTTTCCTGGTTATATTTTGCCAAAATGGAGAAAATGTATTATATACTTCAAATTTTTAACTTAAGGTTAATCCAAATGAAGTTATTAATGGGAGAAAAAACCGAAGCTAGAGCTCAGAGTTGTTCAATGACTTGCGCGAGCTTATACAACCAAGCAGAGTATGGTCTGACTGCGAATCCTGTGTCCTCCTTTTACCCCTAGCGGATGCCACAGATGGCAATTCTAGGCAGGGATCCTATTCTTTCCCTACCATTCTGTTAGTTTTATATTAAGGTCAAAACCCGTTATTTCTTTGAAGAGAATAATGAAAAAATTTCAATCTAACACCCATTTAATATAAAGGCTTGGTTCAATCTTAAGTATCCTAAACTCAGGCATGAATCCAGAAACTGCTTCATGCAAACATATTTCAACTATGATTTTTTTCTGACTTTACCTGAAAAGATCTCAGATGGCCAGCCACTTTTACATACGTTTCTGGAGGAACCACTGTGTTTTCACTGCTGGCATCCTAAAAGATAAAATACGTATCACACTAAGGTTTTAGAGATGTTGGTGAAACTCTGAAACTGCTAAATTATAAGGGTGCCTGGGTGGCTCAGTCGGTTAAGCGTCCGACTTGGGCTCAGGTCATGATCTCATGGTTTGTGAGTTCAAGCCCCGCGTCAGGTTCTGTGCTGACAGCTCAGAGTCTGGAGCCTGCTTCAGATTCTGTGTCTCCTTTTCTCTCTGCCTCTTCCCTGCTCATGCTCTGTCCCTCTCTCTTGCTCTCAAAAATAAATAAACATAAAAAAAAAAAAAAAGAAAGAAAGAAAGAAAAGAAAAACTGCTAGGGGCCCCTGGGTGGCTCAGTCGGTTGAGTGTCCAACTTCAGTTCAGGTCATGATCTTACAGTTCGTGGGCCTTGCACTGGGCTCCATGCTGACAGTGTGGAGCCTGCTTGGGATTCTCTCTCTCTTCCTCACTCCTGCACTCTCTCTCAAAATAAATAAATTAAAAATACACATATATTAAAAAAAAAAAAGACAATATGCACTCGTGTTCAAATGGTCTTGGGCATACAACTTTC
Source organism: Panthera pardus (assembly GCF_024362965.1). NCBI lineage: Eukaryota > Metazoa > Chordata > Mammalia > Carnivora > Felidae > Panthera > Panthera pardus. The sequence continues at coordinate 85,778,534 of NW_026526666.1, read as the reverse complement.
TGGTGGATACTTATCAGCATAGCAACTCTACTTTTAGGATTTTAAGGAAATAATTAAGAACATGCATTTAGATTTAGCTTTAAATGCAGCTCTTTACCTTGAGGTTTTGAGTTCAAGCCTCATGTTGGGTGTAGAGATTACTTAAAACTTAAAGCTTTAAGAATATTCATATGGCATAGTTTAGAATACTAAAAAATTGAAAACAACCTAAACACCCAACAGTCATGCATTTATACAATGGGATACTTCACACCATTGCAAGTGATAATGTAGAACTTAAAGTCAGACATTTAACCGACTCAGCCACCTAAGCAACCCCCCTTTCTTTTATTTTTTTGAGAGAGTGCAAGTGGGGGAGGCATAGAGAGTACGAGAGAGAATCTCAAGCAGGCTCTGTGCTGTTAGCACATGAGTGGGGAAGAGGGACGGAGGGAGAAAGAGAATCTCAAGTAGGCTCCATGCTCAGCGTGGAGCCTGACACAACCGTGACATCGTGACCTGAGCCGAAATCAAGAGTCAGATGCTTCACCAACTGAGCCCCCACGACATCCCTAATCTTTCATTATTAGAAACAATGCTATGATCAAGATTCTTACAGCTGAATCTTGGCACACATCTTTAATTACTTCCTTAACGTAAACCTCTAGCAGTGGAGTGCCAGGTCAACATTTTTATGATGGGTGATTTTGACCACCGGCTGATTGCTGAGGTAGGTTATACTCATCTGTACTCAAACCATCAAGGTAGGATGGTTATCTGCTTCCCTGGAGAAATAATGACAAATCATTCAACGAACGTTCTAAGTGCTAAGTGCCAGAGGCACTGTGTTAGCTACTACTCTTACCAGAAGCGGACATTCTTTTTTTTTCTATGCTAATTTAATAAGTTAAAAACGGTACCTTAATGTTTATTAAACCTGCTTGTTACCATTGTAAATTATGTTTCATCTTTTATGGATTATCTCTGCATCTTCTTTGCCCATTTTTCTAAGATGCAGTGGCTTTTTTTTGCTTTGTAATAGCTTTTATTAATTGAAAAATTTTAATATTTGTAATGTGTCACAAAAAACCTTCCCATTGATTTAAACAATATTTACTGAGGGCCCACCATGTAACTAGCACTGTTCTAGGTGAGGGGGATACAATGGTGACCAAGACAAAAATCCCTGTCCTAGAAACAGGAACCCTCTTGCACTGTTGGTGGGAATGCAAATTGGTGCAGCCGCTCTGGAAAACAGTGTGGAGGCTCCTCAAAAAATTAAAAATAGACCTACCCTATGACCCAGCAGTAGCACTGCTAGGAATTTACCAAAGGGATACAGGAGTACTGATGCATAGGGGCACTTGTACCCCAATGTTTATAGCAGCACTCTTAACAATAGCCAAATTATGGAAAGCCTAAATGTCCATCAACTGATGAATGGATAAAGAAATTGTGGTTTATATACACAATGGAATACTATGCGGCAATGAGAAAGAATGAAATATGGCCTTTTGTAGCAACGTGGATGGAACTGGAGAGTGTGATGCTAAGTGAAATAAGCCATACAGAGAAAGACAGATACCGTATGGTTTCACTCTTATGTGGATCCTGAGAAACTTAACAGGAACCCATGGGGGAGGGGAAGGAAAAAAAAAAAAAAAGAGGTTAGAGTGGAAGAGAGCCAAAGCATAAGAGACTCTTAAAAACTGAGAACAAACTGAGGGTTGATGGGGGGTGGGAGGGAGGGGAGGGTGGGGGATGGGTATTGCGGAGGGCACCTTTTGGGATGAGCACTGGGTGTTGTATAGAAATCAATTTGACAATAAACGTCATATATTGAAAAAAATAAAAAATAAAAAATAAAAAAAATCCCTGTCCTAAAAAACAAAAGAACAATAACAACAACAAAACCCCGTTTTCACGGAGTTTACATTCTAGCGCCTCCTGTCACTTGCCTTGTAACTTTGCTCGTAAGGATAGTGACGTTGAGAACATTTGAAACTTCCATGAAACCAAATGTATTAACCTTTCATTGCAGGGCCTCTGCCTTTGATATCTTGCTTGTAAATTATTCTTACAGGAAGAAATTACAAAGTGAGACAAAAGTTCAACCTCTCCAAAGCCCCAAAGCAACCCCACCCTGAAACAGCCGCTTACGTCTGTGTCAACCCACTGGCGAACATCCATGGGTGCAGCTGTCATGTCATCTACTTTGTAAACAATGTTGGTTGGAGCCTTCTCTGCATGTCTGATGATACCCACAATAGTGACCTAGATCAGAAGGGAAAAAAAGTTGGCTTTTCCTGGAAACTAAAACAACATTTATGTGTTTTTAAAGAAAGTTTATTTCATTCTTCATATGAGTAAGGGAACCTGCAACAAATTACTTTACTTACCTGTGAAATCTCAACCTTCCCAATTCTGAACACTTCATCGACCAGGGTGGCAGAAAGCAGCTGAGATATGGTACAGGGTACAATGTGCTGGGCTCGGGCTCTCTGAAAAGGAAAAGTATGCATAAATTCAATTAAGGAATTCGTAATTACCACTCGTTAACATCTTTTAGGTGCCAAGCACTTTACACAATCCTAACACTGACTCTTCAGGATGAATCTCACTGGGGCGCCTGGGTGGCTCAGTCGGTTGAGTGTCCGACTTCGGCTCAGGTCACGATCTCAAGGTTTGAGTTTGAGCCCCGTGTCAGGCTCTGTGCTGACAGCTTCAGATTCTGTATCTCTCCCTCTCTCTGCCCCTCCTGTGCTCATGCTGTCTCTCAATAATAAATAAATGTTTTAAAAAAAATTAAAAAAAAAAAAAAAAAAGAATCTCATTACCCCTGCTTCGCAGAGATGGAAACCAAGGTTATATAGCTAACAAATGCCATACTTGAGAATCCAAACCAGGCTTGTTTGACTCCAAAGCTCCCGGTCAATTGAGAAGTTTGTGGGACACGAGGGATTCACCAAAATGACCAGGCCAGAATGGGGACATCATAAGGAAGGATGACCCGCTTCCAGAACAAAACTTTAACTCCAATTTTAGAACGAAGGCAAGCTGGAGCCGGCTGTTCAGGTCACCAATGACATGAGATGGTATTTGGAAAGGGTTTGAGAAATGGCCAGAGGAGACAGAACTTTGGAGTTGCTCGAAGTGTTGTGATAAAATATAAGAAAACGTTAGAGGTACAGCGTCCTTAAGAACAGATGTTCTGACAATCAGATGGAAGTCTTGGGGGAAACGGGATAAGGGTTTGGCCACACTGGGCCAGTGTGGGCCTTTTCTTAAAGGGAAAGCACACGGTGCGGGGGGAAGACTGTCTAGTGAGGACACCGAAACCCCATCTAAAAGCGGCCTACCGACAATGTAAACTCTTCTTGTCACCTACCACTGGCCAGGGCTTGTCTCATGGCATGAAGATGAGAAAAATGGGATAGGATTTGCTCACAACACATTCCTACCTAATGGAGGCAGAGGTGTAAATAATAGACCTGGTCTGGGTATACTCTTGAATGAGATGCCCTACGTGGGATCCCAGAAAAACATACTGGCACTTTCGAGAGGTAGCACTTGGGCTCCACCTTGAAGTGTGAAAACTTCGACAGTGAAAAAACAGCGAGCAAGGGATGGGCATGACAGACTAAGGGTAAACAGGCACTCTCGCAAACTCACAGAGGGAATAAGTACACGGAAGAAAATGCACGACGGATTAGAGATTACGATTCTTCCTGTCAGACACCAACAACCCAACAGCTGTTCTACATGGAAGACAGAACGGAACAGACTCTCGGCATTCATGGATTTAGAAGGTGCAGCTTTGTCCTGAAGGTCCATATGATACTAGCAGAGTATTTCCTTCTGCCGAAGCATAATTTTGAACGGGGAGCCTTGCCAGGATGGTAAAAAGTAAGCCCCGCTAACTACCAGCACACGTCACAGAAAGTGGCAGTTAAGCTTGAGGGTTAAGATTATGGCTCTATCAGGAGCAGTGTGCTCTTGGTCATGTTTTTCAACTCATTTGTATCTTAGTTTTCTTATCTGTAAAACTAGGAATGATAAAAATTCCGAAAATTAAGTATATGGTGAAGTACGTAGAATAATACCTGGCAGGTTGTAAGCACTCAAAAAATGTTAGCAATTATTACTTTAAAAAATTTTTCTTAAAAAAAAAAAAATAAATAAAATAAAAAAATTTTTTCTTATGTTTATTTATTTTTGAGACAGGGCGTGAGTAGGGGAGGGGCAGAGAGCGAGGGAGACACAGAATCCAAAGCAGGCTCCAGGCTGAGGTGTCAGCACAGAGCCCAACACAGGGCTCGAACTCGCGAACCGTGATGAGATCATGCCCCGAGCCCGAAGTCAGACATTTAACCGACTGAGCCACCCAGGCGCGCCCCCCTGCTCCCCTGCCAAAAATGTTAGCAATTATTATGTCAGCTACTGCTCCTGTTTATATGTGCAACAGCTTTTTAATAAGGATGGGAAGGAATCAGTAGTGATGCTTTTCAATTTTATTTTATGGTACTTTATAGGCAAGATTACATGTGATGTTAGTATTTAGAGATTTAAAATTTGCTGAGGTCCCATGTTTTAGTTCTCACTACTCTATACTGTTTCCATCTATCACAGGTGAGATTTTCATTGTATTTTTAGCATAAGAAAACTATGAACCACTATTGGTAGCAGGAACAAGAACATGGGCTTTGGTGCCACAGTTCTATAGACCTGCGTTCAATCCCAGCTTCATAGCCCTGGACATGCCACCACCTCTTCCGTAAAACAGGGAGATCTACCTTTCAAATTATAAAGAAAACAGGGGCGCCTGGGTGGCGCAGTCGGTTAAGCGTCCGACTTCAGCCAGGTCACGATCTCACGGTCCGTGAGTTCGAGCCCCGCGTCAGGCTCTGGGCTGATGGCTCGGAGCCTGGAGCCTGTTTCCGATTCTGTGTCTCCCTCTCTCTCTGCCCCTCCCCCATTCATGCTCTGTCTCTCTCTGTCCCAAAAATAAATAAAAAACGTTGAAAAAAAAAAAATTAAAAAAACAAATTATAAAGAAAACATAATGTATATAAAAATGCTAATGTTTATCTCTCCATGAAGTGTGTACTCAATAAATAAATACTATCCCAATAATGATTGAGGCGTTAGCAATACCTTCAAGTTCATCTCAAATCACAGGTATTTCTTGTTTTTTAACAAGCACATATTATGTGCCAGGAATTGGTTACAAGGAGTTCCTGGTTTGTTCCAAAGAGGTTCACAGATCGCTTCTCGGCCTTTTGGCTAAGATCAAGTGCAAAGAGGTTCACAGAGCATGTGAATATATATTTATTTGAAAATAGAATTATTTTCTCGCTGACTACAAACTATAGGTTACTCTGGACAGTGCTGTATGAAACTACCATCTTTAGGGGAAAAAATGATCAGTATTGAAAATTTCATATGATTCAATAAAATATAACAGGTTTACAGGAGACAGGAAACATTTTGGATGAGGTGATTATCTAATTTACTGTTGAAAAAGCACTAGGTTGAAAAACAGCGAGATCTGGGTTTGTGAGTCTTCAGTTTATAACCAGTATCACTCTCCGAAAAGCTGTCTTAATACACGGCCCAAGCAAGGGATCCCGAGATAAAAATTCTATCAACTGGAATGAAGAAAATAGTTATGCTCAGAAAAGATAAAAACTAATGCTCTATCTTTTGTTTTCTTCTTCACAACCTCAAGGAAGACAAAGCGCACCGGAGTCCCCTGTGGTCTTGGCTGGGAAAAAGAAAACTACAATACAGAGAAGCTGCTTACCAGATTTTGGATTCGCTCAGCATCACGTGTGCACTGTCTAGAGTTCCATTTACTTACTAGCTATATAAGCTTAGGCAGTCCCTTAATCTCCCAGAGCCTCTGTTGTACAATGGAGTAAACAGTAAATACGTTATGGGATTATATGAAATAATCTGTACGAAAAATATAATGCAGTGTCAAATGTATGGTAATTATCGACAAATTCTTTCCCACCGACACACCCCTGAATTAATAGTTTAGGTGAAAGCTTATCAACCCATACAAAAAACAGAGAACTTCCTAATATTGAACCTGAACACCACATGTGAACGACAGCTAAAGAGTAGCCACATCAACCTTGTGTTTAAAGGATGAAACCAACGGTAGTTGTTAAAGGCAAACTCATTCCTGCAAGAGTGAATAACAAGCTTTTTACGCATAGCTTTCCTATACATCACATTACCTCACCTATCAATTCTCAGAACCACCCTGTGATATAAGTCGTGCTAGTACCATTTATCAGATGAGAAAAACCAAGGGCCACAAGGTTCAAGTTGCTGCACTAAAGTCACCGCCAGTTAAAAGCCGATGCTTGACGCTATGTATTTGGGCTCCATCACTCATGTCTTTTTTAATAAAAATATCTGGGATGACTTATTAAAAGGGACTATAAGGCAGGCACTTATATATACCACAATATTAAGTCTCACAACAACTTTGTAAGGCATGTATTATTACAATATTACATGTATTATTACAACATGTAAGGCATGTACGATTAATCCCATTTAGCAGTAATCCCATTTGATTCCTGAGGTTAAGAAATTGGTCCAATGAGACCATTAGTGTCAGAGCAACAGAACACAGATCCACCTGACTTCCAACACCATGCCCTTTCCACCGCTTTTTATCACCTCATTACATTTAATTAAAAAAAAAAATTTTTTTAAATACACGAAGAAGGCAAAATAGGCTAATACCAGTTCAGTTTGTCCACAAAACGGATTCCTTAGTAAACTTCAAAATAAAGCCAAAAAAACAGTGGAAGTGAAAGTGGGAGAAATTTCTTTTTTTGAAACTTACAGCACTCAACTGTAAGATTCCATACGACAATAGTTGGTAATTATCCAATCAGTTCATGTTTAACACCTTTCGCCGCAGACATTTTCTCTCAGGGATGAGTTAGGAGCTTCAGGCCAGAATAACATAAAACGAAATGCTCTTTCAACCTACTGATTTCTTTTCAGCCTGGGAAGGTGTCGGGAATCCGAAGCCCCCCGGGGACTGTGTGTAGCCGCCGCCGACTCCGCCAAAGGAAGTGCCATAGCTTTCAGATCCGCCTGGTTTTAAACAACAGTATTAATGCCTGTGCTGCTTCCCAAGCCTCTGAAGAGCCCACCGGGCCCCTCAGACTTCACCCCACGGCCAACCACTCCCAGCGTCGCCCTAATCTTCCCCACCACTAGCCCCGGGCCCTCGCCCCTTGCCCACCCCGTCCCTCCCAGCCACTCCCCCCGCCACACGTCTGTCCGACCCCCCGCCCTCTTGCTAAATCCTCCTTGCGACGCTCATCCTTACCAAACCACATCTTGGTCACGATCCCCTCAGGAGAGAGGCCCAGAAGACTTCAGTCTGGTGGGTTGGCCGGGATCCTCAGAACTCCCTTTCGCCCGCAGTGCTACACCTACTTCCCGCGGGTGCCACAAACTCCTTCCCGCGAAGGACGGAGCCAATCAGCGTCCAGAACGCTTCGTGCTTCAGCCAATCAATGCTCACGAACTCTACACTTTTCCCTGTCTTCCCAGGCCCTGCTTAAGAAAACGCGCCCTGCGCTGCCACGGGGGGCCCCGAAGGCTCTGCGGCCATTTTTACTAAGGGCAAAACACGCTGCGCAACCGGAAGCAAGGAGCAGAGAGAGGCTGATGGGCGGTGTCTCAAGAAAACAACCAAGCAAAATAATCCCGTAGCTCAGGCCGTATAATCCCACCTCCGCCAGATGGGCGACACTTTACATCACTTCCTTTGTTAGGCGTCCTCCTGTTCCCGCCAAACTCTCACCAATCAGACGTCGCCGTAATCTACATCGTTACAGCAGAATTCGGGCCTCGGCGACTCCGCCTCGCCATCGTGCGGCGCTTGCGTACCGGGGGACCTCGCCTTACGAGTTTCACAGCCCCTCGTGGGGTTGCCAGTTCCTTTCCTCAAAAAAGCCGAGTTCTTTCCTCGTATCCGCGTTCCCTCGTCCTGATTCTTCCCAGCGAGGCTATAAGGCACTTACACTCTCATCCCCAAAATATGTGAGGATGGCATCCTGCTCCTGCCCCGCCATCCACCCCAGGGTAATACGCCTCTGCATCCCCGATTACTTAACCACTTCTTCATATAACATGGTTCTGGCCGTCCTGTAGGGAGGGGAACGCGCCTGTCAGTTCCTTCCTCTAAATATCACTAGGTTGGCACACCTCGCTTATGTGATAGGAAGTATTTAATGTTGCGTCTTGTGTTCCAAGGTCTGTGCTGGCCACAGGGTTTCAATAGTAAGATAGACATGGTATCTGGGTTCCTGGGCCATTTTATTTTTCTGAAACTTCAGACACTGCCTTAAATACTTTACATTCACTAACTCAACCCTGTGAGGTAGGTGAGTACCGTTTATTGTCCCGATTTTACAAAGGGGGCAGCTGAGGCAAAGAAAGGCTAAGTTGTGGAAGTCGGCATTCAAGCCCAGGAAGTCTGATTGCACCAACCAGTGTAGTCACTATTCCTTCTTGTACATCTTAGAACTGGAGCACAAACTCGAGTTGACAACTGGGGTCAGGCAGCAAAACTGTAGATGTAGTGGGTTAGATAATAGAGGGAAACTTTTTACTTTTTTCTCCGCAGTGAGAAAAACAACCATGCAAACATGATGGTAAACAGCAACCAACCCAATGAATATGGGCCTAGTATTGCCATCTATGTGCTTCTTTAGCAGATGCCAGAAATTTTGATTTTTGTGTAAAAAATTTCTGAATTTTAAGTGTTTTTAAGTAAATTAAAAAATCTTAAAAATACCGTGTAGGCCAAAGAAAAGGTATCTGTGGGTCAGACATTGCCCATCTCCCACCTCTTACCTATGTAAATTCTGTAAGCCTCCGGGGGCCCCTGGGTGGTTCAGGCAGTTAAGCCTCTGACCTGCTCAGGTCATGATCTCACAGTTTGTGGGTTTGAGCCCTGCACCAGCTTTGTGCTGACAGCTTGGAGCCTGGATCCTGCTTTGGATTCTGTGTCTCCCTCACTCTCTGCCCCTCCTGCACTCGCTCTCTCTCTCAACAATAAATAAACACTAAAAAAAAAAAAAAAATTTAAATTCTGTAAGCCTCCAAATCAACACCGAGGAATAAACAAGATACAGCCAAGGACAAAAACTTGAGGCATACCATGAGGACATTGTTATATTAAGCCCAAGGTGATTGAAATTTACATACTCTGGCAAATAAGAGTATATTTGATATATAGGATAACATGTTTGGAATTAAGAGTATTCTGGGAAATTTTAAGATGTGGGTTCACTTGAGGTAATTGTCCTCATGTGGGTTCTACTAGTTATAAATTCAGCCGAGAAGATCATACATTTAAAAATAAATGAAATGAAAGTGTCTTAATTAAAATACTGCACAAGGCAAAACATCAAAATAAGATTTTCTTCACACCTTTTCAAGAGCTTGACGACCTAATGAATTGAGCAGAGGGCTCAGTTCTCAATCAGCACTAAAATAATTCTGTGACTTATGTGTGTGTGTTTGTGTGCATGTTCGTGATTTCATCTCTCAAGGTTTGCTCTTGTCAAGTTGAAGTCTTCCTTTTCCCTCTCCAGGTATGGTAGTTCCTCAAAAAATGAAAAGTAAAATTACCATATGATCCAGCAGTTCTATTTCCGGGTATATACCCCAGAAATTGTAAGAGACCCCCAAAGAACCAAAAGAGACTCAGATACTTGTACACCCACATTCATAGTAGCATATTTCACAGCAACCCAAGTATCCACTGACACATGAATGGAAAACAAAATGTGGTATGGGCATACAATCGAATATTTTTCATCCTTAAAAAGGAAGGAAATTCTGACACATGCTAAAATACCAGGGAACATAGTGCGAATGCCACTGAACTGTACATTTTAAATGGTTAGGGGTGCCTGGATGGCTCAGTGGGTTAAACCTCAGATCATGATCTCATGGCTCTTTATTCAAGCCCCACATTGGGCTCTGCACTGACAGCTCAGAGCCTGGAGCCTGCATCAGATTCTGTGTCCCTCTCTCGCTGCCCTCTCTCTCTCTCTTCCTCTCTCTCTGTCTTCCTCTCTCTCTCTCTCTGCAAAATAAATAAACATTACCCCCCCAAAATTTTTTAATGGTTAAAATGGGGCACCTGGATGGCTCCATTGGTTAAGCATCCGACTTTGGCTCAGGTCATGATCTCGCAGTTCACGAGTTCGAGCTCCACATCGGGCTCTGTGCTGACAGCTGGGAGCCTGGAGCCTGCTTCAGATTCTGGGTCTCCCTCTCTCTCTGCCCCTCCCCTGCTCACATCTGTCTCTCTCTCTCAAAAATTAAAATAATACAAACATTTAATAAGTAAAATGGTTAAAATGATGAATATTATTTTATGTATATTTGATCACAGTTAAAAAAAAAGCCATTTCAACTTCTCATGTCATTTTGCCTCTACTTTATAAATGCACATATTTTAATCAGAACTGTCCCTACATTGATGAATTTTCATTAGACTTAATTTCCTGCTCAATTTTCTCTACAGTGAGATTTACTCATTTCTAATTTTTTCCATTTTTAATTTTACTAAAATAATATTTATGTGAATCAGTTCTTTCCTGGACAAATTTTATACTGAGTGCTTAATTCATCATTCAAGTTTGATCCAAACCAAATTTTACTAATTTTTCACATCTGCCACTGTAGTTTTATGGGTGCTTATTATTTCTATCAAGTACAATTTGATTCAGGGGACTTTTTGAAGTTGTCAATGTTATAGACAACATGTGATTCTCCAACTTTTACTGGGTAACAATTTTCAGTTTTATATTGTACTGATTCTTTCTACCAGTAATAATAGATATGAATTGGATAATACTGATAGAATTCTTTTTTTCATGAGATTTTATTTTTTTAAGTTTTTTTCCTGTTTTTTTTTTTTTTTAATTTGTTTTGAATAGAGAGAGAGACAGAGTGTGAGCAGGGGAGGAGCAGAGAGATGGAAACACAGAATCTGAAGCAGGCTCCAGGCTCTGAGCTGTCAGCACAGAGCCTGATGCGGGGCTCGAACTCGTGAATGGCGAGATCATGACCTGAGCCAAAGTCAGGACGCTTAACTGACTGAGCGACCCAGGCGCCCCTATGAGATTTTATTCTTAAGTAATCTCTACACCCAATGTGGGGCTCAAACCCACAACCCTGAGATCAAGATTCATATGGTCTACCGACTGAGCCAGCCAGGCGCTCCCTACAGAATTATCTCAATACCAGAGAGGCTTTTTATATGTGGCAGAACCCCCACAACTATTTAATGCTCACTCTATTCAAGTCTTACAGCTAATAAAACTTGAAATCACTCTTTTGAGTATTTAAACATTGTTGACCAACTTAAGTAAATATCTTTAGATTTTTAAACTGCAATTAAAGTTTTGGTATGGCTCTTTCTTAAAAGTACTTCAAATATCTTAGGGAACAGACAAAACACACAAAAATGATGTTTTTTTTTTGTTGTGTCTAAGACTTTTTAAGTCATGCCTTCTATATAGGTTTTAGTTTTTTGCAACCTGCTGTCTTCCCTCAAACGATAGGCTTTCAGTCTCACATGGGCCGCGTTACATAACTCGTCCGTTTGTTAACACCGATGGGCACTTTTGCATTTTTGAAAATTCATGTATTCCTATTAAGACGTTATTTTGTTATGTTCATAGGGCCACCTGAAGGCTTCATTTTCTAGAAGAGGGATTGAGTCTGTCGAGTTAGCAGGACTCGAGGCTGATTGGTTCTTGGAGTACTCTGTTGTCCTCACCAATTTCGTCTTTGTGTGTGACCAACCCAGCCCAACCATCTGTGTTCCACCCACAGTTCCCTTTGTCTAGAACTCTTTGAGTCCTTCCTTTTTTTTTTTTTTTTTTAAATGTTTATTTATTTTTGGGAGAGAGAGAGAGAAGCAGAGAATGAACAGGGGAGGGGTGGAGAGAGAGGGAGACACAGAATCTGAAGCAGGCTCCAGGCTCTGAGCTGTCAGCACAGAGCCCGGCCCAAGGCTTGAAGCCACAAACTCTGGGATCATGACCTGAGCTGAAGTCAGCCGCTTAACCGACAGAGCCACCCAAGCACCCTGGAACTCTTGACTTCTCACAGACCTGTGAGTGTTATGCCCAGGATTCGTGATCCCCAAATACCGCCAGGGAGCCGAGTCCGATGTAAAAGCAAAAGAGCCTTTATTCGAGCTAGCTCGAGCTCAATCCCCTACCTGCACCGACACAGCGGTGAGATACCAGGGAGAGAGAGCGAGTTGCAAAAGGACAAAGGTTTTATTGGGGCCTAGGGGCAGTTGGTGAGGTAATGGCTATGGCCTCAGCCGATTGGCTGGGGAAGGGTCCGAGCCCTGTTAGGCAGGTGAGGGGGGGGGGGGGGCTACTCAAGGGGAGGAGGTGTGGTCAAGGTGAAGGACACAGAACAAGATGGAGTCGGCCAGCGTAGGCCTGCCCTTTCATTCCCCCCTTGTCATTTAGCTTAGGGACCCAATCATGGGACCGGCTGCATTTATGGTGACAAGGGGAACAGAGTTTGAAGGTTTACGCAAAGTTCTGGGAACCAAGTGTCCCTGGGGTGGCTCTGGGACGTCTGATTAAGTATTGTCCCCAAGCTGGTGTCTATGATCTGCCAGGTGATGTTTTGGGGGGCGTGGGGACTCCCGGCAGCATGAGCAATGACAAGCAGAGTTAACAGAGTTACCAATATTAGGTGGGTCGAATGCGCTGTAGCTTGAGCTTGAGCGGGTTGTGTTGGTCCCGACTGATGGCCCATCGCGTGACAATGTCCTTCCGGATCGAGGAGGGGTCCGCTGGCCGAGCGTGGGTGTGATGGACCCAGGTCGCGATGCCGTCTACCTTGAGAGCGGTGGGGGTTGTCAACACCACGATGTAGGGTCCCTTCCAGCGTGGCTCGAGAGTCTCTCGGTGGTGCCTCTTGACGTAGACCCAGTCTCCGGGCCTGTACTGATGAGTTGTCGGGATCGGGCCAGCCTCGTAGATGGCACGGAGGCGCGGCCAAATGTCCTCGTGCGCCCTCTGGAGCCCGCTCAAGGAAAGAAAAAGTTCTTGATCTTTAAACTCCGCAATAAGTTCAGCTCGAAGGCTGGGAATAACAGGGGGTGGCCTGCCAAACATGATCTCGTAGGGAGTAAAACCCAGAGTGTAAGGAGTGTTTCTAACCCAGTAAAGGGCGTACGGTAGGAGAGTCACCCAGTCCCTGCCAGTCTCCATGGTTAATTTGGTAAGGGTCTCTTTTAGGGTTCTATTCATTCTTTCTACCTGTCCTGAGCTCTGGGGCCTATAAGCACAATGTAATTTCCAGTTTGCCCCCACCGCCTTGGCTACTGCCTGTGTTACCTGCGAGATAAAAGCTGGTCCATTGTCTGATCCTACCATGGCAGGAAAACCATACCTGGGTAAGATGTCTTCTAGTAGCTTAGCCACCGTCTGAGCCGTTTCATGCTTGGTTGGGTAAGCCTCCTCCCAGCCAGAGGTGTCTGTAAATACTAAAAGATATTTAAAACCATACTTTCCTGGTTTGACTTCAGTGAAGTCGACTTCCCATTGGGCTCCCGGTCTGGTGCCTCTGAGCCTGGTTCCTTTTTTATTTGATGTGGCTCTCGCGTTGGTGAGTTGGCAGGTCTTGCAGGCAGATACAACTTGCTCTATTTTGGTGTCCTGTTGGTGAATCTTGATTCCGGCAAGTCGGATTAAGTCTTTCAATTTTCGGGCCCCCATGTGAGTAGACCGATGCATGTGCTCTAATATTGAGACTCCGAGCCGGTCTGGCAGCACGAGCTCCTTGTTAGGTGTATACCACCATCCCTTTATCTCCTGGGCCGTGGGGAGTTTCTTGATCCGCTGTAACTCCTCCTGGGAGTATTTGGGCTGGTCTGGTAAAACTGGGTCTCCCGGGTCTGGTAGTTGTATGGTCATGGTGGGGACTGAAGTAAGGGCGACTGCCTTGGCTGCCTGGTCAGCCTTTCGATTACCTCTAGCTACTGGGTTATCAGCTTTTTGGTGCCCTTGGCAGTGGATAATGGCTAGCTTGGCAGGAAGCCATAAGGCCGTAAGCAGGTTAAGTATCTCCTGCTTATTTTTTATAGTCCGTCCTTCTGCCGTCAGTAACCCCCTCTCCTGATAAATTGCCCCATGAATATGAGCTGTGGCAAATGCATAACGGCTGTCTGTGTAGATGTTAAGCCGTTTTCCAGCTCCCAGCATCAGCGCCTTTGTGAGGGCTATGAGCTCTGCTCGCTGGGCTGACGTTCCGGAGGGTAGAGCCTCCGCCCATACGGTGTCCGTTTCAGTGACCACCGCTGCACCCGCATACCTGTGTCCGTCTCGCACAAAGCTGCTGCCATCAGTGAACCAAGTAGCCTCGGCATCGGGGAGGGACCGGTCGGTCAGGTCCGTCCGGAATCCATGTACTTGTTCCAGGATTCCCGCACAGTCATGTAGTGGAGCACCTAGGTCAGGGTCGGGCAGCAGGGTTGCAGGATTGAGGGCTGCGCTGGGGTGGAACCGCACTCGTGGAGGGTTGAGTAGGAGGCTCTGGTAATGAGTCATACGTGTATTGCTCATCCATCTATCCGGAGGCTGTTTCAGGACCCCTTCAATGGCGTGTGGGGTCGTGATCCAGATCTCCTGTCCTAGGGTCAGTTTGTCTGCATCCTTGACTAGGAGTGCTGTCGTCGCAATAATTCTTAGGCATGGCGGCCAGCCGGCAGCCACTGGGTCTAGTTTCTTAGACAGTTAAGCCACTGGGCGGTTCCAGGGGCCTAAGGCTTGAGTTAGAACCCCTTTTGCTATTCCCTTATGTTCGTCTACAAAGAGGTGGAAGGGCTTCGTAATGTCTGGTAGGCCCAGGGCTGGGGCACTCAGGAGGGCCTTTTTTAACTGATTAAAGGCAGTTTCTTCTTTTTCAGCCCATTTAAATGTTTTCCCCTCTTTGGTAGCTTCATATAGGGGCCTGGCGATCTCAGCAAAACCTGGAACCCAGAGGGGGCAGTAGCCGGCTGATCCTAGGAATTCCCTCACTTCTCTTCGGGAGGTGGGAGTAGGGATCTTTAGGACAGTTTCTTTTCTGGCATCTGATAACCGCCGCTGTCCGCCCTCCAGGATATATCCCAGGTAACTTACCCTCTCCCTGCATATCTGAGCCTTCTTCGCAGATGCCCGGTACCCTAAGGCCCCCAGGGTAGCCAGCAGGTCCTGGGTCCCTCGCTCACAGTCTTTGGCAGTGTCGGCAACAATCAGGATGTCATCTATGTACTGTAGGAGGGTGAGGCCAGGGTGCTCCCTTCTGTACTCACCCAGGTCCTCGTGTAGTGCCTCGTCGAAGATGGTGGGTGAATTTTTGAATCCCTGAGGTAGCCGTGTCCAGGTGAGTTGCCCACTGTAGCCCTCCTCCGGATCATGCCACTCAAAGGCGAACGAGGGTTGGCTCTGGGGTGCCAGCGGCAGACTGAAGAAGGCGTCCTTTAAATCTAGTACAGTATACCAGACCCTGGAGGGCACCAAGGAGCTCAAGAGAGTATATGGGTTGGGAACAGTTGGGTTTATGTCCGCGACCCTCTTATTTACTTCCCGGAGGTCTTGTACCGGTCGGTTGTCATTTGTGTGAGGCTTTTTGACTGGCAGTAAAGGGGTGTTCCAGGCAGACTGGCAAGGAACTAGTACCCCTAGGCTTCGTAGTCTCCGGATGTGTGGCTGGATCCCCTTCCGGGCCACCTGAGACATGGGGTATTGTTTGATCCTTACCGGACTCTCTCCTGGCTTGAGCTCTACCAGGACTGGGGTCCTGTGAGCGGCTAGTCCCATCCCCCCCCGTCTCTGCCCAAACCGAGGAGAATTCTTGTAGCCATCTGTCTATATTATTCTCTCTCGGGAGCGCCTCCTGGTGGAGGAGGTATTCATCCTCCAGTTTCATGGTCAGGACCTGGATGGGGTGGCCCTTGCCATCGGTGACCTGAGGCCCCCCTTGTCTGAAAGTTATCTGAGCTCCAATCTTGGTCAGTAAGTCCCGTCCTATCAGCGGGTAAGGGCATTCTGGTATTACCATAAAGGAGTGGGATACCCGGCCCGTTGCCAAATCTACTGTTCTTCGGGTAGTCCATGAATACTGGCTCATACCAGTTGCCCCTTGTACCCAGGACTTCTTGCTGGCTAGTTTTCCTTGTGGGGTGCGGAGGACCGAATGTTGTGCTCCAGTGTCGACAAGGAAGTCAATAGGGGTCCCCTCCACTTTAAGAGTTACCCTGGGTTCTGGGAGAGGGTCCGAACCCCGACTCCCCTAATCACTTAGTTCATCTAGCTCTAGGACTTTTACTCGATCAGTCTTGCTTCCCTTCCCGCCGGCCCTTTTTGGACAATCTTGGGCCCAATGCCCTATCTCCTTGCAGTATGCACACTGATCCTTCTGCAGCCTCTGCTTCCCCCCCTTGGTGGTTCCTTCACCTTTTCTTGCGTCGTCTGCCAGCTGCCGGAGACGGCGGTCTCGTTCCTCGGGGAAGTCAGAGTGGTAGCTAGTAGTATTCTGGCCAGGTCTCGAGTCTGCTTACTGCTGGCAGCCGCCATGGCGCGAGCCTGCTTGTCCTCAGGAGGCTCCCGGTTATTATATACCTTTTCGGCTACCACCAGTAAGTCCTGCAGACTTTTTTCTCCTAGTCTATCTATTTTTTGTAATTTTCTCCTAATGTCTATGGCCGATTGGTTTACAAAGGCCATGATAACAGCTGCCTTGCTTTCCGGAGCCTCTGGATCCATGAGGGTATAGGTACGGAATGCCTCCATGATCCGTTCTAAAAAGGCAGCCGGAGATTCATCTTTTCCCTGTTGTATATTTCCTACCTTGGCCAAATAGGTTGGCTTTCTAGCAGCCATTCGGAGACCCCCCATTAGAGTCTGGCGGTAGACCCGGAGCCTCTCCTTACCTTCTGCCGTGTTGAAATCCCACTGGGGCCGAGTTAAGGGGAAGGAGGCATCTATCTGAGCCTGGTTGGTGGTGGGATTCCCGTCTGCGCCCGGAACTAGTTTTCGGGCCCCATTGAGGATTCTTTCTCTTTCTTCAGTCGTGAACAGGACCTGCAAAAGCTGCTGGCAATTGTCCCACGTGGGCTGATGGGTAAAAAAAACAGAGTCTAATAAATCAATAAGCCCTGCCGGTTTCTTGGAAAACTTAGGATACTGAGCTTTCCAATTGTAGAGGTCACTAGTGGCGAAAGGCCAATAGTGATGGGGCTGATTCCCCTCTGCGTCTGGGGGTCCGGTGGCTCGCAGGGGCAGAATAGTGGAGTCGGTGGCGGAGGCGGATTGCTCCCTCTGAGCCCTTTGTCTGGTAAAGGGCGGGCTTCCCACTGGAGCGTTTCCGCCTCCCGCTCTTGGAACAGCGTCTGCCTCCCCTGGAGGGGGAGGATGGTGTTCTTCCGGCATCCTAGAGGGGTTATACGGGGGAGGAAAAATTAATTCTTCTTCAGTACCCCCCTGTAGGACAGGGTAGAGGGGTGCTGAAGGCTGGGTAAGACTTTTCCTCTTCTCTGTCTCCTGCAAAGCAAGAATGGGTTTTGGCTCCGGAGGGAGCGGGACTAGGAAGGGCTTAAGCCAAGAGGGTGGGTCTTCTACAAGGTCCTGCCAAGTGATAATGTAAGGGAGCTGATCAAGATGGCCCATCTTAGGCTGAGAGATGATACTCCTGACTCGGTGGATGGTAGGGAGGTCGAAGGTCCCCTCTGGTGGCCATCCGACATTGAAAGTTGGCCACTCGCTAGAACAAAAAAACTGCAACCGACCCTTTCGGACTTCCACACTGAGGTTGTTAGCTCTTCCCCTCACATCCTTAAAGTGATCAACCATAATACTTAGAGGAGTAGTCTGAGTCTGTCCCATAACGTCCGTCCAGTAAGTCCACAGAACAAAACAGAGAAACACAAAAACAGACAAACAGAGGGCCCCTAGAAAGTCTTCCAACTCCATGGAAGCAAAACTGAGAGCTAGCTTAGACATTTGAGGGGATTCCACGTCCCTCCAAAACCGATGAGGGGATTCCACGTCCCTCCAAAGACGACGGCCTCACGCCGACCAGTGGGAGCGACCCGCCTCGTCTCAGACTTTTGAGGGGATTCCACGTCCCTCCAGAAGGGAGGATTGGAACGTCTTCCGAAACTCCCGGCCCATGGTCCTCCAGTGCGTCCACTTAGACCGCGTCGGGCACTACCGGAATTCCATAAATGAGCTCACACAGAAAAGACAGAACAAACAGACACTAACCGTGGCCAGTCAGGCTCTCCGGGTCGGGGGTCCCTCGAGGGTCTTGGGGATCCCGGACGAGCCCCCAAATGTTATGCCCAGAATTCGTGATCCCCAAATACCGCCAGGGAGCCGAGTCCGATGTAAAAGCAAAAGAGCCTTTATTCGAGCTAGCTCGAGCTCAATCCCCTACCTGCACCGATGCAGCGGTGAGATACCAGGGAGAGAGAGCGAGTTTCAAAAGGACAAAAGTTTTATTGGGGCCTGGGGGCAGTTGGTGAGGTAATGGCTATGGCCTCAGCCGATTGGCTGGGGAAGGGTCCGAGTCCTGTTAGGCAGGTGAGGGGGGGGGTTACTCAAGGGGAGGAGGTGTGGTCAAGGTGAAGGACACAGAACAAGATGGAGTCGGCCAGCGTAGGCCCGCCCTTTCAGTGAGTTGCTTTACTTATCCTGGTGGGAACAGTGAATATGTATACTTTATAAACAGACATCTCATTAATAAAAGAAGCAACTAAGTAATCTTTTTTTTTTAATGTTTATTTATTTTTGAGACAGAGAGAGACAGAGCATGAATGAGGGAGGGTCAGAGAGAGAGGGAGACACAGAATCTGAAGCAGGCTCCAGGCTCTGAGCTATCAGCACAGAGCCCGACGCGGGGCTCGAACTCACGGACTGTGAGATCATGACCTGAGCCGAAATCGGTCGCTTAACCGACTGAGCCACCCAGGCACCCCAATCTTTTTAAGATTAAAAAGTTATGGGACCTGGCTGGCTTAGTTGGTAGAGCATGTGACTCTTGATCTCGGGGTTGTGAGTTCAAGTTCCACGTTGGACATAGAGCTTCCTTGAAAAAGAAAAAAAAAAAAACCGTTAAACATATTGTATGACAGTCACCATTCTTACGCGTTTCAACCAGTTTTTGTGTCCTTTTTCTATTTGGAACTTTCCTATTTCGGTTGTCATCATGAACTCATGGCCTTTCACAGATTCAACTTTTCCAATAACTTTGACAGCAACAATAATAAAATAACCATCAGGTTGATATAGATGCCACAGTGGTCACGTCGTGGCCCGTGAGAGGTTGGTTCCTTTGTCCTATCAGTGCCGCTAATGTTATTTACAGCCTGCTGGCTTTCTGGCAACAGGAGGATGTTCCAGTTTCCTCTTTCCCCAAGCCATGGACTCATTGCCCCTCCTCTGGAGGAGAACAGCACACATGAGCCTTCTGAGAGTTGTCTCTGGGCAGGGGGGTGCTGCCCTTGGAGCCCTCTTAGTAATCAGCAATGACAATAGTTATTAGTAATCGGCACTGACAATAATTATTTTTTAAGGTGAGGAGTTTGCATTTATTTTTCCAATTTAACGTAGTGTGCTACTGTACCTCACATTTGTAACACTGGCAGATAAATTGTGGATAGTTTTGTTGTTTTTTTTTTTTTAAATCTTGGAGCAAGGGGCCCTTGGTTGGCAAAGACATAGAATCTGGCTGTGCCTCTGGGTCAAAAGCACAGGATCAAAAGGTCCTGCTTTATTCACTTAATCTTCACGACAACCAAACGAGGTAAGCACTCTTAGCACCCCCACTTTACAGATGAAGAAACTGAGCTTCCCAACCTTTTCCAATCCCCACTTTACAGAATTCCCAGCCTTTTCCATATCGTAGACGCGTGTACAAAATAACATACGCTGGACTAAACACACGAGGTTGGCAGGGGCCCAGGTATAGGGTGACCACTCATCCCAGTTTGCCCAGGACTTTCCCAGTTTTGCAACTGAAAGTACCTGGTCCTGGGAACGCCTCCAGTCCCCGTCAGACCAAGATGGCTAATCCACCTTGCAGAGGTGTCCGGCCAGGGGTCCCTAGCTGCCCCATGCCCAGCCTGCCTGGCTGACCTACGGATGAATAACATCGCCTTGCTCCTGTGACCTTTTAATGGTACACCGGCGTGCCTGACCGTTGTGGGTGAGACTGAGCAATCGGCCTGAGGTCACAGAGCTGGTAAAGAGAAGAGCCAGCGTCGAACCTAGCGCTCTGTGCTCCTGACTCTCTTAACCACCATGCGCGGTCCCTCCGTGTCTCCTTTACGCCCATCCCCTCAGCCTCGTCAGCATGGCTTCATCCTCAGACACTCAGCCCTTGGATGCTGTTGTCTTATCAAACCAACACAAGTAAAAGGGGCTTTTCTCAAAACTGTGTGCAACTTTGAAGAGTGCCTCCAGAAGAGGAAGTGTGCCCAAGAGGACAGATGGTAAGAGGGGGACCTCCAAAGGGGTGACAGTGCTCAATCCGGACGTCATGCTAAGAACCCAACTTTCCCCCCCCGCCGAAGCCGCTGAAGGTTTTGGAGCGGAGGAGTTACATGATGACTTCCGGGTTGTGAGATGATCTCCCTGGCAGAGTGAGGGAGCAAGGACAGGCCAGGGAAGGCCCAAGACTACAGGCGGGGTGATCTGTTAGGAAGCTGGGGGAAAAACAACAAGGTAGCAATGCTGTGGGCCTGCCCCAGGCCAGAGGGAGTGAGAGAGGCAGTGATAGAGCAAAAGCCACAGGAAAGGAAAGAATTTAAGAGGTCTGCAACTTTTTTTTTTTTTCTTGTGGAAGTAATCATATATTCTTTTTTTAAAATTTATTTATTGTTGGGGCACCTGGGTGGCTCAGTCGGTTAAGCGTCCGACTTCGGCTCAGGTCATGATCTCACAGTCTGTGAGTTCGAGCCCCGCGTCCGGCTCTGTGCTGACAGCTCAGGGCCTGGAGCCTGCTTCGGATTCTGTGTCTCCCTCTCTCTCTCTGCCCCTCCCCTGCTCATGCTCTGTCTCTCTCTGTCTCAAAAATAAATTAAAAAATTTAAAAACATTTATTTATTGTTTAATTTACATCAAGAGGTCTGCAACTTATTAATGTGTTCTTCATTCAGTCTTAATTTCTCCATCATCCACTTATTCACCAAATACTTATTTAGTGCCTGTGAAGGGCCAAGAGCTATGCTAACCCTGAATGGAGTCTAGTTGTGAATCTGGGTAACAAGGAGAAACAGATCAGGAATTCAAGAACAGAAGCAAGCCTCTTCAGTGAAGATTTGGCCATGCTGAGTTTGTTAAGTATGGCCAGCTTCAGAATTTCTCTCTGGGATCTTTTTTTCCCCTGAATGTTTATTTATTTATTTTGAGAGAGAGAGAGAGAGAGAGAGAGAGAGTATGTTCAAGCAGTGGAGGGGCAGAGAGAGAGAGAGAGAGAATCCCAAGCAGCTTCCTTGCTGTCAGCACGGAACCTGACACAGGGCTCGATCCCACGAACCATGAGATCATGACCTGAGCTGAAATCTAGAGTCGGATGCTTAACCAACGGAGCCACCCAGGTGCCCCTCTCTCTGGGATCTTTAAGAATCAACCATCACAAAAAGCCCAGCGTAGAACAGACCCAAATTATAAAGTATGCTTTGAGGCATGCCACGTTTTGTTATTAGATGCTCATTCTTTTCAGCCAGTCACTGCTGCTGCAAAGGGAAAATTCACAAGGAATTCTTCTACGATCCTTTCACGTACCTGCTCCAAAACCTTCTGTGATTGCCCATGACCTGTAGGAAAAAGCTTGAGGTCTTTCGGATGGCATCCAAACTGGGCACCATCAGAGTTATGATTTGACATTAATCTATATGAATTTTACTAAAGCCTATTTCAGTAAACTGTAAACAATTTTTGTCCATCATTATATCACCAGCATCTGGCACACAGAGGGTATTTAATGAATACATGTTAAATACAAGAGTAAATGAAGGAATACACGAGAGCAACGTATGTTTGCTCTAGAAAAACTGGACTAGATGTCAACGTTCATGGATTCTATCATGGCCTCATTCTTGACCTTCCTGGGCTCTGTGGACTTGAACCCCAAGACAACCATAGATACAGCCTGGCTTCCCAGAGGCTCTGAGGCCCGGACAAAGGTCAGTAGTCACCTGAGGGCTGCCTCCACACCCCGAGGGCTCTGCTACCAGGGTTTTTTTGTTTGTTTGTTTTTGTTTGTTTTTTAAGTTTATTTATTTATTTTTGAGAGAGAGACAGAGAGAGTGAGCAGGGGAGGGGCAGAGAGAGGAAGAGAAAGAATCCCAAGCAGGCGTCACAGTGCCAGAGTGGAGAACGATGTTGGGGCTCAATCTCTCTACCTGCTTCTGTTTGGTAATTTCCATAATAAAAGAAGATATGAGCCCCATCACCTCCCTTTCCTCAAGGGTTTGATTCCTCCTCTGGGTTTGTCAAGCCACCTAACGGGCTAAACTGCATCTCGGGGCACCTGGGTGGCTCAGTCGGTTAAGTGTCTGACTTCAGCTCAGGTCACGATCTCACCGTCTGTGAGTTCGAGCCCCACATCGGGCTCTGTGCTGACCGCTCGGAGCCTGGAGCCTGCTTCGGATCCTGTGTCTCCCTCTCTCTCTGCCCCTCCCTTGCTCACACTCTGTGTGTGCCTGTCTCTCTCAAAATGAAACATTAAAAAAATATTTTTAATAAATAAATAAACTGCAGTCCACTGGTTTCCCTCTCCCTGTTGAAGGCAGGGGCTGTCCTAGGTCCCTTCTGTCTCCTGGGGACATGGGTTCCTGGAATAAATGAACGGATGACTCAGTCTTGGTTCTCTTGTGCTAGGGCATCTGGAGCTCCAGCTAGCAGTCAGTTCCTTTGATGGCAAAGGCCAGCTGTTTCATCCAGCTTTGTTTGTTCTGCTCAGGGTGGGGCAACGTAAAACCTCTGAAAGTAGGTGATATTTGCTGCTCAGTGACTGGTGCCGAGTGAGTTTCCCGGAGAATCCAGTTACTGGCTGGACTGACAGGCAGGACAGGTGTGGCTTTCTACCCCTCAGAGTTCAAAGGCCTGGCTGGTGCATCTTCCTGGGCAAGCCCTGCTCACGCCCTTCGAGGCAAAGGCAGAAAAGCCAGAGGAGGCAGTGCCTTGGATGACTAGGCACACAGGGAAACAGGACGGGAACTTCTGCTCAGGCCCATGGCCAACAACATCTAGTTAGGAAGCCTGCAGTTTCAGTCACAGATTCGGGGGAGTCCTGTGGCTCCCGTGAAGTGAGCCCTAAAGACGAGGCGAGTCCCAAAGATGAGGCTGTTCAAGCTGCTGATTTTCTTGGCCCACTGGGGAGTCACCAGGGCTGAACCAGGTAGGTGCTGCAAATGCCTTTGATGCCTTTGTTCTGTACTATGAACTCGATCCTGGCTGCTGGGGACTGCTCACAGAAAGCTGAAAATGTTGCTAAAAATAGCAAGGCAGGAAGCTAGGGCAGGGAGGCCTGGGAGAGAGTCAGTGGGGGTGGGAAGGGGCTGCTCTTTGGGCCTGAAGATTTGAAGTGGAGGCCAGGGCTGGCCAGGGGAGGGACACTGGCTTCACTAAGAGATGTGGGCACATAAGAGCCAGCCATCTGGTAGAGGCAGAAGGTGGCGGGCAGATTCATGAATTCATTCGGCAAACGTTGGTTAAGGGCCTTTTGCATATCATGCACTATTCTAGGAACCAGGAATGGGACAGAAAGGAAAAGGAACAAAGCTGAGCCCTAGTAAAGCAGCCCTTCACCTGGGGAGAAACAGACCAAAAGACACATGAACAAGTAAATGCATGGTCTTCTAGGAGATAATAAGTGTTATGCCGAATAATAAAGCAGAATAAAGGGGTGGGAGTGGGGGATGGGGGTACTTACGAGTGGCCAGGAGGTGACATTTGGGTAGAGACCTGAAGCAGTGAGGGAGAGAGCCATATGGACATCCAGGAGAACATTCCAGTAAGGGAGCTCACAAAGCACACAGGCCCTGAGCCTGATGCTCAGGTGATGCATATGAGGACGAGCATGGGGCCAGAGTGGCTGGGGCAGAGTAGGCAAGGTGAGTGGGAGAGATGAAGTTGGGGGCATGATGGGGGGAGGGAGGGCGCTGGGGGCTGGCGTCAGCTCACTTATAAGCATGTAGACAATGTAAGGACTCAGGGTAGAATGGGACATCATTAGAGGGTTTGGGGAGACCTGTGGGGTGACCTGACTTGTGTAGGTTTAAAAGAAAAATTTTTTAATGTTTATTTTTGGGACAGAGAGAGACAGAGCATGAGCGGGGGAGGGGCAGAAAGAGAGGGAGACACAGAATCCAAAGCAGGCTCCAGGCTCTGAGCTGTCAGCACAGAGCCTGACATGGGGCTCGAACCCATGAACCATGAGATCATGAGCTGAGCTGAAGTCGGATGCTCAACCGACTGAGCCACCCAGGTGTCCCTGTCTTGTGTAAGTTTAAAAGGCTCCCTGGGCTGCATGTTGAGAGGAGACAGCAATGGGGTAAAGGCAGGGTCTCAGTGTGCCTGAGACTTGCCTAGTTTTAGCACCGGAAGTTCAGTGACCTGGATGCTCCCTCAGTCCTGGGCTCCCTGGTAAAAGAGAAGCAGCCAAACCCATGGGGGGCTGTTGCCATCGTCCCGTGAGAGGAGGTGGAGGCTTCCCGGGGCGGTAGGAGCAGGGGTGGTTGGAGACGGTGTGATTCTGGACAAAACTTGCTGGCAGATGGTGGGGGTGACTCCAAGATTTTTGTCTCAGCAGCTGTGAGGACCGAGTTGTCATTGGCTGAGGTGCAGCAGGAGGGGGTGGCAGGTTGATTAGGGATGTGTCCAGTTGGGGATGCCCGTTAAGGATTTCCATGCGGTGGAAGAGGAGTCAGTGGGCCGGCTGGACTTGGAATTTTCCTTAGGATCCTAGAATGCCCTTTCCGGGAGTCCTCGGATGGGACCTTAGAGGTGACCCTCCACCCTTTCTGTAGCTGCAGAAACTGAGGCTGAAAGGGGTCAGGGCTCTGCTGGTGGCTTGCTCGGTGGAGCTCAGTTCTCCCAGGCTGGAGCTGCTAGGTGCTCCCCTGGTCAGTGCATGTCCCCAGACACTACCCAGGAGCAGCTGGGAGCCCTGGCAAAGCACTCTGCTGGTGTGGCCGCATCCCAGAGGCCAGCGAGGAGGAGCACGGGGCCTGGGGCCGGAGACCAGAGCGAAACGCCTGAGAGGGACTTGGCTCTAAAAGCTCTGACCTCAAGGAGGAAGTGTCACTGGGATGAGCGCTGACAGCGTGTCATTCCCTGTGAGGGCAACGTGTCCAGGAGACGCTGAGTGGCAGTCCTCCTTCGACCCTGCTGGGGGACTCTGGGCCCTGCCAGTCTGACTGGAGGGCGGGAATGGTTGCAAGGATCTCTCACTCTCGCTCTTTCACTTTTATTTTATTTTCTTTTTGAAAGTGTTTTAATGTTTATTTTTGAGAGAGAGAGAGAGAGAGAGAGAGAGGGAGAGGGAGAGGGAGAGAGAGAGAGAACGAATGGGGGAGCGGCTGAGAGAGAAGGAGACACAGAACTGGAAGCAGGCTCCAGGCTCTGAGCTG
Organism: Panthera pardus; assembly: GCF_024362965.1. Taxonomy (NCBI): domain Eukaryota; kingdom Metazoa; phylum Chordata; class Mammalia; order Carnivora; family Felidae; genus Panthera; species Panthera pardus. The sequence goes on along the minus strand of NW_026526666.1, from coordinate 85,752,844 downwards.
TCAGCACAGAGCCCAACACCGGGCTCGAACCCATGAATGGTGAGATCATGACCTGAGCTGAAGTCAGATGCTCAAGCACCCGACTGAGCCACCCAGGTGCCCCTCTTTCACTTTTAAATATGCTTTCTTGGAAATCGAAATGCCAGTGGGCACCCCACAGCCCAGAGTCCTAGTGGCTAAAATGGATCTCCCCGCCCCACAAAGGCACTAAGATGTTCATTGCAGCGTTGTTTATGGTAATGAAAAATGCTGACAGCAGTAATGGAATAGCTGAAGAGATTGTGGAAAAAAACACCCGGTGGAAAAGTTTTAGGGCGTCACAGCAAAACTGAGAACAATAGGGATATTTATCAAGTACTTGTATGCCAGGCACTGCTGAAATTTCTACAGAATACCCTCACAACAGCCTTGTCAGGTAGGGATTATCAAGGTCACGGAGCCTCAGAGAAGTTAAATGACCAACCCAAGGTTACACATGTAGTAAATGTCCGAGTTGGGACATGAACCCAAGCAGTACAACGTCACTCTGTTTATAAAATAATGCTATGTCAAAACAAAGAGACACTAACGCAAAGAGCCAAGAAGAGCTAACATTTATTTTCTTAGACTTAGGAGGGGCCAGGCTGATGCTAGTGGCTTATCAGCTGTCCTTTCAAAACCCACTTGAAAAATGAGAGAAGAAAAACCTCATTTGGTTTTTATAGACCCTATAAAGCAGGTACTATTACCATTATACCCATTTCGCGGATGAGGAAAATGAGGCTCAGAGGAGGCTCAACACTTGCCCAAGGTCCCACAGCTAGGAAGTGGCAAGAACCAAGTCCGTACTCAGTTGCCTTACACAGTATGCCCTTGGAAGGGTCCTCTTGGGATGGTGGGTTTTATAGGTACAATTTTTTTCTCTTTTCTCCAAACTTTCTGGAATGTATACATCTATACTTTAAAAACAAAGTTACATTTTATTTTTTAAGCGTATTTATTTTGAGAGACAGAGACAGCACAAATGGGGGAGGGGCAGAGAGGGGGGCGGACAGAGAATCCCAAGCAGACTCCACACTGCCAGAGCGGGGCCGGAAGCGGGTCTTGAACCCACGAAACCGTGAGATCATGACGTGAGCTGATACAAAGAGTCAGACGTTTAAGTGACTGAGCCACCCAGGTGCCCCCAAAATGAAATTTTAAAAGAATTCCACAGTACCGCTAGGTTTTTTCAGAGTCCAAATCTTCCCTCAAGTGCAGGAGAACTTTGAGACACCCAATCGGAGAGCAATCGTACCTGCTCTGTCTTGAACTGTGGGGTTCCTGCTTGTACCTTCCTTAGCGAAGAGCTTGGGTGGGGTGCCTGCTCCCTGGCTCTGTCTCCTCCCATGTAGCCCCCGTGCAGCACGGCCTTGTCTTTCAGCTTCATTTTTTAAAAAATAAATGTTAGAGACATACTCTTTTACTTTTATTTTAGGGAGTGAGAGAGTGCATGAGCGGGGGAGAGGGGCAGAGGGAGAGAGAGGGAGAGAATCCTAAACAGGTTCCATGCTCAGCACAGAGCCCCATGCGGGACTTGATCCCATGACCCTGGGATCATGACCTGAGCTGAAATCAAGAGTCGGATGCTCAACCCACTGAGCCACCCAGGCGCCCCTATCCTTCAGTTTCTAATTGCAGAGAAACAGTCTCTTTCAGTGTGGGTTAGCATGGTAGGAAAACATTTCCCTCAAGAGTAAGCCTAGGGGGCTGCCATGAAGAGAGAGCAATTTATGTACTTAACACAAGGGGTCCTAAATGTTGGATTTAACAAGGGAACCCTCTGTGTTTTGGAGGGCCTCGGTTTCCAGAGGAGGAATTATAATGGAAATGTTTGGGGTCGATGCTTAGGGTCAAAAACAAAGGACTAAAATAGGGACCACGATCATCTTGTGGTGTGGGTTATACACAATAATAATAGCATTGGAACTGGCAGGGCCTTCGGATAACCTTTGTGCAATATTCTCATCTTATGTTTGAGGAAACAGAGGTTCCAGAAGAGAAGAAAAACTGAGGCCTGAGGGGCACAGTGGCCCAGGGAATGAGCACAGGCTGGCTTGTCCACCACACGGCCGGGTGCCATCCAAGCATCAAGAGTTGGATGCTTAACCGCCTGAGACACCCAGGCGCCCCTCCATGACGTTTTAATTAGAGCTTAAATTCCTCACAGTCTGTGGCTAATTCCATAGAAGCCTGTGGTTTCCACCCTTTTGTGGGCAACATACACGTTTTATAAAAGCCATCTGCTGGAGGCTCCGAGTCAACATTGTGCCTCAGCTTTGGAGTCAGAGAGGGCTGGGTTTGAGCCTCAGTTTCCTCATCTGTGAAACGGGCATAAGAATCCCACCTCACAGAATGGCGGCAAGGATGAAGTGAGATGAGCATGTAAAGGGCACCTGGCTAACATTCTTTGAGTCTCACGAGTCCCATCATCTTCCTCGCAGCCTTGCTCACTGATTGAACATCTATTCGGGCATCTTCCACATCCCAGGCACTGCTCGAGGTGCTGAGGACACAGAGATGAAAAGACAGGCCGCATCTCTCACGGAACTGACAGAGTAGACAGGGAAGGTGGATGATAGAGTCGATAAGCTCATTTCATTATGTGAGGGTGTTCTGAAGAAAATAAAACTGAGGGAGGTGATAACTAGTGACCAGACGGGTGGTGGGGGATGGAACTTGAGAAAAGGTAGTCAAGGAAGGCTTCTTTGAGGTGGTGACCCTTGGGCTGAGGCCTGAATGAGGAGGACAAAGCAGCCATGCGAGCAATGACCTGGGTAAGACTGGGGAAGGCCACAGAGAAGCCAGAAAGAAGCCAGAAAGAGGCCCTATGAGGCGAAAGAGTGGGGTGAGTTCTTTTGTGTGAGGTCTGTGTGATTTACTTCCACAGTGAAGACACCAGAGCCCAAGGAGGTGGAGCCCCCTGCTCTCTACGCCATTCCTTCCACTATCCTGGCCTCTCCTGGAGTCAGGCCTCCGGGGCACATGCATGTACACACACACACACACACACACACACACACCACGAGGAATGCCAGGGAGGCTGGAAGGAGTTTCAGTTCTACACTCTGACTAGACCAGAGCTCATGGGAAGGGAGCTTGTGGGAAGAGAGAAACCAACAGCTGACCCGTGAGCCTGTCAGCAGACTGGAGTTTCTGAAGTGAAGCAACTTTCACTGAGTTCTTTGAGGGATGACATCAAAAGGGCAGATCTGCTCCCTGTTGATGGTTAGCGGAAAAGAGCCGGCTTGAGGCAGGGGAATGGTCTCTGCATGGTCTTGGGTGGGGGGGGGGGGGGTGGGGGGGGGGTGGGGGGGGGGGGATCACGCTCCAGAGAGAAGGGCAAAGGGCCTCTCACTGCATCCGACCCGGTCAGCCCCGTCTCCGGCTTAGAAGCGGATGTGACCCCCCTTTCAGTCTCTGTGCAGGGGCTCAGGAAAGCCTACCAACTCTGCCCATTTACTAGTTGAAACGGGGCAGTTTCTTTCCTCTGGCTTGGGATTTTGTCTCTGTAGAGTAATTTCACATGCAGTCATGGCCTGTGTAACAAGTTTAAATTGCCCCCATTAGAAACAAAGACTCTCAGTTTGGGTAAAGAATAAACATGCAGGCATAGACTGCAAAAGTCTACAAAAAGACATATCTAAAATAAAAAGGGCATCGGTTTTACCCTGTTAGCAATCACATCTTCCTGGGAGAGAATCAAGAGACGCAGGACCTCCACCATTTACCGTGTGATCTCAGGCAGGTTGACCTCTGAGCCTTAGTTTCCTTATCTGCAAAATGGGGGGTGGTGGCGATCAATATAGGTGACCCTTGAAGAACACAAGTGCGAACTGTAGGTCCACTTACATACAGATTTTTTGATACAGTATTTCCTCTTATGATTTTCTTAATAACACTTTTTCTCTAGCTTACTTTATTGTACCAATACAGGATATCATATATATATATATAACATACAAAATAAGTGTTTATAAACTGTTTATGTTATCAGTAAGGCTTCTGGTCAACAGTAGACTATTAGTAGTTAAGTTTTGAGGAGTCATAGCTATGCACAGATTTGTGACTGAGGGAGGGTCGGTGCCCCTAACCTGCACTGTCCAAGGGTCAACTGTACCTGCAGGGCTCTGGTGACTATGTAATGACCTTGGGAGGGATCAAGATTTAATCAGTCATTTGCACCTTAGTATAAGTAAGCTTCTGATCCTTTCCTGGGACCAGGTTTAGATAAGGAGAGGTGAGAAGTCATAGAGAGAGAGGATCAGGGGCTGGACTTGACCTTCGGACCTCTCCTAGAGCCACACTGAATGCCCTGTGGCTTGGGTGGTGCCCCGGCCATCCAACCATGAAAGCTGCAGAAGCTGGGACTCCCAGGCTGACCCAATTTCCTGGGCTGGGGGCAGGGCCGGGGGGTGGGGGGTGGGTACGACTATTGGCATTAAGTGACACAGGAAATGGAGGAGGAAGCGACAGCAATGGTGGAGGGTGAGGAAATTCCAGGCTTTAGGGCAGAGGCCAAACCTGTTCCATAAGCCTCCTCCAAACTACTTACCCATTGTGCTGTGCTGGGTACAGATGTCAAATCTGCCCCTTGTAGCTCGTTTTCTTTGTTGGGACTCCTTTCTCTCGATCGCACTGAGAGGCTTTTTTTTTTTTTTTTTTTTTTTTTTTTTTTTTGTGAGGTTTTATTTTTAAGGAATCTGTGTACCCAACACGGGACTCATTTACAACCCCAAGATCAAGAGTATCTCTACCGCCTGAGCCAGCCAGGCTCCCCTCACACCAAGAGGTTTTCTGGCATCTCAGCCGCCCTTAGTTGGCTGAGACCAGGTTTCAGCTGACCACTTCAGGGCCACTCCCAGCTGCATCCAGAGCCACTAAGTACACACACCAGAAACTCGGCCCAATCTGAAGGAACATTCCTTCTTTTTCTCGCCCAGCACTGCTGAGCTGCATCTCCACACATGTCCCCAGGCTTTCGCTAATTAGCAAGATCTTACAAGGCAATTGGTGTGTAGACTTTCTCCCAGCTCAGATTTTCGTCTGTATTTCTCTGGAGCATGAGAAGATCTGCCTCTGGTTCTGGGCTCAGAAAGGTGAAGCAACTCACCCAAGGTCACACAGCTTTTATGTGGCTCCAGAGCCTGAGTGCTTATCCATGACACTCCCCAAAGTTTGCTCTTTTTTTTTTTTTTTAATTTTTTTTTTTTAACGTTTATTTATTTTTGAGACAGAGAGAGACAGAGGATGAATGGGGGAGGGTCAGAGAGAGGGAGACACAGAATCTGAAACAGGCCCCAGGCTCTGAGCTGTCAGCACAGAGCCCGACGCGGGGCTCGAACTCATGGACCGTGAGATCATGACCTGAGCCGAAGTCGGACACTTAACCGACTGAGCCACCCAGGCGCCCCTCTTTTTTTTTTTTTAATATTTTTATTTTTGAAGGGGAGAGAGAGAGAGACAGAGCATGAGTGGGGGAGGGGCAGAGAGAGAGGGAGACACAGGATCCGAAGCAGGCTCCAAGGCTCTGAGCTGGCAGCACAGAGCCTGATGCGAGGCTCGAACTCACAAACCGCGAGATCATGACCTGAGCTGACGCTGGACGCTCAACCGACTGAGCCAACCAGGTGCCCCTACCCAAACTTTGCTTTAAAACAAGCACTCTGCTTAGAACTAACTCCCAAAGGATTCTTTGAGGGTCACGAAGCCCAATCCTTCACGCTGCTGCTGGGTCCCCTGAGGTGGGGAGATGGGGAAGGTCAAAGGTCACAGGGCAGGGACAGAGCCAATCTTTTTCTCTCCTACTCTCAGTGCCTCCCCGGGCAAAGTCAGACCTGTGGCTCTTTTTCTCTGAACGCTGGCTTCAGAGGAAACTTCATTTCACATTTACAGCTTGCTCTCTCCCAGCCCAGGGTACCCCTGGGCGTCTTCGCCATCCAGGCTCAGGGAGGGACCAGCATTGAAGAGGGTCTCCTTTCCTCTGCAGGGAAGTTCTGGCACATCTCGGACCTGCACCTTGACCCTGACTACAAGGTATCTGAAGACCCCCTCCAGGTGTGCCCATCAGCTGGCTCCCAGCCGGTGCCCAATGCAGGCCCCTGGGGTGACTACCTCTGCGACTCTCCCTGGGTCCTCATCAACTCCTCCATCTATGCCATGAAGGAGATCGAGCCCAAGCCAGACTTCATCCTCTGGACCGGGTGAGAGCAGTCACAAGAGCTAGGCTAGCCTTCACCTGCCAGCCTGGCACCCTCCCCACACTATCTCCATTTGTCCTCTCACCAGCCCTGATTCAGAGTCTACGAACCTAAAGCTCAAAGTTATGCAACTTGCTCAAAGGACTGTTGGCCTGGCTGATCCCAAAATTTGTGCCCGTGACTCTGTGTCTCCCAGACTTAGCAGAACGCAGAACGCAGCTCACTCTGAGGCTGGGGACAGTCATGGCCCATCTGGGTATGTGGACAGCTATTGGATTTTTTTTTTTAAATTTTTTATTTGAGAGAGAGGGAGAGAGAGAGAGAATCCCTGTACTCATGTGAGTGGGGGAGAGGCACAGACAAGGAGAGAGAGAGAGAATCCCAAGCAGGCTCCAACACTCCGTGCAGAGTGCTGGGGCTTGATCCCACAACTCTGGGATCATGACCTGAGCCAATATCAAGAGCTGGATGCTCAACGGACTGAGCCACCCAGGCGCCCCAAGAATTCCTGGATTTTAAGTCAGGTGGACAGACACTGGGGCCACTCCCACCGGTGTTTAGGGACTCCAAGCCCTAGAGATCCAAATGCAGGGAGGGAAGAAGGTAGAGGTGAGGAGGAAGCAAAAGGCAAGCTGAGGACAAAGCACAAGGTAACACCCCAGAACCCTATCCCTGCCCCCAGGTGGGATATGTGTGACATTCTCAGGCTCCTGGCTGTCCAAGAAGGAAGGAAAGGGAAAGGAAAAAACAAGTGGTTAATTGATAGAGATCACAGTCATGCAGGACATGGGTCTCCATCAGTTTGCCACTGTTTTAATGATTTATTTTGTTTTTTTATTTTTTAAAAAACCTTTAATGTTTACTTTTGAGAGAGACAGAGAGAGACAGAGTGCGAGCAGGGGAGGGGCAGAGAGAGAGAGGGAGACACAGAATCCGAAGCAGGCTCTGAGCTCCAAGCTGTCGGCACAGAGCCCGATGCGGGGCTCAAACTCACAAACCGTGAGACTGTGATCTGAGCCAAAGTCGGACACTTAACCGACTGAGTCAGCCAGGAGCCCCTGGCTTTATGTTTTGTAAGAAAAAAAAGCAATCTTATCAATAATCAGACCCCACTTCCCCCCAGAAACCTAGAACTCAATTTCCTGGAGCCCTAACATCACCCTCTCCTCCATAGGATAGAAAATCTTATATAACCAGTCGCTCCTCACAACCCCAGTGCAGCCGTTTTTGCCCACAGGTCCCGTCCCTGTACCCTAATAAAACCACCCTTTTTGCACCGAAGATGTCTCAAGAATTCTTTCTTGGCCATGGGCTCCGAACCCTGCTCCTTCCAACCACATCAGAGAGCCTGAGAGTGGTCTGGCATTGGGACCAAGCGTCCTGGCCGCCCTGGCCCTGGAGGGTTCTCACCGGTCAGACTGTTCCGCCCGAAGATAGCGCGTGGGGTGGTTTCTGCTCAGCCAGACTCCATTTCTGCTTCTTATCCAAGGACGCTGCTGTGAGTCCTCCAACTTCCCTTAGCACTGGCGGTCCTTGTCACTCGAGGTCCACCCTTCGCTCACCGGCTCCTTTCTCCCTCCCTTGGTAGGTCAGCCTGACTTGTGTTCAGCCCCCGGGGTAGACACTTGGGGAGCTGAGATGATAAGACCTGGACTGGCCTTCAAGGAGCTCACGGTCTTGGGGCGATGCAGACAAGCCCACTGAACCACCGTATCCCAGCAAGGAGAGAGAGTCACTGGGGGATGCGGGAGCTTCGCAGGGCACCTGATTCCATGTGGCAGGATCGGGAAGGACTTCTCACAGGAAGTGGTATCCAGGGAGCTGGTGAAGAAGGCCGGCAGGAGCTCTGACCTCTTGCTCCCTCTTTCAGCCTCAATGGACACTTCTACAGGGCAGGATCAAACCCATGATGCCCTCAGCTGTCCTTTAGTGTGGCATGGGAGTGACCACGAATGACCCTCAGATGGACCCTGTGGTTGGTGGTGGTGGGGGGGGGGGTGGTGGTTGTGTTCAGCCGGGGGGCTGAACACAAGTCAGGCTGACCTACCAAGGGAGGGAGAAAGGAGCCGGTGAGCGAAGGGTGGACCTCGAGTGACAAGGACCGCCAGTGCTAAGGGAAGTTGGAGGACTCGCAGCAGCGTCCTTGGATAAGAAGCAGAAATGGAGTCTGGCTGAGCAGAAATCACCCCACGCGCTATCTTCGGGCAGAACAGTCTGACCAGTGAGAACCCTCCAGGGCCAGGGCGGCCAGGACGCTTGGTCCCAATGCCAAAGCTAGACACTTAAGAAATGCGACAAGGTCGTGGCGTCTGGGTGGCTCAGTCGGTTAAGCGTCCAACTCTTCGTATCGGCTCAGGTGGTGATCTTGCGGTCGTGAGATCAAGCCCCATGTCAGGCTCCACACTGAGCATGGAGCCTACATGGGATTCTCTCTCTCCCTTTCTCTCTGCCCCTCCCCTGCTTGCACACTCTCTCAACATAAATAAATAAATAAACTTAAAAAACAGCAACAAACAAGAAATGTGGCAGTGTCTCAGGGCAGTCCTAGGCAGCTCAGGAATCAGTCTAAGAAGAGAGTGAGCTTTAAGCCATGACCTTGAACTCTCGCTCCCAAGAGGCATCTGGCTCCGGGAGCCTCTGCTCTGAATTCTCTGAAGAGGAGCTGTGGGAGGGACGTGCAACATTCTGAAAGACGTGAGCCCTCTGGGAAAGGTGACTACTTTGGGAAATTCTGACCCTTTAACAGAAACAGGATGTTTCCGGGAAACCTCTGGGACCTTTTATAATTCAATTTCTAAAAAGTTTGACTTCCCTGGGCAAGTTGCCATCCCTTAGGGGTAATCTGTAGAAACTGGAAGTGTTTTCTTTCTTTCTTTTTTTTTTTTTAAATGTTTATTTAGTTTCGTTTTCTTTTTAATTGTTTTTTTAATGTTTATTTATTTTTGAGAGAGAGAGACAGAGCGTGAGTGGGGAAGTAGCAGAGAGGGAGACACAGAATCCAAAGCAGGCTCCAGGCTCTGAGCGGTCAGCAGAGATCCCGATGCGGGGCTCGAACCCAGGAACCGTGAGATCATGACCCGAGCCGAAGTCGAACGCTCAACCGACTGAGCCACCCAGGTGCCCCTGTTTATTTAGTTTTGAGAGGGAGAAAGGCAGAACATGAGTGGAGGAGGGGCAGAGAGAGAAGGAGACGCAGAAATCCGAAGCAGGCTTCAGGCTCTGAGCTGCCAGCACAGAGCCCTACTCGGGGCTCGAACCCCTGAGCCGTGAGATCATGACCTGAGCCGGAAGTCGGACGCTTAACGGCCTGAGCCCCCAGGCGCCCCAAGAAACTGCAAGTGTTTTCTAAAAGAAAGAATTAGATCCCCCAAACTAGGGACAAATAAAAAACGAACTTTGTTCTGATGACTCTGGACCCCTGGCCTGTCCCTGGGGAAGACAGGGCCGAGAGGTTCCTCTTGCAGCCCTGAGGAGGGTGTCAGGAATGCAGCAGGGTGTGATGAGTGTAAGCGTGGACCCTGCAGCCAGTCTGACTAAACTCAGACCCTGGCTCCACCACTTTCTCGCTCTATACACTTGGGCAGGATTCTCCACCTCTCTGTGCCTTGATTCTTTATCTGTCGAACAGGACTAACAACAGAACTCACATTGTAGGATCATCGATGGGAAGCCCACGGGGATGTGGGTGTCACACACAGAAAGCCCCTGGCACAGAGTAAGCCACGGTGAGCTGTTAGCAACGGTAGCAGTACTATTAATTAAGCTACTTAACTTCTCCGGGGATGGGGGGCAGTGGGGAGGGGGCAGAGGGCACCTGGGCAGCGGCTGCCTCACCCTGTCAGGTCCAGCAGGGTCCTCAGGCTTTAGATTGTGGGGGCTCCGACCCATCCCCTAACCTGCCTTTCCCCATTCTCCTCCCTGCTCCCTGGCCTTGCTGTGTATTTCGAACTTGGATCCAGGAATTTAGGTCAGCCGAAAGAGGGACAGAACGGTCCTGGGGCAGGTCCTGGATCTGCCGTAGAGTAGATTTGAACTCTAAACTCTGAAGCCAGCTCCAAACTCCTGAGAACCCTTTAGGGAACAGAGCAGGACTCAGAGATGACTTTGCCACCCCGAGCTTCCTGGGGGCCTGCAAGATGGGACTGGAACTCTCAAGCTTCCCTCTTTAAATAATAATTACAACGGAGCAGCTACTAGTCTACATTTTATTTTGTATTTATTATTATTATTTTTTTTTTTAAGAGAAAGGAAAACAAGGGCGCCTGGGTGGCTCAGTAGGTTGAGTGTCCGACTCTTTGATTTCAGCTCAGGTCATGATTCCAGGGTCGTGGGACGGAGCCCTGTGTTGGGCTCTGCACTGAGCATGGAACCTGCTTGGGATTCTCATTCTCTCTCTCTCTGTCTGTTCCTTCCTTGCTTATGCATGCACGCACATTCTCTCTCTCTCTAAAAATAAACAAGCCTAAAAAAAAAAAAAAACCCCAAGAAGCAGAAATTTAAAAAAAAAAAGAAGATAAAGGAAAAGACTTTCCAAGTTAGGAGAGCTGCCCAGGAAATATGCCCTTTATAAGGTAGAAAGTGGTCCCACCAGTCTACAACATTATATATATATATACACAGACACACACACACACACACACACACACACACATATACACACACACACACACACATAATTTTTCCCCCTTTAATAAAGTCTCATGAAAATCTAGGAGTAGGTACCATTATCTTCCCTATTTTACAGACGACATAATGGAGGCTCAGAGAGGTTAAGCAACCAGCCCAGGGACCCACAGCAGGTCAACGGCAGAGCCCAGGTTTGAGCTCTGTCTTGCGTGACCCCCAGCTCCAGCCTGGCCCTTCCCTCTCAGGGGGTGCCTGAGGGCCAGTTCCACAGCCTCTTTTCTCACGGCTGGGCTGTCCCTTCCTTTTCTCATGCCCCTTCCTGAGCTGCCCACACCAAACCGGCTCGATGGTGTTTTCCAGTGATGACACACCTCATGTGCCCAATGAGAGGCTGGGAGAGGCAGCCGTGCTGGCGATTGTGGACCGCCTGACCAGGCTCATCAGAGAGGTCTTTCCAGGTAAGACTCTGTCATTGGTTCCCCTGAAGCAGTTCCTGAAACCCCAGGCAGTGTCCGGCACGGTGGGAGAGCAACAGCAGCAAGATGTGGCGGAGCGACCTTCAACCACGGGCAGCACTGGGTGCTGGCCAAGTCCCCGGCGGGGCACTTCACGGCGATTGATTGTTTCTTCCCTTCCAACAATGCTGCAAAGAATGTGAGACATCACTGGCCCGTGTTTACACGCAGCATCCCGTTAACAGAAATGCCTGACATTTCGCTGCCTTCTGGCCTTGCCTGTTTAACGCAGACTCACGGCCCCTTCTCAGGGCATCTACGGTTACATACGGGCACGGTTCCCAGGAAGCCTCACAGGGACTGGCAGAGAGCCCTATGTCCTGCGGTGGCCCCAGGGCTGCCATCCACTGCCCTGAAACCATCCTGGCTACAGGGGCCTCCGGGAGATGCTGGGCTCCAGCTAAGGTGCTGTCCTTGCGCTTCTGGGGCTTTCAGAGCCTAGGAGGGCGGGCAGAGCTGTGAGTGATGATGGCAGCAGTCCCATGGAACATGACAAGGAGAATGGGATCCGCATCCCTCACCTAATGGACCCTGAAAATGTTTTTAAGCAGCCTGTGCCGAACACGAGGTCCTGGGGGCTGAATCGGGCTCTCGGGCTGCCAGCTGGGGACCCGTGAGAGCAGCCCACTAGCCCCCCACTCCCTTCCTCCGGGTTCTGGTACAGCTGCATCCTCTAAAGGCCTTAGTCATGGGTCCCCAGGACCCAGATATGGGCTAATGATGATACAAATAAATACGGCGGCGGCAGTGACTACACGGATCTATGCATCGAGTGCTCTGTGTCAGGCACTGTTCTAAGAACATTATATGCTTTAGCTCCTCGCGATAATCCTGGAGGGACGTGCTATTACTGTTTCAACTTTCCCGGTGAGAAATGTGAGCCTCCGAGTCAAGCAAACTGGTCAAGGTCACGTGGCAAGGGTGAGGACACAAATCCAGCTCTGAGCGCCACTCTTATCCACCACTGCCCCTGCCACTCCAGGAGGGGCCCTGTGCTGCCGTCACCACCCCACGTCTGTCCTCCAGGCAACCTTTCTGCCACCTTCTTCCCTCGACGGGCATCATTTTATGCAGCATGGTCTAGTTGTCTGGACGCATAGATGAGGAACCTATGGCTCAGAGCCAGTCAGTTCCCAGGGAGGGACTCAAACTCATCCAACTCTGAGCACGCTTTCCTTGGCTCCCCATGCACTTCGGGAATAAAAGCGGAACGATGGCTGAGCAAATGCTTTGTAAGTACGAGTTAACACACAAACATAAGGTAGAAGATCCTCTAGCTTATAACACACTTGCACAGTTACTGAATTTCCTAATATTCCAGACGCTATCAACCGTGAGTCGCCTCATATTTTATGTATTGCCAAGGACAAAAACGCTGTTAATTCAAGTACGACAGTGCTTCCTCATGGCCTCAGTAAGTTACACTCCGCCTGTAGAGATGTTAAAATAGAACATACTAGAAGAGTTCAAATCAAATGGATCCCGCGACCCCTGGGATCGGGACCTGAGTCAAAATCAAGAGTCAGATGCTTAACCGACTGAGCCACCCAGGTGCCCCGAGGCATTATCTGAGAATTACAGCAACACAGGTCAAGCAAGCCCTCTCCGTTTTATTGATAAATAAAGCCGGAGCACTGAGAAGTCAAGCAAATTGCTGCAGGGGAGGAAGGGACCGCAACTCCGGATTTCGGATCTACATCGTGTGTCATGCGTTCTTCCGGCCACGTGCCACCTGTGTTCCCATCAGAGTCACTGTGAACCCCAGCCCCTCTCCTCCAGCATGGCTGAGTGGTGAATGCAGGTGTGCTGGGCAAACAGATCTCAGTCCCGATTCAGTCTCTGCCAGTTCCCACTGGGCAATGCCCTGGAGACTCAGTTTCCTCTCTGTGCAAAACGAGGAGAAGAACGGTACCTGCCCAGAAGGTTGTTGTCAGGATTAAGTAATCCACTCACTCATTTAGTGAGTCAACAAATATTTATTGAGCATCTTATTCTTACTGTGAGTGAGATACCATTCTAGGGGGGAGGGAACTTGGCCAGGTTGTGCCCTCATGGAGCTTGTGCTTGTCAGAAGCTTCTAACCGTGCCTGGCACAAAGAAGCAGCGAAGGAAGGAGAGAGTTCCTCCCTTCTCATCTGTTCTTAGAATTCCAGGGATTTGTGGGGTTTGGGGCATTTTTTTAAGCGGCTTCTTTTTCTTTTTCTTCTTCTTTTCTGAGAGAGCGTGAGAGAGTGTGCATGAGGGAGGGGCAGAGAGAGAGAGAGGGAAAAAGAGAGAAACTTAAGCAGGCTCCGTGCCCAGTGCAGGGCCCGACCTGGGGCTTGATCTCATGACCGTGAGACCATGATCTGAAGCCTAAACCAAGAGTCGGATGCTCAACTGAGCGAGCCACCCAGGTGCCCCTGAGATGGATTCCTAAAGGCTGGTGGCATTTGTGTTAAAGAGGCGAGGGTTTTCCAGGCAGGTACAGTGAGGGCTTCTGCCTTTGCAAACAATTCTTGATGGGAATTTGACAACCTCCTCCTTCAGCAGAGGTTTTAGCACTTTCAGATCTTGTAGGCTCTACAGCGCAAAAAGTCTCTGTGAAAATATCTCCCCAAGTGGGAACTGGAGGCTCCATCCTCCCTCATTGGTTCAAGGTCAGTCCCTGGGGAACGCCAGGCTAAGGGCAAAACCCTGCCCTGAGCTCAGAGGGGTTTTTATTTATTGTCAAACTTTTTTTTGTAATGTTTATTTATTCTAGAGAGAGAGAGAGAGACAGAGACAGAGCATGAGTGAGAGAGGGGCACAGAATCTGAAGCAGGCTCCAGGCTCCGAGCTGGGGCTCAAACTCAACAGCCGTGAGATCATGACCTGAGCTGAAGACACTTAACCGACCGAGCCACCCAGGAGCCCCGTGTTTATTGTGAAACTTTTATTGAGAAACTACTACTTGCCAGACACAGAAGTAAAATAAAAGCAAGAATGAGGCTACTTCTGGGGAGGAAATGAGTCTGATGGGCTCCCTCCCCACAGGAGTCATTCACAAGCCACTTCCTTTCGTTTCCTTTCCTTCCTTTCCTTCCACCCCCCACCCTGTTGTAGGCTTCTATCGCAAGTGGCTCTTCCCTTTTTTGTGACACCCTCACACCTCTAATTACTCAATACCTGTCAACCCCACTGCACTGCAAGGCCCCTGGGACGGGGACTGGGTGCCTGGTTCCCAGATCTACATGAGGTGCTCGATAAACACCCGTTGACTCACGAATGACTGAAACTCCTAAGGCTCCCCGAGTGAACCAAACCCTTTCCCTAAAAGTCAGTGGACCTGGAATCGACAAGAACAAGGGAGCACTAAATTGCCAAGGGGCTGATAATGGATGTGAAGATTATTTAGATCTTCTAGCCTTCTTCTTCTCATCCTCTGATGCTTCCGACCAGGGAACTTTATGCTGGGAATGGGGTTCGGAACTGGGATCAGAGAACTCACGGCTCTTCCTTCCCAGGTCTGAGCCACGTTCAGCCAGATTCCACTGAATGTGGTTTTCTGCTTATCTCTGTATTTTCCTCATTTGTGCTACGGCGTTTCTCCATTAGCGCGGTCGGCTCCTAGCGGACTGAAAATGACTAACTCCACCAAGCGCTTTCACATAAATATGTTTATATTTCTCTTTTTTCCTGCCCAGGTACTAAAGTCTACGCTGCTTTGGGGAATCATGACTTTCACCCCAAGAACCAGCTCCCAGCAGGGGGCAACAGCATCTATGATCAGGTAGCAGAACTGTGGAGGCCCTGGCTCAGTAACGAATCCATCGCTCTCTTCAAAGAAGGTACTAGCACCATCTGCAGCCATAAGCACTTACTTGTACGCCAAGGTCTGATTGAATTTTGTCTTCAACACGACCCCGTGAAACAGGTACTGACTTTATCCCCATTTTACGGATAAGGAGCCAGAGGCTTGAAGATGTCGACTCACTTGGCCAAGATCAGCCAGCTTAGGGATGGCCGACTCCAGTGCCCATACTCTCCACCCCACAGCGCTAGTGAGGATCATAAATGAATGTTTATTGAGCATATACTGTGTGCCAGGCACTTACTCTCAGCACATTCCGAGACTCCTCACAAAAACCCTAGGAAGGGGCAGTGACCTCCGGTTGAGGCCGGGTTTCCCACCCTTGGCACTGTTCACACCTCGGGCCGGATAATTCACCGTGGGGGCCGTCCTGTGTGTCGTAGGGCACATAGCAGCATCCAAGCCCTCTAACCACCGGATACCAGTAACACCCTCCACTGTGATAACCAAACATGTCTCCAGCCCCTGCCAAATGGTTCCTGGGGGACAAAATCAGTGGCTGAGAGCCACCGATCCGGAGACACAGCCAGCACAAGGTGACCCTGGCTTACTCTCTTCCCTGTCCTCAGTTCCAAATGGTGAAAACCCAACCAGAAGCCCGCGGGTTTAGTCCACAGAGATCAGCTTCTGGGACAGAGTGTTGAGTGAATGGGGTTGACAGCGGATCTGGAGGGACAAATGCTTCTTGCTGTTATGCACATTAGAGACAGGAGGAAACCGAAGCACGGAGAGGTGAAGTAAACACTTTCTCACGCTGCACAGCTACTAACTGCTAGAGCCAGGACTTGAACCTAGGCTGGCTGCCTCCAGAGCCTCTGATTTTACTCACCGTGCCCCTCCTATGGGAAAGATGGGAAGGGAGGACGCAAGGGCAGGAGAAGCTGGGCATGGAGTGGAGGGCACAGAGGTCCCTTCAGATCCTCTCTGGCTGTGACGTCTTAGGTGCCTTCTATGCCGAGAAGCTGCCTGGACTGAGTGGGGCTGGGCGTGTCGTCGTCCTCAACACCAACCTGTACTACGGCAACAATGAGCAAACAGCGGGCATGGCCGACCCCGCTCGGCAGTTCCAGTGGTTGGAAGACGTGCTGACCAATGCATCCCGAGCTAAGGAAATGGTAACGGCTCCTGCCTCCACCTCCCACCTCTCTGGGGTCACTTCCTGAAGGAGTCTCCTGCCTCCACACAAACTCATCCAACCACTCAAGATGCCCCCATCACAGAGGGGTCCTTCATCAGCCTGGTACCAGGAGGCGGCTTTTTCCATCCACACAACAGCCTGTGAAAAAGAGTAAGAGTATTCTAGGAGCCACCTGGGTGGCTCGGTTGGTTAGCGTCTGACTTTTGTTTTTTTCGTGTTTGTTTATTTTTGAGAGAGAGGGAGAAAAAGACAGAGCATGGGCAGGGGAGGGGCAGAGAGAGAGGGAGACACAGAATCTGAAGCAGGCTCCAGGCTCTGAGCTGTCAGCACGGAGCCCGACGTGGGGCTGGAACCCACGGACTGTGAGATCATGACCTGAGCAGAAGTTGGACGCTCAACCGACTGAGTCACCCAGGCGCCCCAAGCGTCTGACTCTTGATTTTGGCTCAGGTTATGACCTCATGATTTGTGGGATCGAGCCCGTCATCGGGCTCCGCGCTGACAGGGTAGAGCCTGCTTGGGATTCTCTCTACTTCTCGCTCTGCCCCTCCCTGGCTTACACTCTGTCTGTCTCTCTCTCTCTCAAAATACATAAATAGAAAAATAGAAAAGCGTACTCCATGTGGCAGGCTTAGCACAGGCAAAGGCACACGGTGGAAAACACCAGGTGAAATCTTTGCTGGGTACCCAGAGTACTGGAATCTGCTTTGCAAGGGGTACCTTTGATCCTGTCTGCTTGCCTTTTGGGAGGCGGGTGGGCAGGCGTGAGGGGTCGGGGAGGGCATCCTTGAGCCCCTCCTGGGTACCCCTTCTGTGCAGGTGTACATTATTGGCCACGTGCCCCCAGGGTTCTTTGAGAAGACTCGGAACAAAGCTTGGTTCCGGGAGGGCTTCAATGAGGAGTACTTGAAGGTGGTCCGGAAGCACCATCATGTCATCGCGGGGCAGTTCTTCGGTCACCACCACACTGACAGCTTCCGGATGTTTTATGATGATACAGGTACTCGGCGAGGAGGGCAACTGCCAGCCCAGCCCCCTCCTCCTCTTGCCAGCCTCTCTCAGTCCCACTGTCTCTCTCCTGAAAGGTGCCCCCATCAGCGTCATGTTCCTTACACCGGGGGTCACCCCATGGAAAACCACCTTACCTGGAGTGGTCAACGGGGCCAACAATCCAGGCATCCGGGTGTTTGAATATGACCGAGCCACACTGAGCCTGCAGGTCAGGAGCCCTGCCTGGGTCTGTTGGGGCCAGAGGAGGAGGGTGGGGAGGGACCTGAATGTATCACTGCCTTGCCTAAGTCCTTCCAGGGAATCCACCTTCTTCTAGAGCTCAGGTTCAGAACCCCTGAGCCACCTCCAAATCCTGCAACCAAATCAGGTCAGTTTTTTGTCCCCAAATCTCCCTTCACCCTAGATCACATTCTCCAACTTGGCCTCCCTGCCTTTAGCCCTGCCCTGCTGTAGCTCGTCTGCTATATACTACAGAAGGAACTAATTTTTTTTTAAGTCCTTCTTGTCTCTCTCCTGCTCAAAAACCTTCAATGGCTCCCCAGTGCCCATAAGATAATAAGCTGGATCTCCCTGGCTTGGTATTCAAGGCTTCCGACAGTCGTGACCTCATGCCCATTGCCCACCTCATGCCTATGCCAACTAGGTCCCAGCCAAAGCAGGCCCCTAACTCATTAAGCAACCCTCATCTCCTGGGATGTGCTTGTGATTGTTGAAACAGCAAAGAAATATTATTCCTTTATTTATTCAACAAAATATACCAAGCATCTACCGTGTTCCCTGGTTCCCAGGCCCTGAGTTCAGGAGGCACATAAGTGAACAATAATAAAGTCACCACTCTCCTGAAGCTGACGTTCTTACAGGAGACACACAATAAATAAATCAGGAAAGTTAAGTGAGGCATGGAGAGAAGCGCTAAGGAGAAAACAGAGTGAGGAGGCCAGTGTGCCAGCGGTAGGGTATGTATGTATGCTGTGAGATGGGTGAGGCAGGGAAGTGTCACTGATAGGGAGACATTTGAATTCTGAGTAAATTGAGGGAGGGAACCACGTGAGCATGGTGGGGCGGGGGGAGAGGCGAGGAAAGAGCAAGTTCAGAGGCCCTGGGGTGGGAGTGTGCTCGGTGTGTTAGGGAAGAGCAAGGAGGTCTGTGGCTGCAGAGGAAGGCACAAAGGGAGAGTGGGAAGAATGAGGTCAGATCATGTCAGCCATGAGTGGGACTCTGGACGTGAGGGGTTTGGAGCAGAAGAACTAAATATTCTGACTTGTAATTTTACAAAACCGCCAAGTCTGCTATTCAGAGAACAGGCTTAAAGGGCAAGCAAGGGCAGAAATGGCGGTGGGAGGGGGATCAGTTAGGAGGTGACAACAATAATCACTGAGAGGTGACGGTGCCGCAGGCCAGGGTGTGGCAGTGGGGCGGTGAGATGCCCCAGATCCTGGATGTATGCCGAAGGCAGAGAAGACAGGATTTGCCGGTGGACTGGATAACAGTGTGAGAGACAGGGGTCCCGGCTCTGGCCTCAGTCCCCGGAAGGGTGAAGTTGTCCTTCACTGAAATGGGATCACTGCAGGAGGAACAGGTTTCAGAGGGAAGATCAGAAGTCTGGTTGGGGACCTGTTAACTTTGGGAGGTCTAGATGCTATCCAGGCAAAAGTGCCCAGGGAAGAGGCAGCAGGGTATTCAAGGAGCAGGCCCAGGAAGAAGTGGATATAGAGATTTAATCTGGTTGTTGAGAGAGGACATTTATAGCCAGGGGCTGGATGAGATAATGTAGGTCCTTGATTCCAGAGCAAATGTGTATGGAAAAGAGGTCTGAGGGCTTTTTTTTTTTTTTTTTTGAGGACTTTCAAGAGTATGGCCTGTTGTCCACATGGGCACTCAGAGGGCCTTAGCAGAGGAATCACAGCCTGGTTCTTTGTCCCCCCTGCCCCCAACATACTCTACATCTATTCTCAGGGAGGGAGTCAGAGAGGCCTGGGTTTTCCACCACTCATGAAATTTTTTTTACCTCTTTGGCCTCCGTTTATGGGAGTAACAGTACCTCACAGGGTTTCGAGAGGACCAAACGAAATAACGTAATGTGCCCAGGGGGAAGTTACCATCTATTCATAGCAGCTCCTCTTACCCCACTTCTAGTGACTTGAGGCAGGCCCACAAATTTAAGTGGAAAGCATTGGACAGATAAACGTTTCCAGATTCTAGTTCTGAAGATGCACTGGAGACCTAGGGGTCTTGAGTGTATCCCAAGCCCTCGGCAGCCACAATCCCATAACCTCGTTCAGCCAGGCACCCCATCCTACTTTTTAAAGTTGCTTTTTATCCCTTAATTCTATAAACATTTCCTGTGTATCTGGGACAGAAAACGCGTAGGCCGCAGGGTTAACCACCTGGATTCCAAACCTGCCACTGCTACTAAATACCGGTAGGACCCTGCCCAAATTAATTAAACTCTTTAGGACTCAGTTTCCTCATTTGTGAAATCGGGTATTAAGTGCAGGTGCCTCGTCAGCAACAGCAGTCATGGTTACAAAGAGTCTGGGGGCAAATGCAAGGTGCAGGATTGGGGCGGGGGAAGCCGACGGCTGCTCATGGCCTACCCTCCTCCCTCCCTCCACCAGGACATGGTGACCTACTTCGTGAACCTGAGCCAGGCGAACGAAAAGGGGATCCCCCTCTGGGAGCTTGAGTACCGGTTGACGGAGGCCTACGGGGTGCCCGACGCAGGCTCCCGCTCCATGCACGCGGCGCTGGGCCGCATCGCCAGCGACCCCGGCACGTTGCAGCGCTACTACGTTTACAACTCGGTCAGCTACGACATGGAGGCCTGCGACCCGGCCTGCAGCGCCGAGCACGTGTGCGCGATGCGCGAGGTGGCCTTCGACGCTTACGCCGCCTGCCTGCGCGCCCCCGGCGCCGCGCCCGCGCCCCGGCTCGCGCTCCTGCTCGCGGCGCTGCTGGGCCTGCGCGCGCTGCTAGCGCCGTGACCTCGGGCGCCCGGCCGCCTGGCTCGCCCGTCCCCGGGGAGCACGCGGCCACACCTGCCCGGCGTCGGCAGAGTGAACTGGGATGGGGCAGCCGGATTGGGCAATGAACCTCCAAAGACTCCCGCGCAACCAGCCCCGCCCCCCTCCCGGACATTTTTCATCCAAAAAAACAATGCTCATCGAGCATCTTATTCTGTGCGTTTCTCTTAATATGTAAATAAGGTTTAATACAACTCCCTTGCAGTTACCGAACGTCCTCCCCCCAACCCCTTGTATTTGGATAATCAGAGCAAAACGAGCCTCCTGGAAGCCGAGTCTTGACCCCGTGCCCTCGTTCTCTCCCGCGCTCGTCCGAAGTCGAGGCCTCCTCAGTTCGCGAAGTCCCGCAATCGGGGATCAGAACAGGCCTTTTTGTTTTGCAACTATGCGGAAGTGAGGGATCCCAGTTGTTGCTCGGGCGCTACTCTCCCGGCCATTTTTGTCATCTCGGGCCTCCTTTCGCCTCAACTGCAAAACGAGGCAATTAGAAGTTTGCTGAGCTAAGTAAGGGCAGTGTGCCTGGCCCGGTCCTAGCGGTCCTCGGGGCCCAGCGGGGC
The DNA here is from genome assembly GCF_024362965.1 of Panthera pardus. Taxonomy (NCBI): domain Eukaryota; kingdom Metazoa; phylum Chordata; class Mammalia; order Carnivora; family Felidae; genus Panthera; species Panthera pardus. The sequence goes on along the minus strand of NW_026526666.1, from coordinate 85,731,924 downwards.
TGGGTGCGGGTACCCCTACGCCGGTTGCGGGAACGCAGCCGCGGGCGTCCGTCTGGGGCGCAGACGGAAACAGGTGGGGTCGGCGGACGCCCCAGCCGCGGGGTCCCGGGGCCTTGCTCCTCCCCGGACAGGGCGGGACGGGGAAGTCCCGCCCAGAAGGCCCGGGCCCTGGGCGGCCCCCGGAGCTGCGCCCGCCTCCTTCCTGCCGCAGCGACCCCGGGCTCAGAGGGCGGGTCTGAGCCCAGAGGGGGAGAGGCTGGCGGGTCATGCCCTGGTTGCCCCGCGCCGCGCTCCTTTGGGACCTGGTCCTGGGCTTTTTGGGCACCGCCGCCTTCCTGGTCGACCTGGGCGCCGACCTCTGGGCCGCCGGCCAGTATGTGCTCAGCGGCCGCTACCTGTGGGCCGCGCTGGTGCTGGCGCTTCTGGGCCTCGCGTCTGTGGCGCTGCAGCTCTTCAGCTGGGTCTGGTTGCGCGCCGACCCCGTCGGCTTGCACGCGTCCCAGCCCCCAGGCCGCTGCCTGGCACTGCTGCATCTCTTGCAGCTGGGCTACCTGTACAGGTGAGCGCTCCGCCCTCGGGGGGAGGGAAGAGGAACGGAGCCCAGCGGCACCTGCAGCTGGGCTAGTGGCACAGGGGAGAGCACGGACACCGGGGAGGGGCTGGGAAGGAGAGGATGGGGACCCAGGTGGGGGGGAAGCCAAGCCCTCGTGGGCACCTCTGCCTACAGGTGAGCTCCCCGCCCCTAAAGAAAGAGAACACCCGCTGACAGCCGTCAGAGCCCAGCTAGTCCTACCCTCTGGCACGGGGGAAGAAACTGAAGCCCAGAGAAGAAAAGGAGGCACACGATTTGGAGCCCGACCTCTCTGGGATCCAGTCCTAGCTAATTTACCATCTGTGGCCTCATTCCTGCCGTTCTCTGAGCCTCGGTTTCCTCCTGTGTTAAAAGGCGGCAGTAATCGAGAGACATCTCTGGCAGGGGCGGGGGCGGGGGGGGCTATTGTGAGGAGCGAAGGCAAGAGTGGGAACGTGACTAGCATGGTGCCGGGGTCTTGGCAGAATCTAGGGTAATGGCAGACCCAGGTGTTCCTTTTGGCTGTGGGTGGGGCCTTGGGCGAGTCACTTGAGCCCTCTGGGTCCCAGTTTACTCTTTGTTCCAGTGGGGATGGTTATAGTGCCTGCCTCAGTTTGGGAGGGATTAAACGAACTAAGACCTGTAAGTTGCTTTGATGCAGAGTAAGCATTCGACAAATGTCAGCCAGCTTGATTACTTGGGTCCCTGGGGATCTTCGGCAGCCGGGACCTCCCAGAGCAGAGCCCGTTCTCTCAGCCCTTCTTTCCCACTTTTGTTCTCCCTGCCCCACCCCCTCACCCCCAGCGCCAGCAAGAGGGCAGAGATGGGGTCTGACTCATCCATGCCCCTTGAGCCAGCCAGGGCCGGGCACCGGCTGGGGCCCAGCAAATCTGTGTGGATTGTACTCCTTTTCAGCACTGGCAGGGCCCCCTCGAGATGAGGAAACCGAAACCAAGGGATCAGAGCCGTGTGATGAAGTCAGGACGTGATGTGATCTGGGTAGGGATGGGGTGGCTGGAGGCGGGATCTGCTCTCGAATCCATTTCACAGATGCTCTCCACATCTTGCTTTGACGAAGCTGCGTTGAGTCTCCAGGGGTGGACAAGAGGAGCTTGGAATCTTGGAGTTTTGCCTGAGGGACTGCACAGGCATCAGTTACATGCCAGCCGGGCATGAAGGGGTGCAGCTACCCCATCCCAGTGGGCCTCAATGAGCCCTGAATCCATAACTGTATCATGTGTCTTCCCTTCTGTTTCTGCTGAGCACGAGGCAGACGGACTATACTGAACTTTGGTTTTGAAAATGGGGTCTCTACCTGTCTGTGGCTAGACTGAGGCGGGGGCCTTGGGGACCAGAGGCAGAGGCTCCTGCTGAGGGAGAGCCCCAACCTGGGCCTGCCCCCCTGCTCCCTTAGTGTATTGTCAAGTCTGTCCAGGGAAAGTGACAGTAAATGTCTGACAGTGAGTGAATGGGCTCACCTCCCAGTGGGCAACCGAGATCAGTTCTGGGTGGGGGAGATCTCAGGGCACCTTCCACTACCTCCCTCATGCCAATGGGTCACCCATGCCTCTCTCTCCAGCCTCTGGGCTCGCTTTTAACTCTGCCTTGGACTCCATGCCCATCACTCTGGGCAGTCCTCTTAAATGGATCTGTGCTTCCATTCTAACCCCTCCATCCCTCCCACATCTCCACAGCCAGGGTGATCTTTCCATAGCACAGTCTGACCTATCTTGCCCGGGCTCAGAAGCTCTCAGTGGCTCCCCCTTCCCCACAGGATCCTAAGAAATTCTTATGCTTGCTAACATTTGAGAACTATCACCTGAGGCAATTTCATAGTATGCCTTTGAAATTCAGACAGCTTTGGGTTCAAATCCTGTTTCCACCATTTATTAGCGCTTTGGTCCTGTTTCCCTATCTGTCAAATGGGGATGTTGTAAGGAGTACATGGGACAAGGTTTGTGATGACCTTGGGACGTGCAGGCCAGCTGGAGCGGCGGTAGTTGTATTGATCCCCACTTTACGATGGGAAACAAGTTCAGTGAGGTTAAGTCACTGGCGCCCAAGGCCCCACGGCATGTAAGTGACAGACTAGGATCGGAGCCCGTCCGCATCTACCCAGCGGGGGAGGGAAGGTGGAACATCACAGGACACTAACCTGGCCCCTTGGGGCATCCGTATGTGCTGCCTAGGTGCGTGCAGGGGCTGCAGCAGGGGCTGCTGGTGTGGCAGCAGGAGGCGCCCTCTGACTTTGACCTGGCTTATGCCGACTTCCTGACTCTGGACATCAGCATGCTGCGGCTCTTTGAGACCTTCTTGGAGACGACTCCACAGCTCACGCTGGTGCTGGCCATTGTGTTGCAGAGCGGCGGGGCCGAGTCCTACCAGTGTGAGTGATGGGGCCAGTGGCCAGCCCCCCTTTTCATGGCTTGGGAAAGCTTCCGACAAATGTCAGGAGTGTTTTCACTCTTTTATAAAAGCTGCTTAGAAAACAGGAGAATACCCTTTAGCCCGGCAGGTCTGCGTTCAACCCTTTAGCCTTCTGAGTCAGGATGAATGACAGTAACAGTGGCCATGACGATCGAGGGCCAGCTATCAGCCGGGCCCCCGTGTGAAGTGCTGTATTGTCGGCATTACTCCCACGCACAGCAGCCCTACAGGTTGTGCTACATTTCTCTCCATTTTACATGAGAGGGAAGAGGTGCAGAAAGGTGAAGCAATCTGCCCGGGGCACATAGCATCCACTGGGCACGTATTTTTGTCCGTTTGAGGGATGTGGGTGTCTAGGATCAGGGCTACATGGAGCCAGTCTACACTGTATGTGCATGGGAGGCAGGGAGTGAGGGAAGAGACAGCTTTTCCTAACTTTATTTAGTGAACATTTATTTAGCTGCTGTTATGTGCCAGGTACTGGGCTCCAGGGGTCCCAGCGGAGCAGAATGTTTCGTCCCCTCAAGGAGCTCGGAGACAAGGAGATTGATAATTACCGTGTGCTAAGACTCCAGACGGAAGTGGCTGAGATGTTACAGGTCACCTGCAGAGCGGGGTGGGGTGGAGTGGGGTCCGGATAAGTGTCCTCAGGGGCCATTCAGGCTGGAACTCACAGGGCACGTGCTCCTGGTCTACCTAACATTGTGGGCTAAGCTTGTCCAGGTCAGAGAATGCGGTGTGCTGGGCAAACTGGAAGGATATCAGCCAGGTAGTTAGGAAGGGACATGGGCCACAGATCTGCTTCCAGGGTGGGGGTGGGCTTCCTAGTCCATAACAGGTTCCCAGTAAACACCTGTTGACTGACCACCGTGGGAAAGGGCAGGGGAGGAAGCATTCTAGAGACAGTCCAGCGCTGCTTCTGTCCCTCCCTGGAGGTCCAGCGCTTCTAGTCCAGGGTGGGCGACCAGGAGGTGGGATAGAATCTCCACCGTAACCTTGGAGTGTCGAGAAATCAAGCAAGACGAAGGCCCAGCCTGAGCTGAGACATCCTATCTGTGTGGCAGAGACATCCCTCCTGGCCCGGAGTGCGGCTTCACCCAGGAAACCCTGGGATTTCCTGCTTCCATTTCTGAGACCACAGAAGGGGAACTGGGATTGCTGATTTTCAGTCCCAAGAAAGCCTTGGGCTCTTCCGGGAAAGGAAGGGGTTACAGGGCCCCAGAAGATGCTCAGGGTGTGGCCAGGGCCCGGGGTCCCGGATGCTGGGTGACAGGGTGCAGATGAGGGTTAAGTCACACCCCCTTCATCCGTGAAGAATATCACCATGGTAGCACCTGAAAAGTAAAGCTTTGTGGTGCAGGGCAGACTCCATATTTGAACCCCAGCTCGGTGTTTGGTTGCCTGAACGGATGTTTTCCAGGTGTAGTTTCCCTTCAGCTATCAGGGGCTGCCACACCCACCTCTGGGGGGCTGTGACCTCTAGGGAGCGCCAGGCAGGCTGCCCACAGGGCTCACCTGTTTCCACTTGCTCTCTGTAGGGGTCGGCATCTGCACATCCTTCGTGGGTATCTCGTGGGCTCTGCTTGACTACCACCGGGCCTTGCGCACCTGCCTCCCCTCCAAGCCGCCCCTGGGGCCGGGCTCCTCTGTGGTCTACTTCCTGTGGAACCTGCTGTTGCTGTGGCCCCGAGTCTTCGTCGTGGCCCTCTTCTCAGCTCTCTTCCCCCACTATGTGGCCCTGCACTTCTTGGGCCTGTGGCTGGTGCTGCTCTTCTGGGTCTGGCTTCAGGGCACGGACTTCATGCCAGATTCCTGCTCCGAGTGGCTGTACCGGGCAACCGTGGCCACCATTCTTTATTTCTCCTGGTTCAACGTGGCCGAGGGCCGTACCCGAGGCCGCGCCGCCATCCACCTGGTGTTCCTCCTGAGTGACAGTGTTCTCATGGCGGTCACCTGGCTGACTCACATCGCCTGGCTGCCCAGTGGGATCCCACTGCAGACGTTGCTGCCTGTGGGCGGCGTCTGCGTCCTCCTGGGCCTGGCTCTGCGGCTTGTCTACTACCGCTGGCTGCACCCTAGCTGCCGCTGGGAGCCTGACCGCGTGGATGGGACCCGAGGCCTCGGCTCCCTCGAGTGGCGTCAGCTGCCTCAGAACAGGCGCATGGCCCAGTTGGCTCAGAACTTTTTCCCCAGGGTTAGGGATGAGGCTGCTTTGCCACAGAAGGGAGAGGTGAACGGGGTCCTTTGAGGCAGGGTCAGACCCAGCAGGGGACAGAACAGATGGCATCAGTTGGTGGAACCGATTCACTCTTGATTCACTCAAGAAGCACTTAATGCCTGATGTGCCGGGCACTGGAGACCAGAGCTGAATAAGGCAGAGGCCTGATTTCAAGGACGAGAACGAGATGAGAAATGCCGGGCCCTGGAGGCTCAAGGGCCCTAGTTATGTACAAGGCACTTTGGGAGGAAAGAAGAGACCCCCCCACCCCCCTTCCCCTGCCAACCAGTATAGCTGGTGCCCCAAAGGTCCTAGTGCTGGCATTTTCACCTCCCTGGCCGCCTCTAAAATTGGTAGAGGTGCTGTCCTACCCCTTGGTTTTCCTTTCCTGGGCTAGAAGGTCCAGGACCTGCAGGATGTGTTCTCCAGAATTCTTCCTCCCTGCCCCACCCCTCATCCAGTTCATTCAACAAATGTTTACTGGGAGCAATTTCTGTGCCGGGAACATTCTATCCTTGGGACCTGAGCAGGATCAGCTGCCGCCCGAGCTTCATCTCTTACCCTCTCCAGCTACTCCTGAGTAGGCTCTCACGGTGGAAGCCGGGGATGTCCAACTAGTGGCCCCTGTCAACCTCCCCAAGGCCTCTGTGCGGCTGGCCCAGACTCTGGTCCTGCTTTCTAGGGGCCACCTTTCAACCAAGTGCTTCTGAATCTGTGGTCTGGGCCATGGCTCAGCCCAGAGTGTTTCTTATACTTTAGGCAGTACACTTTCTACCTCAGAGTTGATGTGGAGAGGAAGAGGTGTGTGCGCATATGTGTCTCTGCAAGTGGACACGTGTGTGTTGTTTTTGTTCAGTATTATTAACAGTATTATTACAGTATTATTAAAACCTCATGGAACCCTCCAAACTGGTCGTGTCACTGAACTAAATCTAGAGTTCAAAGCCACCTGGAAAGAAGGGCCAGGGACATGAAGTTCACCCCTTAAAATCGATAAAGGTCCTGGGACCAGAGGAGACAGCTGGCACAGGCTGGACTTCTCAAGCTTGTTTTCCAAGTTTCGGAGATGGTAAGCCACTGCGGGTGGATGGTCGCCAGGTGGGCTCCAGAACCCAGATCTGGAGCGATGCTAGTGTGTGCTGTTAACCTGCTGTGCTGCTAGGCTGGCAGGAGTAGCCACAAACGCCTTTAGTATCAGGAAGTGAGTACCAGAGCCTGGGTGAAGAAAGGTCTTTTTGCTGGGGGCTCAGGGAGCAGATCAGTGAAGAGGCAGCTTAGGGGATGTGGGTGGTCAGTGATGCCAGGGAAGTGCAACTTTAGTTGCTCTGGAAGGTTTGGGGTTTGGGGAAACAAGGAGAAGGAAAAGGGCACTGGAGAGAAGAAAAGGTGCAGTCATCCTCTTGAGGGGACCCAGGATCGTCTCAGTTCTATTATTCATTTTCGTGCAGACACAATAAACAGGATAAATAAAACTGTATGAGAGAGTGTAAGAGGAGGAAAGGGCACAGGGAGAGGTGAATGCATGCTGTGGGTGGGAGTTAGAATTTTATATAATGGCCAGGGGATGCGTCCCTGAGAAATGGATTCAGCCCTGAAGGAGATGAGGGTCAGAACCACACAGGTGCACCGTATCCCAGAGACCAAATCAGCAGCGACTGGTGGGGGAGGCTTGTGCGGCTACACTGGCCTAGAGCCAAGGATGCCGGAGAGAATGGTTGGGGCGGGGGGGAGGGCGCGGGGAGGCCCTGCTTCCTGACATACACAGAAAGGTAAGGCTGAAAGGATCTCTAGGATCAATCCGCCCAGCGATTCCCAGATTTGAATTTCACGGGTCCGTAAAATGGCCGACATGGCTACCAACTTAATTTTAACAGAAGGCAGTAAAAAGTACCAATCAATATTTTCATCGTCTCAGGATAGGATATTAACAGCCTCAGAAAAATGACCATTCTTTTGACTACATTTAAATACACAGAAACACATCCATAAGTAAAATCATTGTGATTTTTTTCAACTCACTGGGAATATCAAGGGTTGAGACCGCAGTGGGTGGGCTTAACGCCCAAACTAGTCTCCGACATTTCCTAATGGTTTCACTAACACAAATATTGTATTTACTTTTCCATGCTTCTTCCTGTCATACATGGAGATTGGGTTCAGGGGAGAGGCCATATATACTCAAAGAGAAGACAGTGTTTTAGGCAATTCCCCACTTTCCCCTGAGAAAAATCCAAAAAGTGTGTTTTTACCATTTTGGCTAAATCTATAATCACTGAATGAAATTATCAAATGATGGTAATATGTAATTAAATTGAAACAACATAGTGTACTACCTAAAACCTGTGGAACGAAGCAGTCATTTCTTCATTTGTATATAGTTGACAGTTTTTTGTTTTTTTTTTTTAACATTTATTTATTTTTGAGACAGAGAGAGAGCATGAACAGGGGAGGGTCAGAGGAAGAGGGAGACATAGAATCTGAAACAGGCTCCAGGCTCTGAGCGGTCAGCACAGAGCCCGATGCGGGGCTCGAACCCACAGACCGCGAGATCATGACCTGAGCTGAAGTCGGACACTTAACCGACTGAGCCACCCAGGCGCCCCTATAGTTTACAGTTTTAAAAAGATGACAGTGACATTATTTACAATTAGAAATTTCAAGATTCCTATTACGATTTTTTTTTTTTTTGGTAGAGACAGAGAGCCCATGTGAGGGGCAGAGAGAGAGAATCCCAAGTAGGCTCCACACCCAATGCAGAGCTCAACTCGGGGCCTGATCTCATGACTGTGAGATCATGACCTAAGCTGAAATCCAGTTGGACGCTTAACCGACTGAGCCACCCAGGGCCCCAAGGCAATGCCCTTTTCTAAGGGGGAATTGATGTGGGAAAATACATCTTACAGTCTGACATGTGTGGTACTTGGAAGCTATACCCAAATTCTGGCCTCCTTCACTGGAATAAAAGGCAAATCGATTCTCAACTGTTTTCCAAACCAGTGAGGGACAGTCAGACTCGAATCTGAAGAAATGAAATGAGAAAAAATTGTTGATGTGACATGAAATCAGGCCAAATCAAGCAAGGTTTGGTACCAGTTTGTCAGTTTTATTGCTTTTGCATTTTCAGCTCATCACAGCAAGGTATTGATTTCTCTTTAAGTTTTAGCACATTTGACAGCAAATGAAAGCTCTGATCATTCCAGTCCTAAACTTTAAAAAGCAATAGATTTTAGAAACAATTAAGAAATAAACTTTCCATTGCAAGTTATTTTAAAATATTTGTTATTTCCCCCATGTACATTTATTTATACCAAAAATTTTTTTGTTTTTTTGCTTTTTTTTTTTTTTACTTTTTTGATGAAATTAATGACTGAATTATTGAAAGGGTGCCATCATTCTAATGAGCTCTTCAGATTTTCTTCTAATGAAGCCCTATTTAGAGCCTACTTTGCTGGGCAACTGGGCTGATCCTACTCAGAAAAGACACAGGAGCAAACTGTATAGAAAATAAAAACTTTATTCTTTCAAGTTTATAAGATAGTTCCCATTACATATAACATTATGGTCAAGGACTCTACACAGCCACGAATGCCCGCAGTCACATAAATATATCCAATCCACTCAATGCCTTCTCCTGCTAAATGAGGCATCAGAAGTCCAGAGGGTCATGTTTTGAATAGAAGTTATCCTTAATGAGATGGCTCCTGTCAGTGCATCAGGAACTAGCCAAGGAGCCTTGCTTGTTGGAGCTGACTCAGAGAGGAAGGGACAGAGGGCCTGCTAATCAGGGATGGGACAGAACTAGATTTTCCCTCATAGTTTAAGATATTTTAGAATCCCAGAATTCAGATTTGGCTTCTTTGTAAGTGCGAACATCTGGAGAGTTCCAACTTTTGGATGAAAACGGAAACCAATTTAGTGGTAAGAAGTAGAAGCCTCCTCAAGAAGGCCCCTAACTGCCCCCCTTCTACAGGAGTTAGGAGAGGAAGACCCAAACTCACCACCGTTGGCTTAGACCAGGAAGGGGAAGAATGCGGCTCTGCCTCTATACTCCTCTCCCCCATGGTTCAGTGGCACTGACACCCATTCAAAGCAGTGAACATCTTGGTGCTCCACATGCTGCAGCTAGAGTTTGCCAATCAGGTTCTACCTGGAGCTTTAAAGGTGAGTTTGTGTAAACTGCGAACAAGCTGTGGCACAAGTCTCCTGGGACACTAGCTTTGCCCCCCACCCCCAACTTGCAGAAGACAGGAACACCCCAAACCAAATAAAAGCCCAAATAGGCATCTAAATCTGGAACAGGCATCTATTCTCCTGGACACCAGCAGCCGCCCCAGGGGCATTGGGACAGAGTGATGCTAAGGCACAGTCAGTTTTACATTCGAAAGTCAAGCCACCTCTTAAACCCAGGACACATCTGACAACTTCAAATCCCGTACTAGAGACAGTCCTCACCGTGAAATGTGCAGACCCATCTTATAGAACCCACAGTGCCCAGCTGGGGGACAGACTCATCACGTGGCTAATTTCCTGGGGACACTTTCACATAAAGAGGCTTCCCTCTTGAAGAAATGACCCACTGTATCCTTTGGCCCTCAGCTTCCAAGAGCTCTTGGTGCTACCCACTTACTTTCTTTTCCAGATCTTTGTGCTGGGGAGGAAGAAAACACAGGGTAAAAGAAGAACACTGCATTCTCTGGACAACTCACTTTGGCAAAGAGGAATCAGGGAGCTCCCACCTTCTGTCTGCCTTATAAGGAGGGCAGCAATAACCAGAAAAATGCAGAGGTTGTTCTGCTCAATAGAGCTTCCTCACCCCTTTTAGCCAATTTCAAGTTCCTTTTGCAAAGACTGAAGCTGGGCAGTCACGGCGGGGAGGAGGAAATGCCATTGAAAGAGGGGTCCAAGTCATATTACAGGGATAAAGAGCTTCTCCCAAAGGGCAGGGAGAGGGAAGTGTTTGCGTGTGGACCTATGTGCATGATGGGGGTACCCACATCCACAGCCTCACGAGCCTGAAGTATAGTGCCAACCAGATGGCCTATGTCCAGTGCAAGAAACCAACAGTTATACTGCCAGTATGGGGAGAGCTTGGGCCCTGGAAGAAAGACCCATCATGGAGATTTCTAGGATCAATTATCAAGCAAGGCAGAGCAGCATCTGGACAGCTATGCTGAACATAGACCATGGAAAGTTGGCCTCAGAGTACATGCCCCGTCTCTTCCCCCACCTGCCAATGGAGACAAGGCCAAAGAGGCAGCTGAGTCATGAGCACTGACTTCAACTCCTCCCCCAAAACTGTTCCCCTAAAATTGTGAGTAATGAAGCACTTTCTCAATCAGTTCTGAAGGAATGTGTATATCAGCCTTTCTCTGCTGCTATTTGGGTGGCCTGGCATTGGAAGGAGTCTGGCCTCTTTATGCTGCAACATCTCTGGAAATGGATATGCAGTATCTTGGAGGGCAGGCAATTATAGCTGGGGTTGGTCAAGGGATGCCTCCTACTGAGGACCCAGACTGCATACCTGAGGTGCTTAGATGATTACCTCTCTCCATGCAGCCTGGGAGAGGCTGAACTTCCTCAGCTCTAGGGAGTTGATCATGCCTGAGCAGATGCCCTGGTTGGTCTTGGAGGGATGAAGCATCCACAAACACAGCTGGGCTGTAAGGCTGGGATTAGTTGCCCGGCACCCACCGATCTTCCCAGAGGTCAGGGTGAGAGATGTTCCTCCATTTGGCCCAGGAGTAAATGTTCAGGCATAGAATAGGGTTCCAGCACCCTCATTTAAATCAGGAAAGTCTTTCTGGCCTTCTGGTTTCCCATTTTATAATGGGATTTGAGAAGCAGGCAGAGATCTGGGTAAATATATGCCCAGAATACCTTTCTTGGCTTAAGGGCTTCAAAGGAAGTCAAATGTAGTTAGGAGTCTATTCTTAGACTTGATTTAACTTCTTGGGTCCAAAGCCGAAGGATTGGCCAGAGCTGCATGGAGGTGGATGTGAGGTACAGAAGGCAGGAAAGGGGCAAGAATCTAGTACTGATGACTAAGAAGGAAGAGAAGGCTGCAGGGGTGAGCATCTGTTGGGGAAGGGTGCTTCTCTGCAGGAGGAAAAGATGGAATCTTCTTGTTTCAAGAGCCAAAGCAGCAGAAATTCATACGAAGCCTTAGTCCTTTTCCTCCAGTTTGGAGGTAAGCCCACTGGGACACAGCCTTTGGATAGAGGCAAGCTGAAGGCTTAGAATTTACTGTCTTAAGAGGGGGAACTTCTAGGGTTGTGCCATTTGGTTAAAGGGGGACAGGGAATGGAAAAGCGACTAAGGCTTCTAGGATGGGAAACACCAAAGTCTAAAGTTAATCAGTGTCCAGTGCCCCACAGTTCAGCAAACTAGGAGATGGAAGAACAGGAAGGAAACCACCCTAGAGAGCAGACCACTGGAGCAGCTAAAGAGGTGCTACTGTCACAGAGAGGTATTTTAGATATTTCAATCGCTATTTTCCAAGGAAACTTTACACACCCCTTTCTTGCTAGAAAAAGAAAGGAGGGAAAACCTGCTTCAGAGACCAGACCCTTAACTATAAAAGTAACGTGTACATTCCCTGGGAATATGTTCTACAGCTAAGGAGATTACAAAGACTGCAAGAGATGGTATCACAAAAGTCTGCCACATTTATCCTGTTAACTGCAAGTTCAGAGCAGTTCTCAAACCGGTCATGAACTAAGAGTGCAACTCTGCCCCAAGAATTTCCTTTTCTTTTCTTCATTTTTTGAAACAAAATAAAACAAAACAAAAACCAGAAGAATTAAAAGCACTGTAGCTGCGGTGAGTCTATTGTTCTCTCAATCCAACTGTCTCCTGCCTCTACACGAGGATGAACACGGGGCTGCAGCTCGCTCTTAGCAAAAATAAGCTTCATCCCTTGCAGCTGTTGGTTCTGACTGTGTTCTCACCAGTGTTCCGTGGAGAAAGAGAGAGAGACACGCACACACAGAGACAGAGACAGAGACAGAGACAGAGAGAGTTCCCAGACAGTTTCAGTCTCCAGCTCCCTTCAGGAGTGAAAAGGAGCTCATGGGGAAGGGTCTTCATTCCAGTTCTTAGAGAAAATCAAGCTCCAAAGCCTGGTGGAGGGACACTAGGTCTCCATGGTTTGTGATTCTCCAGAAAGGCATGTTGTGCTGGAAGAGAGGGGACAGTTGATAGGTGATTAACCCAACTTCTTTTGGGAGCTCATATTTATCCATATACCCATTCCTCTCACCAAGATACTTGGTACTCCTCTCTACTTCTGCCCACCTTCTAGGGCTATTATAAGGATCAAGTGAGTCCTATGCGTAAGGACTTTGTACACTACAGGACACTTTACAAAAGTGAGAGATTTTTTATTAGGTCTTTAGTGGTAACTGTGCATTTATGATATATGCTCATTCTAGCTACTACATAGGGTCTTTAGGATCAAATAAAATGACCCACATAAGAAATCAGTATTAATATTACATTGCTTTTTTATAGATGGTTAGTAAGTTTCAGAGCTACAAAGCCCCTATCTTGTTTACAACTAAGATGCAGGATACATACATCTGAGAAATAATAATCCCATTTACTATGTTGTCAGAATCCTGTGCAGAATACTGTGTGTTCTGGAAGCCACTTAAAAAAAATTATTCAGCAAAACTAAAAGGCAACCAACAAAATGGGAGAAGATATTTGCAAACGACATATCAGATAAAGGGTTACTATCAAAATCTATAAAGAACTTATCAAAGTCAACACCCAAAAAACAAATAATCCAGAAGAAGAAATGGGCAAAAGACATGAATAGACACTTCTCCAAAGAAGACATCCAGATAGCCAACCGACACATGAAAAAATGCTCAACATCACTCATCATCAGGGAAATACAAATCAAAACCACAGTGAGATACCACCTCAAAACAGAATGGCTAACACGAACAGCTCAGGCAACAAGAGATGTTTGCAAGGATGCGGAGAAAGAGTATCTCTTTTGCACTACTGGTGGGAATGCAAACTGGTGCAGACACTCTGGAAAACAGTATGGAGGTTCCTCAAAAAACTAAAAATAGAACTACCCTACAACCCAGCAATTGCACTACTAGGTATTTATCCAAGGGATACGGGTGTGCTGTTTCAAAGGGGCACATGCACCCCCATGTTTATAGCAGCACTACCAACAATAGCCAAAGTATGGAAAGAGCCCAAATGTCCATTGATGGATGAATGGATAAAGAAGATGTGTGTGTGTGTGTGTGTGTGTGTATATATATATATATATATATATATATATATATATATATGTATATGTATATATATATGTATATATGTATATGTATATATATATGTATGTATATATATATGTATATATGTATATGTATATATATATGTATGTATATATATATATATGTATATATATACACACACATACACACACACACACACAATGGAGTATTACTCAGCAATCAAAACTAGAGAAGACAAATATCATATGACTTCACTCATATGAGGACTTCAAGATACAAAACAGATGAACATAAGGGAAGGGAAGCAAAAATAATATAAAAACAGGGAGGGGGACAAAACAAGACACTCCTAAATATGGAGAACAAACAGAGGGTTACTGGAGGGGTTGTGGGAGAGGGGAGGAGCTAAATGGGTAAGGGGCATTAAGGAACCTACTCCTGAAATCACTGTTGCCCTATATGCTAACTAACTTGGATACAAATTAAAAAAAAAAAATTAAACTAAAAAAAATTTTTTTTTCCTGGAAGCCACATTTTAAAGAAGGGATCTGAAAAATCCAAGTGTTGGAAACCATGTTCTATGAAGCTGAAGGGGATTAGCTCTACTGACTGTTTTGTTCAAATTGGTGGCAAATTACCTGGAACACTGTAGTCCTACAACAGTTATTTTGGCATGCAGCTCAGGGTTTTTTCAAGCATGCTGCTCACATATAATATTTAAAGGGCTTTTAATATGCAGAAGAGGAAACAGACGTGTTATGCTGTGCTCAGGACTAGGACCAGGATGTGAAAGTTAGAGACATGAGTTTTAGTTCTGTGGAAGGAGGAACATCCTAACACCTTGGGTGGCCCCATGGTAGAACAGGACACCTAGGAAGCGGACTCCCCATTCTTGGGTTTATTCAAGCAAGAATCAGAATGTCTTCTGTCAAAGTGGCTGCAGAAAAGGTCCCTCACAGGGTAGAGGTTGAACTGGATGGAACTCTAAAGGCATTTTCCAATGGGTATATCAATCATAGATGATTTTTTTTTTTTAAAGAAGCCAGTTGGACATCACTTTGGCTTCTGCAGTTAATATTCTTTTTTGTTTTAATTGTTTACTTATTTATTTTTAAGTTCATTCATTTATTTTGAGACAGACAGCGCGCTTGCAGGGGAGGGGTAGAGAGAATCCCAAGCAGGCTCCGCACTGTCAGCGCAGAGCCTGACATGGGGCTCAAACTCACAAACTGTGAGATCATAACCTGAGCAGAAATCAAGAGTCAGGTGCTTAACCAACTGAGCCACCCAGGTGCCCCTCAATGGTAGATGATTACAGGCATCAGCTTAGAGGCACCAACTCTGCTAACGACTGAAGTTGTTCTTTATCTCCCCCACTCCCTTCTTCAAACCAAGAAGCACTGATGCCTCCATCTACTAGTTTCTAGTGTCTTTCCCAGAGGGCAACAAGTACTTTAGAATCAAAGCCTCAGAGATAACACATGAGAAAAAAAGAAAAAGAAAAAGAAAGAAATGCTACATAAAATGGTAAATGAAAACATTATGAGGTAATCATGCCACCAGATTACCAATCACACAGTTTATTAATAGTGGAAGTTTTTACATTAACTGGGTGAAGAAATCAGGACAGCTGGTCCTAGTTGGCAACCTACCACCTCCAAGTCTAAGAAACAGAGTTGCTGGAAAGAAACTAGGGTAGAGAAAAAGAACTTCTGCAGATCCATTGAATAAATGCAGAGGAGGATAAGTAAACTGTCCAAAGTCACACAGCTAAATAAACAGATGAGATCTGAACCAATCTACTGTTAGATTACAGAGCCAAGACTCTTTCATCTACTGTTTCCTGTATTAAGATGAGGTGACCTGGAGTTGGGACCTGCATAGTGAGGAGGTTAATGTCAGAAGAATCCTTCCTGGGCTTGGAAGCAGAAAGGATTTTATCTAAATTTCTACTTGATTGTACTGGCTTTTTGAAGATCTAAAGCCTGGAAAAGTCAGAGTGATTTGCTTTTTTTTTTTTTTTTTTTTGAGAGAGAGAGAGAGCGCAAGCATGAGTGGGAGGGGCAGAGGGAGAGGGGGAGAGAGAAAGAGAATCCCTCTGAGAGGGGCTCAATCCCACGACCCTGGGATCGTGACCTGAGCCGAAATCAAGAGTCAGATGCTCAGCTGACTGAGCCACCCAGGCGCCCCTTTTTGTAGTGAAGTCTCATAGTCTTGGGAAGGCGCTGCCCTCTAAGATGAAGATGGAAGATGGGGGTCCCTACAGCAGGGCTCAAAGATTTTAAAATTTGAGTGGCAAACAGAAGGGGGATAAGAAGGATCTAACAACTTATAGGGAAAGCTCTATTTGGGGAAACAAACGAACCTCTTTGAAGAAAAACGGGAGAGAAAGAGAAGGGAAAACACTAAAGACACAGCAGATTGCTAAGATTTCAGACTTCTACCATCTTTCTAATTGCTTCATGCATTCCCACACGCACTGTTCTCTTTACCTGTTTGGCTGCAATTTCTTCGTCTCGCCCATCTCCAATCACTACATACGTGACTTTCTTTCCAAACCTAGACACGATTCTCTCGAAGCAGCTCTCCTTACCTGATGAGAAAAAGAAATTTCCCATTAGGACATTCTCCCTACCTTTTTTCAACACCAAAGAGAAGGGTTGCTGCTGGTTCACCTGCCTATGCTTGGACAGAACAAGCAAGTAGCAGCCCATATGGGTAGTTTGGTGGGGAGTAAGTGTGACAGCTAGAGATCCAGCAGGCCCGCTACCCAAAGAATGGGAAATTGGGCTATTTAGACAACAATGAAGACATCAGGCTTTCTAGGCATTGTGCTTTCTAGGTTCTTATTTTAATCTTCATATTTAGGGTAAAGCCCCTAAGATCTTAGTGTGGGGAATTTTTATAAATGGGAAGCAAAGGAGCCTAAAAAGTGTGACAGCTGGGATACCACTTCTCTTCTCCCTATCTCCTGTACTTTATAGCTTACAAAGCAGCTTTCAAGGGTACTCCTTTAATGAATTCTCAAAATAATCCAGTGAGATAACTACCATTTCATATTTACAGATGAAAATGAGACTGAAAAGATTAGAAACTTGTTCTAGATCACAAACAAGCTAGTAGCTACACTTTGGACTCCTGGTTCCAAGTCTAGGTTCTGGCTATTATGCCATGATGAAAGGACGATTTTGGAGGGAAACTGTTTTAGTATAGGAAAAAAAAAAAAAAAGTGGAAGCATAAGGTCCTGATTTGTTTGTAACAAGAAATGGGCTAACGGCCATTTTCCTCCCATTCTTCATTTTCCAGAAACAGTCCTAGGCATGGGTCTTATGTCTTTTAGTGGGGTAGAGCCCCAGAGTGCCAATGAATATGGCAGTAAATCTGTCACATCCAGAATATCCTTATATGCTGTAACTGTAAGCAACTGAGATAGTGTATCTCTGAAATTGACCTTGGGAAAGGGTGATTTAAATCCATGCAGACAGTTGAAAAACACTGGCAATGTATCAAAATTCAAATCCCATGTGAAACACACCAGAAAGATGCACAGATGATACTGGTATAGGAAAGATACTTTAGTTGCATAAGTAAACCAAAAGGCAATTATCTCCCTTGCTCTTTTCACCATCTTAGACTTTATTTCCCTGTTTCTGTTAGGCAAAGTCCTAACTCTGCTTTCTTCTTCATCCTGCTCCATTAACCTCATCCTTTCTTCTTACCAGACCAGCGACTTAGCACCAAGGTTCCTGAGTGAGGAAGAAAAAAGTGCCTCTTCCTCAAGGCACTTGACTGCCATCTGCTGGAAAATTGTTGCAATAAGTATATAAATACATGAACTGGAGAAGACTAGATCGTAATTGACAAGAAAACCTATACACCTTTACTCAGAAGTCCTGCTTGGCACATCTAAGCAACTGCAAGTCTTTGAAATCTCTAGCCCAACTGGCACCTCAAACCAGGTGAACTAGTCACCTGGACCAAACACTAGTCCACTTTGGGCTTCAGTCTCCCACTTGTGATAAAAAGCTTGGCTCAGGTGCCCTCAGGTCCCTTTCAGTGCTAACACTCTGCAATAGCATTGTGATGTGGACATTCGAATCAGGCAATTCAATGTTTGCAGAGTAAATGCATATTAATCTCATAAATTATTCAGTAGATGACTATAATCCATGTTTTGAGCCCTGATTCAAATATTAAATATTTCCACTAATAATAAATTTTTATTATGTTCAAAGAGCTGTCTTAATTCCATTCCAAATATTACATCCTTATGACCTAAGCCAACCACTGCCAGACCCAGTCTACTTTATGATCTGTCTATAGAAAAAACCTTAAATCAGATTTTAGACTTTTTTCCCAAGACCCAACAAAGGAAATGTCTCCTATTTAGAGGACAAGGACACAAGAGATGTTTTCATTGTTCTGGCATGTAATGATCAAGGATGAAATACATTTAGGAATGTCTCCTCTAAAAGGATTAAAAGATGGAGAGAGTTATTAACAGCTCAAAGAAGTAGCTACATGAAAAAATGACTCCCAATACCGTTGGTAAATATACCTCCTCCATTTTACTCTCTCAAAAAAATTCTGGAGATGAGCTTTCCATTCAGGAGGGTATGGGCAATGGCCACTCAGGTTACCAAAAGTCAAACAACTGCAAGACTTTAAACAAGCCTTTGGAGAATATTAGGTTTCTGGGCTTCCCCTATCAAAAACACTTATGACATTTTCAGAGATGATTTTGAGAAGTCTTGTTAATGTCCAAGATAACAGAGTGGCAATTAACAGAACCAAAGCTCTGAAATCATTTCAGAGGAAGGAAACAAATATTTCGTCTCCTTGCTCCCCATTTCACAGTTCTGTCAAGGAAAGCCTTAAGCCTCTCACTGTGGTTACCAAGGCACCAGGTACCCCTATAGCTTCGTAAATCAGCTCTGGGTGAAATGAGATTGAGAAAAATTACCAAATAAGCACATGTACTGTCAAAGGGAATACAATCATTCCCACTCAATGGGTGTCAGGACTCAGTATAAAAAGCACTGCAGAAGATCTACCTTTCAAGTATGAAAGGCTTTAGCGAGTGCTCTGGGTTCTTATGAAATGCATAGTGAAACAGTGGCAGCAAGAGCAAAATATGAAGGGGGGCTGGATTTCCCCTAATCTATTGTAAATGAAATCAACATACACACTCAAAAAAGAATAAAATAAATTCCTGTATACCTTCCACCAACCCACTTTTGTCAAATCTTAAACACTTTATCTTTGCTTTAGATAAAAAAATAAGAATAATGAGATATTAGATTTTTTTTTTGAAGTTTCCTGTGTATCCCCCCCTGATGACCCTTCCTTTCTGCATATGTATCCATTAACAATGTATGGCATATGGCTGTGAACATTTTTGACCTCTAGATAAACGATACATGCTGTACTTACCTATCTGCAATGTGTTTTTTGTGTTGAACATTGTTTTTCATATTAATCCTTGCAGATGTATGTAGGTTAGTTCATTCGCTTTTAACTGCCATATAGCATTCCATTGTTTGGATATATCTATTTATCCATTTTCTTTTCATGGACAGGTTCACAGATAGGCTGTCTCTAATTAGTTTCTATTATGAACAATGTGGCATCAAAAAAAAACCATTCTCACACATGTCTCCTTGTGGATGTGGGAATTACTTAAGGGCAGGGGTTGGCAAACTACCTGTATAGAGTCAGGTAGTAAATAGTTCAGGCTTTGCAGGTCATATGATCTCTGTTGCAACAACTGAATTCTGCTACTGTAGAGTGAAAGCAGCTATTGAAATGATCCGACATTGCTATGTTTCAATACAACTTTATAGAAACAGGCATTGGGCAGAATCTGGCACATGAGTTAGAGTCTGCAGACCCCTGTACTAAAGTGTATCTATCTAAAAGTGGAGTTGCTTAGGGGTGCATGGGTGGCTCAGTTGGTTAAGCGTCTCAGGTCACGATCTCATGATAACTTCGGCTCAAGTCATGATCTCATGGTTTGTGAGTTTAGGCCTCACATTGGGCTCTGTGCTGACAGTTCAGAGCCTGGAACCTGCTTCAGATTCTGTGTCTCTTCTCTCTCTGCCCCTTCCCCACTCATGCTCTCTCTCAAAAAATAAATAAATGTTAAAAAAAATTTATAAAAGTGGAGTTGCTTGATCACAGGGTTATGCACCTCTCCAACTTTACAAGACATTGACAAACTGTTCTCCAAGAAGGGCTATATCCATTTTCAATCCCACAGATAGAGTGTTTCCATTTTCTTGACAAAATTGGGCACTGTTAGACTAAGTCTCTATCAATCTGATGAACAGGAAATGTATCAGATTTTAATTTGCATTTCTTTAATCTGAATATCCTTAATTGGTGAGGTTAAGGAACTCTTCATATGCTTACTGGCAACCTGATTTTCCTTTTCTGCAAACTGGCTGTTCCAAGGTTTCTGTCCACTTTTCTAGTATGTTGTTTGTTGCTTAATGATTTATAGTTCTTTATAGATTTTGTATACCAATTAACAAGTAAAAGGGTTGCAAATATCTTTTCCCAGTCTGGTTTGTTTTGTCACTTTATACTATCTTTCACTGGATATAAAATTAAAAGCTTCATCTAATCAAAACAATAATTTTTTGTTTTTTAGAACTATTTTTGGGGTCTATTTTTTTTTTAAGTTTATTTATTTTGAAAGAGAGAGAAAGAGAGAGAGACAGCGAGCAGGGGAGGGGCAGAGAGAGAGAATCCCAAGCAGGCTTGGCACCATCAGCATGGAGCCCTATGTGGGGCTTGAACTCACTAACTGTGAGATCATCACTGAGCTGAAACCAAGAGTCAGTGCTCAAGCCATGGAGCCACCCAGGCACCCCTAATTTTGGGGTCTTTTAAATGAGATCCTTTTCTACTCTTCTGTATTTTCTTCTAAAAGTTAAACTTCTGCTTACCATGTTTTTTTTTTTTTTAATCCATTTGGGATTTATTTTTTCAAATAGCATAAAGAAGGAATATAATTCTGCTTTTCTCTTCATATGGGTAGATAACGCAATTAGCACCAGCAAGTGAAGATAAGTTCCATGAGTACAGAGGATTTTGTAACTGTTGTATTCCTAGCACCTTGGCAATACCTGACACACAGGAGGCATCGCTATTGTCCTTCCTCATGTGTGAATCATTTCCACCTGCATATCAACTTGGTAGAATTTCTCTTATGTTCGAAAATCTTCTTGAACCCATATACTTCTCCAATTACTGCCTCATTTCTTTGTTATTCTTTACAATTGATCTAAAGTGTTGTCATATGGTTGACTTCTCCAGCTCTTCCCATTCTCTCTTAAATCCATTCCAATTAGGATTTCACCCCCATCATTTTGCTCAAACTGCACGTCAAGATTATTAATGACCTCCTCCATGTAGCTAAAAGCAACCTTATTTGATCCATCAGGAACATCTGACTGGAGCCTGGAACCTGCTTTGGATTCTTTGTTTCCCTCTCTCTCTCTCTGCTCCTCCCCCACGCGTGCTCTCGCTCTCTCTCTCACTCAAAAATAAAAAAAATAGGGGCGCCTGGGTGGCTCAGTCAGTTAAGCGTCTGACTTCGGCTCAGGTCATGATCTGACGGTTCATGGATTCGAGCCCTGCATTGGGCTGTGTGCTGATAGCTCGGAGCCTGGAGCCTGCTTCTGATTCTGTGTTTCCCTCTCTCTCTGTCCCTCCCCCGCTCATACTCTGTCTCTCTCTTTCAAAAATAAAACATTAAAAAAAATAAAAAAAAAATTAAAAATTAAAAAAAAGAAACATGACTTTCTTTTCCTGATTGTCAGCCATAGTACTTATGACCATATGACATATGTAGGTTACTTACTAACTTATTTACTGACCGACCATTTCTTCCCACTAGGGGCAAGGATTTTTGTCTTTTTGGATCACTGTTGTATCCCCAACGCCTAGCAAAATGCCTTGCATATAAAGGTGACCAAGAAATATTTGGTGAATGAAGTAACAAAAATAAATGTCAAAAGGGCTTGGTGGGCTTATAACCTCCACAGGTCCTGGGATACAAAAAGAAAAAAAAAATCAGACCTACTTTTTATGGAGAAAGCTGATCAGTAGGCATGTAGTAGATTAAAAAAATGAATAACCACAGCTCAGCTTCAAACTCCAGGAAGTACAATGGTACAATGTGGAAGTAGAAGCTGTAAGCAGAAAGTCTGAACAGGTGAGGAGAGGGTTGTCATGTTCCTCTTTCCCTGACCATGTGTAGCACACAAGAAGCAGAGTGAGATTCTGCTGCCTTTTTTTTATTTAAAAATATATTTTTTTACATTTATTTATTTTTGAGAAACAGAGTGAGACAAAGCGTGAGCGGGGGAGGGGCAGAGAGAGAAAGAGACACCGAACCTGAAGCAGGCTCCAGGCTCTGAGCAAGCGGTCAGCACGCAGACTGATGCGGAGCTCGAACCCACAAACTGTGAGATCATGACCTGAGCCGAAGTCAGACACTTAACCCACTGAGCCACCCAGGTGCCCCTCTGCTGCCTTCTTAATAGAACAAGTTGGTCTTGTATAAACCTGGCACCAATTAATTAATTCAGCAGATGTTTACTGAGTACCCACTGTCTCACATATTTGGTACTGAATACATTTTTAGGGGTTAAAAAGTACCTTCATATAGTCTCATTTGATTTCACAACCTATCTGGAAGTTTCTCATTTTATATAAGAAAACTGAGGCTCAGGAGATAAAGTAATTTGCCTAAGGTAAGAACTAGTAACTGGGAGAGATAGGACTTGAATTCTAGTCCTTATTACTATTTTTTTCCTTTTCAAAAAACTGTGGTAAGAAACACGTAACAGAAAATTTGCCATCTTCACCATTTCTAAATGTACACTTCAGTAAAGTATACTCACTTTGTTGTGCAACATATATCTCTAGAAATTTTCATGGTGCAAAGCTGAAATTCTATACCCATTCAACAGCCAATTCCCCATTTCCCTCCCCTCCAAGCCCCTGTTAATCACCATTCTACTTTCTATTTCTATGAATCTGACTACTCTAAGAAGTATTTGTTTTTCTGTGACTGGCTTACCCCATTAGTAGAGTGCCTTCAAGGCTGATACGTGTGGCTGTATGTGACAAGAGTTTCTTCCCTTTTATGACTGAATAAAACCCCACTGTACGTATACACCACATCTTGTCGAGCCAATCATTTGATGGACATCTGAGCTGCTTCCATCTCTTGGCTACTATGAACACAGGTGTGCAAATATTTTTTTGAGAACCTGCATTCAATCATTTTGGATATATACCCAGAAGTGGGATTGCTGATCATATGATAGTTCTATCTTTAATTTTTTTGAGGAACTGCTGTATGGTTTTCCATAGCAGTTTCAACATTTTATGTTCCCACCAAAAGGGCAGAAGGGTTCCAATTTATCCACATCTTTGTCAACACTTCTTATTCTTTGTCTTTTTAATTTTATTTTTAAGTAAACTCTATGCCCAACGTGGGGCTCGAAGTCACGACCCCGAGATCAAGAGTTACGTGCTCCACTGACTGAGCTAGCCAGGCACCCTTATTTGTCTTTTCTTTCTTTTTTCTTTTAAAGTGTATTATTTTGAGAGACACTGGAGAGAGGGAGAGAGAGAATCCCAAGCAGGCTCTGTGCTGTCAGAGTGGAGCCCAATGTGGGGCTCAACCCCGCAAACCATGAGATTATGACCTGAGCCAAAATCAAGAGTTGGACACTCAACCGACTGAACCACATGGGCTCCCTTATTTTTCTTTTTTTGACAGCAGCCATCCTAATGGGTGTGAGAGATTTAACCATTTTTAAGTATGCAGCTTAGCCTTTGATTTTTAATCTAGTGCTTTTTCTATTATACTCTACTACAACACTCTCTCTGTGAAAAAGAAAAAGAAACTTGGAATGAGGCAAAGGAGACTTGTAGGGGCACCTGGATGGCTCAGTCAGTTGAGCATCTGACTCTTGATTTCGGCTCAGGTCATCTCAGTGAGATGAGCCACGCATCAGGTTCTACACTGGGCATGGAGCCTACTTAAGATATTTTCTCTCTCTCTCTCTCTCTCTCTCTCTCTCTCTCTCTCTCTCTCTCTCTCTCTCTCCCTTCCTCCCTCCCTCCCTCCCTCCCTCCCTCCCTCCCCCTCTGCCCCTTCTACCCTCCATGGCAGCATGCACTCATGTGCTCTCTCCCCCTCTCACAAAAAAAGGTAGATTTCTAAGCTACCTATATGTTCTTCCAATTATTATAAAAGGAAAGAACATGATAAATTTTAAGTTCTACAAACCTGGATTTGAATCCTGTTTATGCAACTTACTAGCTATGAAGGCTTGAGCAAGCTTACACAGCTGTTAAGCCTGAACTGGCCCATCACTAGTATTAGGAAGACTGCTGTGAGGGTTACAGATCTATCTCTCTCTCTCTCTAAAATGCCTAATTAAGGGGTTAGTAAATAATTAAGTGCATCATAAGTAGGTAGTATTATGTAAAGCAAGTGACAAGAAACAAAATAGGAACCATACCAATTTTGGTAGCACTATAGATGTTCTCAATAGGAAATATTTCTCCTAGCCCATATAGGAGAACTTTGGCCAGAGCTGGAACCAGCTGGGTTGTAGTGATCAGAACATTCACACAATTCTTTCTAGAAGGGAGAAAAAATAAAAAGAAAAAGGTGAAACCAAACTAACCTGGGAGCAAGAATTTGAACGGGCCTTCTCTTTGGGAACTAATTAGTAAAAACTAACCTCAAAGGGCCTGATATTTGTTCAGGGCCATGTTCAGTTACTGGTCTAATTATCTCAGGTTTATTTATTTCCTATATTAAAGGACAGTGATTCTATATATATAGTGGGCACAGAGTAGCAACTTGATTCTTGCTTCATTTCCCTTCTAACCATTCTAGCTCACTGCACTCGTTAGCAAATAAACCACCAATCCATGTCACTGACCCTACACGCTAGGAAACCAGCAAAAAGGCTTATAGTCACAGTGCTATTTCATCTGAATGCAACTCAGCCCTTAATAAGATATGACTTAAGTCCTCTTTGCCTTTTACACAAAAGCAGCACCAATTCCAGAATACATGTTAATTTCACATGTACTTTACCTTCAGGAATACCCACCCTTCAGTGCCAGTTTTACTGTTTGCTCTACTAAGTTGTAGATCTGGAATTCCTGCTTTGAGGGAGGGAGCAATAGGGTATTAGTGCAGACTGTACTTGACTGTATTTATTTCCCATTCTGAGCTTCAAGCTGAAATATCCCTAAACTGCTTAATATATTCCTTTTGAATCCTGCCTTCCTAAGTGGGTTTTGGTACATTTCTTCAGAGTGTCCTGTACCTAGAATATGTGATGTGTCTCCTACATGGATTCTTTGATGTGACTGGGCCATCTCCTGGCTGGAGATTATTGGTCACTGAGCTTTAATTCTGTGAGAAAAAAGTAAGGAGAAAGAAAAAGGCTTTCATGTATAAATATTCTCTTAAAATTCGAAGGTGTGCTGTTAACGCAGAATGACCTTACCTCTTACCTACCCTACATGTTTTCCTGCATCCTTTAAACTCCTCTTACCATGAGCCCAAACGTATGTTAGAGAGTGGCCTATCACGGACTGGGGTAGTAAAGAGTGTTTCTTAGAGAGGGTGAGAACTAAAAGAAGTACCATACCTGGACTGGATGAGAAGTAAGGACTTTAATGCAGTTCCTAACCAGGAATCTGTTAAAACTTCAATTTCTGCTCTCAGTCTCTGCAGTGCTTCCTTTCTCTGGGGACTGAGCAGGCCTTTCAGAATAAAAGCAGACACATTTATCATTTGACAACATATCCTTGCTGACACCGAGGAAGCAACTTCTAAATTCAATTTAGAAACACTGTGAGTCACTGAAATATTCTACCGAGCTAACAGATTTCTCTTCCTGGTAAAACCCTAGAGTAGCCTACTTAATTAAGAGGTCTTTTTGACTTTATCAGAATGTTTTGCTGGGGGGTGGGGGGCAACCACCACAACAAAATCAGCTGAAAGAAACACTGTGATTAAATTCTGCCACAAGCTCACTCTTTTATCACCACCCAATAACATAATTTGCAGACTGGTGGACCATCCTTTGAGGAGCACTGCTTTAGACGTGATATCAAGAATCAAAGGAGGCAAAATGAAGGTTATAGTTGGGAGCGTCTGCAGCATTTCCAATCTCTCTAAAGAAACCAAAGCCCGGGGAGGAAAAGGAGGTTGCCTAAGATCACAAAGCAGGTCAGTGGCTTTGGTTTCAGAAGTCTTTGCACTGCCTTGCACTGCTCCCGTGGGACTGTGCTTTCACAGCCCTGAGATTCCAGGTTCAACAACCAACTCTATGAACATCATTTATTTGTACATACTTACTTGTGAAACAACTCCAGATAAGAAGAGACTAAAACAGTGATTAACATCAGACAATTAAACACAGAACAAAACAGAACTGATCTGATGGGAGCATGTTATCAGACACTTGAATTACAATATTCAAATAATCAATCTGGCCCTGTATTTTCTTATAGTGAAGGTAGAAAGAGAAATCCTATATTCTACTACAAATATTCCATAAAAATGGAAGGCATTTCTGTGAGAACTGTGCATAATATGTTTTCAGATTGATGGTTTCACAATGCAAGCCTAGAATTACAGGACTTTCAACATCTCTGATAAAACAACAAAACCAGTATGTGACCCACACATAAGTGTATATGTCACACTCTTAACTAATAATATGATGTGGCACTTTTGTTAATTCTTATTTTATAAAATACAGGTAGACAATAGTTTTAATATGTTTCCCAGGGTAGGCTCAGGGGATTCTCACAGAGCATCATATCACTTTCTTCAGAAAACCAGGTCCTGGCACTCACTGGGCAAAAAAAGGATCAGATACTTAGGTTGTATATGAAAACTAACAAAAAGAAAGGCTAATGTCTGCAGAGAGTAAAAGCAAAAAGATGGAGGTGTCAAAATAAAAAGTACTAACTCTGAATCATTATAAAAAAATAGGCCATAAGAAGGGGAATCTAAAAAAAGCAAATTAGATTCCCAAAGCCCAGATGCCTGTGATTTTTATCTGGTACTGGAGGGCTCTAAAAGAAATGAAACAAATTATCTTTGAAGTCCTATTTTTACTTTCTGCACCAAAATGTAAAGCAGCATGGTGTGGCAGGAGGACTCTCTTGATCCGGGGTAATATACCACTAGACTGTGCATGGAATCCCTGAAACTTCATGCGACATTTTGTGTATATGCAGATCTTTGAGGGTAATGGTTCACAGTTTAATTTTTTTTTCTTATAAGAGTACATCACTAAAGAAGGAACTGCATGAGGGTGCCTGGCTGCCTCAGTCATTAAGCATGCGACTCTTGATCTTGGGGTCGTGAGTTCAAGCCCCATATTGGGTGTAGAGCTTACTTAAAAAAAACAAAAATAAAAATAAAGAATAAAAAAATAGATAAATCTCTTACACTTAAAAAAAGGGGGGGTGGGTGGGAACTGCATGAATGTAAAGGGCACTGGACCAAGAGTTAGGAGATTGGATTCCAGCTGTGACTATGGGTAAGCTGCCCTCAGTACTCTCATAATAAACATTTCTCAATGCAAAATGCAAAATGAGAAATGTCTCTTCTAATTTGAACAACCTATGGTTAATTAATTAATTACAAATAATGGAATTTTAGGCATAGTGACAGCCGATATTTGAGGTATTTCTGGGCAGAAAGGATTTCCAAGGTCCAACACCTGGCCACTGCCAACTATAATTCTGGACCTAGTTTTCCATCCACTAGAAACGTAGTCACTAGTTCTACCTGACAGAGGGAGACACAGAATCCAGAGCTCCGAGCTGTCAGCAAAGAGCCCGACGTGGGACTCAAACTCCTGAACCGTGAGATCATGACCTGAGCCAAAGTTGGCTGTTTAACTGACTGAGCCACCCAGGAGCCCCTCTACCTGACTTGTTCTGATGGTTAGATAAATCAGTCAAAAAATATGGCAACCTATTAGTTAGTACTGACAATAGTTGTGAGTCCAGAATAAAACAAGTCATCAAACATAATCTCTGGAACACATTTCCTTTAAAAAGGTATTTGTCTAATAAACAGGAGAACTTTGCAAAGCAATGCTAAGAGAAGTGCATGAGAAATGTCAAGCTTCCTCTTCAAAGGGTTTCAATCAAACCTTAATTTTTTTAATACAAAATTAAAATGTTATTGCAGCCCCAATTCCTAGGCAGTTGCTAGGGAGTTCTAAGGGATGCCTGGAAAAGAATGCAAGAAGTCAGAAGGAAACAGAGTATCAGACTGGTCGTATGCCACACTTACCACCCACATTGCTTTTATGCTTATCGTAGATTTCTCTCACTTTTCGGTAGCGGAAAGCCAGTTTTCTCATCCAGTCCACACCTCCTTGGACACCCACAGAGGAACCATGGCTGCCACCGCCTCCTGATCCACTGAAACCATCTGTTGAGAAACTGTAGTTGCTGCAGAGAGACAGGATGATGAAAATTAATACTGCTATTGTCTGAGGTTTTTGGCTGAATGCCACCTGGGATTCTCTGTCCTATTCCTGGCATCTGACATCAAGTCTAAAGGCTTTAAGAACCTTTTCCCTTAATCTCTGTGTGTCAGAATCTATCTTCCATTAGTCATCTCCCTCACCCCTATTACTGCTATCAAAGAAAGGAGGAGAGAGAGGGAACAAAAGGTAGGAACCATTCAAGCACCAACTTCCCCTAGAGGTGGTCATGGTTTAGAGTGTCTTTTCATGAATGACAGCATATCTTACAGTGAAAAAAACCCCACCAAAACCCCGGAATATAACATTTTTGTGTACACACACACAGACATACACACAAATGATGGCAACTATGGAAAGTGGAGAAACATGTGAAGAAATAATGGAAGGAAATAACCCCAAATACTAATAATTGCAAGATATAATGGAGATATTCTTCAGAGATGTTAGCTGGTTTATTAAATTCATGGGTCATAGTGGTGACTTTAAAATGTCCTCAAATTCTTTAATACTGCTCTCTTCTAATTCTTTTCTCTATAGGTATGGACTGCATTTAAATATAAACAGGATGTGGTCGAAGCAAGGGTGTTAGACCTCAGAGACTAGGCTTCTCTTGCTCTCTCTTGGATCACTTGCTCTGAAAGACATCAGCTGTCACACGAGAACACTCAGACTGCCCTATGGAGAGGCGTACAGATAGTGAGGAAAAGGGGTCTCCCACTACCAGCCGCAGGTGAGAGGTCGCGAGCAGCTCCTCCAGTTCTAATCAAGCCTTCAGATGGTTGATTTTAGCTCCAGCCAATATCTTGATTTTAGTTTCAGACACCCTGATTCAAAAGTACCCAGCTAAGTCACTTTCAAGTTCCTGTCCTATAAAAACTATGAGATGATAATGTTTATAACTTTAGGTTACTAGTTTTGGGGTCATGTTACACAGCAACAGTTAAGTAATACAGTGAAACAGGCTGGGAGAGATGAACACTTCCTAAGTAGAGATTGACAAAATGACGGACAGAATTAGGGACAACATGGTTCAACTGAAAGTCAAAACTGAGTTCAATAGGTGTTAAGATTCTATATCTAAGGAAATAAAGTTGCCAAGACATTTCGGTAAGTACTGGTTAGCCATGTGTATAAAAGGAAAAAAAACCACCAGGGTTTAGGTGGATCACAACTGCTTCAGACCAGGCTCTTTCCTAAAAAGTCCAGTGAAATCTGGCAGGAACGGTATGCTCCATGGCTGTGCAAGCACAACACGCGTGACTGGATGCTGTTCTTGATGTGGAACCTTCACCTCGTTCTCAGCCCTACAGGATTAGGCCCTCAGGGAGAGGCATGCCCAGCTCTGCTCTATGTTTGAAAATTCATGGATGAAACAATTTTACAGGAGACACAGGAAAGAACTTTTTGCCTACTGAAAAGGGACAAACACCAAAACAAATGAACATGAAAAATGGGACGGTCTTTTTTTCTTAAGGTCTTCAAATATAAGCTAGATAAATTGTTGGATTATTCTTAGCCAAGACTGCTGGGCCAGGAGACAGCAGCCAAGAGAGATATGAGGAGGCCGAGCAGGCATTTTGCCACTGAGACCCGCTTGGTTTAGTGTTCCCTGATAGAACATTTTAAGATCGCCTCCCATAGGGTTAGTCCTGACACCAGCAGACCCCCACAATTAGGTTCCTTGGTAAAACTCCTGATGCTTATTTGTATCTAAAACTAACCAGTGTGGAAGCACACTCCTCCTGACTGAAAATCTAGCCAAAGAGAAATGAGTGCACCCTTTACTTTGAAATGCTTTTTCCTCATCCTGTCATTGCTCCCCATTCAAGGCCATACTCAAATTCTGCACTGAGAAGGCCGCTCCAATGTTGGCAACCAGCTGCTCCCCGCAGACGCCAGAATTACTTTCTTTTCTGTGCTCCATCACATTTTCTACTGTCACCTCTGCACACTGCCA
The DNA here is from genome assembly GCF_024362965.1 of Panthera pardus. NCBI lineage: Eukaryota > Metazoa > Chordata > Mammalia > Carnivora > Felidae > Panthera > Panthera pardus. The sequence continues at coordinate 85,701,928 of NW_026526666.1, read as the reverse complement.
TCGTTAACTGTTTGTCTCTGTCTCCTCTACCAGACCGTGAGAACTTTTAGGGCCATGTCTTACTCATCTTTGTTTTCCTCTGAACCTAGACAGTGATTGTGTACAGGCATTCTGATGTTTAAGACATCACTGTTTCTATCACCTCAAGTCTTGGCCATTGTCATCAGAAGCCACATCTTCCACATGCACCTGGTCACACTCCTGTTAAAAGATAAAACCACACACTATTTCAGTCCAGGGAGTAGAAGCGCTATCACCACCATGACATATTGTAAAAAGACCACAAATTACGGCAGATGATGAAATACCTCATAGTCTCTCTTGTGTGTGGAGGATCACTCTCAACCCCCTGCTGTCCAACTTCTTTTAAGGCCTAATTCATATCCCACAGTCCACGAAATTTTCCTTAACCATCCCAACCTTCAGGTATGCTCTTATCTCAACAGTCATGGAGTTAACACAATAGCTCAGGGGAATAAACACAAGCTCCCTTACACTGTCAGGTAGGTCTATGTCCTATGCTAGACTACAGTGTAAGTTCTATTACACTGTAGCCCTCTGTTGGCACAACCCGTATCTTACACCTCCTTTGTACCCTTCTAGTCTGGTCCTATGTAGCATGTGCTCTTACATGGTATGTACCCAACAAATTTTTGCAGATGAAAGAGATACTGGTAGAGTATGGTATCAAAACAGAACGACTGAAACAGAAACTTGTACATCCAAACATACGAATTAGAAGTGGTCACCTAAGTTAATCTCCTCATGTTCTAAAAGTGAGGCGACATGAATGATCCAAGGTCACAGAACCAGTGATAGAAAGAAACTAAAAAGAGCCTCAGCCTTCTAATTTGAATCCAAGGTTCTTTCCACCACACCCGTGCTACTACTGACATAAAATGCCACCCCCTGCCTAACTCGGAGAGATTCACTCCTCTGACACCACCTAGGGCAATGTTGTGATGTCCACCTGCATCAGAATCCCCTGGGGAAGTTTTTAAAAAATGCATATTCTTGGGTCCACCCCAGACCTACTTGAATCAGAATTTCTGGGAGTGAAATCCTAGAATTTTCATTTTTAACAAGCTCCCCAGGTGATTCTTATGCCCCCTAAAGTTGAGAACCACTGACCTGGGGGGGCAGGAACACATTCAGGTCAAATTCTTCACAGAACTTTCAGTCCTGAGTGAGGACTATGTCTAGAAAATCATTACAAATACAATTTGGCAATAATTATTGGCACAAAGTAGGTTTTCAATAAATGTTTGCTGAATAAAAACTATGATGTCCTAACGTATCAACATGTGAAGTTGAGGAAGATTAAGCATTGTGGAGCTTAGACAAAAGTACTGGGGTTTAGAGCTCTGGTAATACAGTTTGTTGGAGAACTGTCCACTGAGTAGAACTAGATTGTATTTAAAAAGAAATAGGATTACTTTGTGTTTATAAAATGCTCTCTTATTTTTTATTTTTTTAGTTTCTTTTTAATTTTATTGAAGTAATCTCTACACCCCATATGGGGCTCAAAGTCACAACCCTGAGATCAAGAGTTTCATGCTCTTCTGACTGAGCCAGCCAGGTGCCCCACTATCTTATTTTTAATTAAAAATTTTCACTGTTTTTAAAAAACTAGGTTATATAAATAGTACACTGTTTGAAACTCAAAAGAACATAAAGTGACAAGTCTGCTCCTTCCAACCTCTGTGTCCCAGCAACACATCTTCCCCAGGTAGAACAGCTGTTATTAGTTTCTGGTGTAGGATCACTGTTTAACTGAAGCCCAGAATGCGGAGATAACTTTCCTAACCTGGAACTCACTCTCTGGTCTTCTGACTTCCCAGTCTTGTGCTGTTTCTACTACACCACGGTTACCTCAAAGGTGAACTTAAATGTCAAAGCCAAAAATATTCACCAAGAAGCTCTCAGTGTTACTGGTTTTCCTTGCATCTAACTATAAAATGATTCTGGACATCAAGGTTAATGTACACATGGATAATAAGCATGTATAAATTATAATGAGTTAGTAGAGCAGCCATTCACAGATCTGACAAATCAAGAGATTTTATTTTAAGAAGGTAAAACCAAAAAATAGTCAAAATATAATTAAGAGTACAAAGAATCAAACCCACCTTGTATATATTATTTAAGATAGGTGAATAAGTAGGAACGTTGGTTTACATTTCACTGTTTTTGCCTGATGGGCTGACATTTCCCCTAGATCTAGATCACTTCCAAATAGGCTAACAAAAATCAAATTTTTGAGCCAATAAAATTGAGGGCCAGTACCAAGACTGGTGACATAGCCAAGGCACTGTTCTTATAAGACTATGTATGCCTAAGTGGCCAGCTGACCTCTCCACAACCACCCTGTCTCACCACATTTCCTCTAAAAACAGTAAGCTTGGCTCAATAAATAGCTATGGAACAAACAAAATGTTTTACTGAAGTACAGAAACAATTTAAAACGCTTACCTCTAAGTCATTGAAAAATAGATGTGTATCAGCCACTTCAAAAATCATTTCCTCCATTGTTAAACCTGAGCCAATCACTACTGTTGGGTCCTGGAAGGCAGTAAGTGAAAAATCTGTTTGACTTGGTACTAACAGCACTGGTTCCAATCTTTAAATATTTCAGAGTTATTCTGGGTCAAGGCCAAAACAACACAGGCCCACTAGCTATTACTGATGCAATTCCATTCACAGTTACAAGAATCTGGGATTGTGGAAAGTTAAAAATTTTAGGACTTCGTTTTTAGAAAACTAAACCCACTTAAAAAAAACAACAACAATCTGTGTAGAAATTTCCTATTTTGTGAGAAATGCTATCTATTGCTAAAATATTACTATTGCAACACCCATTATCTCTCTTCTGCCTCCCCACCACACACATGCCTATACAGTATAATACCAGAAGTCAGTTTTCTGACAATCTCAATAGCCAGGAAATAAGAAAGCTTGAGAAGCCAAAATATTTGTAGGAAAACCAATATATTTAGCTTTAAAGTGAACCATCAAGAACTGGAAGGTATTATGCTAAGTGAACTAAATCCGTCAGAGAAAGACAGATACCACGTTTTCACTCATATGTGGACCTTGAGAAACTTAACAGAAGACCACGGGGGAAGGGAAGGAGAAAAAAATAGTTACAAACAGACAGGGAGGGAGGCAAACCATAAGAGACTCTTAAATACAGAGAACAAATTGAGGGTTGATGGAGTGGGGGGGAGTGGGGGAGAGGGGAAAATGGGTGATGGGCATTGAGGAGGGCACTTGTTGGGATGAGCACTGGGTCTTGTATGTAAACGATGAACCATGGGAATCTACCCCAAAAACCAAGAGCACACTTTACACACTGTATGTTAGCCAATCTGACAACAAATTCTATTAAAAAAAAAAAAAAAATTAAAGTGAACAATCAGGTTTTCACTTAGAGGCTGTAAGTGAAAGGCTTTCACTTAGAGGCTCTTATTTTACATATTTTTATAACCACAGTGTATGAGTTCATATTAGCTAACTAGCCTAGATAATAAAAGCCTGTGGAAGGTACTTCTAACAGAAACATTAATGACAATAAGATAAATGGGAACAGTAAGAGAGCAAAGGAAGCAAATATTTTCGTAAAATTTATTCATAGAAACTGAAAAACAGAAGTCTGGAGATAATTCAGTGTAGAAATACACAGTTTATCCCTCTATTAAAACTGATGTTTAAAAACAAAACAAAACAAAACAAAACACTGATGTTTATACTGATGACTAAATAAGTTAACTTCTGCTTGATATATTTAGTTTAAGAAGGCATATAATCTATTTTAGAAAAATATTTTATACTTTTATATATTTTAAATTTACATATCTGGCTTACACGCAGCTAAATAAAATGCTTAGTTTGGGCTGTTAAAAGTGATGTAAAGGTTAAAAGATCAGTCTTTAGAATATATAATCCTGAGACTCCACTCTGTTTTGAGCTTCATTCCCATAACTTAGTCTTTATAAAATAGTACTCTTGAACAACGTCAGCTTTCAGGACTGGTTCTAGGTCTAGTCCCCAGCTTTATCAACTCTGCCTGACCACGTAGCCTGCCTGGTACAAGCCATCAGGAAAAGTTTTACATGGAAAGTGAAAGGTGAACAGGGTAAGTTGGGGGTGGCAGAGAAAGTGACCTTGGTTATCTGCCCATATAGTGAGGGGAAGGGCAATTACAATAAATGAAGAAAGACTTAAATTACCTTTCCATACTTCTGGGCATAGGATCCAGTAAGAAGAGAGTGAAATATGATGATGGTTTCATCCAAGTCCCACAGAAATACCCGCTGAGGAAGGAAAACATAAAAAATAATGAGTGAGCATCTTTTCTAATCACAATGGAATGAGACAAGAAATCACTAACAAAAAGCTAAAAAAAATTCACAAATATGTGAAAATTAAACAACACAATCTTAAACCAATGGATCAAAGAAAAAATTCCCAGTGAAATTATGCTGAGATGAATGAAAATTAAAACACAACATACCAAAATTTATAAGCTGCAGTGAAAGCAGTGTGGAGAGGGGAATTCACAGCTGTAAATGCATGCCTTAAAAAAGAAGTAAGATCTCATTCAATAACATAACTGTACAAATTAAGAGCCAGCAGAAGGAAGGAAATACTAAAGGTTAGAATGGAGATAAATAAATCAGAAAGCAGAATAATAACAGAAAAACCAATAAAACCAAAAGTCCTTTCTTTGAAAAGATCTACAAAATTGACAACTTTTAGTTAGATTAACGAAGAAAAAAAAAGAAGACTCAAATTAGTAAAATCAGAAATGAAAGTAGGGATGTTATTATCAACTTTACAGAAATAAAAAGAAATATGAGAATATGATGAACAGTTGTACACCAACAAATAACCTAGATAGAAATGGACAACTTACTAGAAATACACAAAATGCCAAAACTGACTCAAGAAGAAATGGAAAATCTGAATAGACCCTTAACTTACTGGTAAGGAGGTTGAAATCAGTAATCAAAAAGATACCAAGAAAGAAAAGCCCAAGACCAGATAGTTTCACTGGTAAAGTCTACCAAATATTTAAAGAATATTTAACACCAATCCTTCTTTAACTCTTCCAAAAAGTCAAAGAGGAAGGAACACTTCCTAAATCAGTCTATGAAGCCAGCATTACCCTGATACTGAAGTCAGATAAAGATACTGTAAGAAAACTGCAGACCAATATTTCTTACGAACATTGATGCAAAAATTCTGCACAAAATACTAACAAAATTCAGCAGCATACTGAAAGCATTATACATCATGACCATGTGGGATTTGTTCTTAGAATGCATGGATGGATCAACATAAAAAAATTAATTAATGTAATATGCTACCTTAAGAAAACAGAGGAAAAAGAACTCCAATGGTCATCTCAACTGATGCAGGAAAAGCATCTGACAAAATTCAACACTTCCATGATAAAAAAAAAACATCTAATAAACTAGGAATAGAAGTGAATTTCTTCACATAATAAAGACTGTATATGAAAAACACAGAACTAATATCTTACTCAATGGTTGAAGACTGGAAGCATTACCCCTGAGATCAGGAATAGGACAAGTATGCCTGTTTTCACCACTTCTATTCAACATAGTACTAGAAATCCTAGCCAGAATAATTTGGCAAGAAATGGGGAAAAAAGGAACCCAAATTGGAAAGGAAAAAGTAAAATGATCTCTGTTCACAAATGACACAATCTTATAGGCAGAAAACCCTAAAGAACCCATAAAAAATTGAAAGAGCTAAAAAATGAACTCAGCAATGAGGTGTACTTCTATATACATGCAATGAATAATTCTCAAAGAAATTTAAAAAACAATTCCATTTACAATAGCATCAAAACTAATAAAATCCTTAAGAATAAATTTAACTGAGGAGGTGAAAGACTTGTACACTGAAAATTTATATAAAACACTGCTAAAGGAAATTAGACCTAAATAAATGGAAAGACAACTCGTGTTCATGGATGAAAGACTTAACAATGTTAAAATAACATTCCTACCCAAAGTGATTTACAAATTCAACACAATCCCTATCAAAATCCCAACAGTGCTTTTTACAATTTCTTTTCATGTTTGAGAGTGTGTGCGTGTGTGTGCATGTGCACACATGTGCACGAGAGCAAGAAAAGGGCAGAGACAGAGGGAGACGCAGAATCCTAAGCCCTAAGCAGGGCTCGAGCCCATGAACCACAAGATCATGACCTGAGCCAAATTCAAGGGTGAGACACTCAACTGACTGAGCCACCCAGGTGCCCCCTGCTAACAGTGCTTTTTAAAGAAATAGAAAAACTCATCCAAAAATTCATATGGAATCTCAAGGTACCCTAAATAGCCAAAATAATCTTGAAAAAGAACAAAGTTGGAAGATTCACACTTCCTGATTTCAAAACTTATTATAAAGCTACAGTAACCAATACAATGTGGTATTTGCATAAGGATAGACACATAGATCATTCAAAAAGACAAGATAGCTTAGAAATAAAGCCTTATATATATGGTCAATTTTTGACAAGGATACTAAAACCATTCAACGGGGACAGGAAAGTATTTCCAACAACAGGTGCTAGGAAAATTGGCTATCCATATGCAAAAGAATGAAATTAGACCCTTACTTTACACCATACACAAAAATTAATTCAATATGAAGAAAAACTTAACTCAGTATGAATTAAAGACCTAAATTTATTAAACTTACAAACTAAAAGAAATTCTTAGAAGAAAACATAGGTAAATATCTTCATAACCTTGCATTTTTAACATTAAAAGCACAAACAAACAAACAAAAATATATAGGACTTAGCGGCACCTGGGTGGCTCAGTCAGTTGAGTCTGACCTCAGCTCAGGTCATGATCTCACGGTTCATGTGTTCGAGCCCCACCGGGCTGTGTGCTGACAGCTCAGAGCCTGGAGCCTGCTTCAGATTCTGTGTCTTTCTCTCTCTGCCCCTCCCCTGCTCGCACTCTGTCTCTCTCTCTCAAAAATAAACATTAAAAAACATTAAAAAAAAATAGGACTTCATCAAAATGTAAAACTTTTATGCATCAAAGAATACTATCAGATAGAGAGTAAAAAGAACCCACAGAATAGAAGAAAATATTTTGCAGATCATATATTTGATAAGTGATTAGTATCTAGAACATATAAAGAATTCCTAAAAGTCAACAACAAAATACCAAACACCCTAAATCAAAAACTGGGCAAAGGATTTGAACAGTTATTTCTCCAAAGAAAATAATACAAATAGCCAATAAATACAGATGTTCAACATTATTAGTCGTTAAGGAAATGTAAAAAAAAAAACAACAAACCACAATGAGTTACTACTTCATATCCATTAGGATCACTATTATTTAAAAAAAATTTTTTTTTAACGTTTATTTATTTTTGAGACAATGCGAGAGACAGAGTGCAAGCAGTGGAGGGGCAGACAGAGGGAGACACAGAATCTGAAGGAGGCTCCAGGCTCTGAGCTGTCAGCACAGAGCCCAACGCGGGGCTTGAACTCACGAACCGTGAGATTCAGGCGCCCCAGGATCGCTATTATTAACCAAAAAAAAAAAAAAAAAGGAAATAACAGGTGTTGGTGAGGATATGGAAAAATAACTGAAAAGAAAGACTTAGAGATATCTGGATGGCAATCTTCATAGCAGCATTATTCACAATAACTTGAAGATGAAAAACTACTAGTGTCCATCAACAAATGAATGGGTAAACAAAATATGGTATATACATACAATGGAATATTATTCAGCCATAAAAAGAAATCAAGTTCTTTTTTTTCTGTTTTAAGATTTTTTTTTAACTTTATTTATTTTTGAGAGAGAGAGCGAGCAGGGGAGGGGCAGAGAGAGAGAGGGGGGAGAGAGAATTCCAAGGAGACTCCACACTGTCAACACAGAGCCCGATGAGGGGCTTGAACTCATGAACCCTGAGGTCATGACCTGAGCTGAAACCAAGAGTCGGACACTTAACCGACTGAGCCACCCAGGCACTCCCAAAATGAAGTTCCAATACATGCTATAACATAGATGAACCTTGAAAACATTATGCTAAGTAAAGTAAGCCTGACACAAAAGGGTAGATACTGCTATCATTCCATTTATATGAGATATCTAGAATATGCAAATTCATAGAAACGGAAAGTAAAACAGAAGTTACTAGGGACTAGTTAGTGGGAGGAGAGAATGATTAATGTGTGCAGAGTTTTTGATTGGAATTATGAAAAAGTTCTGAAAATAGATAGTGGTAACAAACATTGTGAATATACTTAATGTCACTGAGTTGTACACTTAAAAGTGGTTAAAATGGTAACTTTTATGTTATGTACATTTTTACCACAGTTAAAAAAACTAAGTGAATTCTCAGTTTTCCCCAATAAGTGTATAGGACTTTAGATTTTCTTTCTTACTTTTCTTTTTAGGAACAAAGGGAAAGAGAGTCCCCAAACACAGCCTCAATTTAGTTATGTCTTAACACCTATCAATGATCTCATTTTTTTTTAATGTTTATTTTGAGAGAGAGTGAGTGCACAAGTGGGGTGGGGTGACAGAGCGGAAAGAGAGAACCCCAAGCAGGTTCTGAGCTGTCAGCATGGAGCCCGACGTGGGGCTTGATGTCATGGACCTCGAGATCATGACCTGAGCCAAAATCAAAAGTTGGATGCTTAACAAACTGAGTCACCCGGGCACCGCAATAATCTTTTTTTTAAGATTTTTTTTTTAAAGTAATCTCTACACCCAATGTGGGGCTTGAACTCACAACCCTGAGATCAAGAGTCCAATGCTCTTCCTACTGAGCCAGTCAGGCACCCCAATGCACTCATTTTTAAATACAGCAACCCCTGCCCCATTAAATGATCATATTACAGAAAAATCGAAAATGAAAACAGAAGAACATAAAAAATCCACTATTATTAGTGTTTTGTATGATTTTCTAATCTTTTAAATAATGAAGCCAAATGTATGCCCATAATAAATTCTTATTATGTGTGCTTAACCACAAAATACATGAGTGCCAGTCTCATTAATAAGTTAGGAGATCTGGTCGCATGTCTCACAGAGGCTTGGCCTAAAGCACTCTCACCCTTTCATTTTACTTTCAGATTTTTAAATGGAGAACAGTATGAGATTATTTGTGGCACCCTCTGCTTTCTGAATATGATGGAACTGTTCCTTCTATTCTCTGGAACATAGAGAAGAGTTTGTTCTTTCTCTTAAAAAGTTACCCAGCTACCTAAATTCTAAAAAGCTTTTTTGACACTTTGGTGAAATGCATCTGAAAGTAATACAGTGAGTTATGGGCACAAACAAATGTTTTTACATTTCTCTTTTCACTTGGCCAATTTCGTTTCTTTTGCCCGGGAATCAAGGGGCATACAACAAAGAACTACAGTACCTCCACGAGTTTCAGATATGTATGTTTGATAAACTTAAAAAATGAGAAAAAAGTAGGTAACTCAAATGAATTTCTTCCCATACTTCCAATTCACTGTCCTGGGAAGAGCTGGCATCAGCTTTCCTTTTGCCCCGGTTCTTGCCAGTCATGTTTTTTCTGGACTGATCATCAGCGTCTTTATTTGGTGTAGTCTGGGACAAAGCCGGGCTTGTCGAAGGGTCTCCTGGAAAGGAAATCCGAGACATATGGCCAGTAGTCACAGGCTATAAGAACCAGAACAGGAAGATAGATAGTCAGCATGTTTTCTGTCCTTAAGAATCATATTGCAGGGATAAAAGGTTGGAAAACCAAACTTTACCTAAGCTATTTAGGAATGTAGACCTAAATCAACATGGAACATCAACAGCTTCTAACATCACAGAGGGGAGTTATAATTAGTATACCTGTCTCCCAATGGAAGAACACAGTTATAAAGCTGTTTTGCCAAAAAAATTGAACCTGTTTCTCAAGTTTTTTAAATCAGAGTTTCTCAAGTTGGCACAACTGACATTTTGGGCCAGATAATTTTTGTTGAGTAGATGTCCTGTGCTTTGCAGGATGCGTGGTTAAGCAGTACCCTTGGCCTCTATCCACGAGATGCCAGTAGCACTCCCCACCCACAAGACAACCAAAAATGTTTCCACACATTGCCAAATGTCTTAGGTGAATGGGGGAGGGGAGCGTGGCACAAAAAAATCCCCTTTAGTTGAAAACCAGGACTCCAGATGTGTTTACCAATTTAAAATAAAATACAGAAGGCAGCAGGACATGTTGAACTACCTTATACAGATATAATCAGTAAAATTTAGACTGGGAAATGGCATGAGATAAACAGTCCAGTTTCTTCACAAATACAGTATATTGGGGAACAAAAAAAGGGGAATTTATAAGTTAAAAGAGACATAAAATATACATCCACCAATCCCAATGTATGGGACTTACTTTGATCCTAATTTAAATAAACCGTAAAGGAAAAATAAAACTAACATTTATGAAAACACTAGAAATAATACCTTTTAGGATTTTATGATACTAAGGAATTACTATTGAATTATTTTAGATGGGATAATTGTCATTGTGGTTATGCTAACAAATATTTATTTATCTTTTAGACATATGATGCCCGGAATTTGGGGAGAGAATTGGATGTAGCTGAAATATGAGTTGTTAATGTTGAAGATGGATGATGGATACATAAGGGATTCATTATACTATTCTGACAACTTCTAGGGTTTGAAATTCTCCATTATTAAAAAGTTAAAATCATTATGAAGAACAAAGATATTTAGAGATATGAATTCAAAACTAAGGCATCAACACATGTAATTATTTCAGTCATTAAGTCTGAAGCAGTGACCATCTGTACGTCTATTTAGTTAGAAGACTGGTGAATGCAAGGTGCACAGAAAACTGCTTTAGCTGATAGAGAGCCCTGTTTTTCAAAATGCATCAGTGTTAAAACAATAAACAGTCCTTCCTCCTGTTATGTGATGTGACAGCCAACCACCAAATTTTCCTGAAAGATAGAGACAAATAAGAAGCATATACATATGTTTACTAATGTGCTTAGTATAAAGCCTTTATGTCAGGGTTTTTTGTTTTAACCTGGACATCATAATTCATTGATACATTTCAAACCTAAATGTAAAGGTTTAAATTTGTAGGTTAAATTTTATGTATTTCTCCGAGGGGGAAAAGACCATAGCTTTCTTTAGAATCTTGGAGATCTATGACACAGAAAAAGTTAAGAACTACTGCTCTGAGGCCTCGGCAGGTGTCCAAAATATGCATAGGTAAAACTGGAGTCTTCCACCTTTTACAAAATGTGCCAAGATTCTAAAGTTCCTGGTCACAAGCACATTAAAGCTAAAGGGTGGAGTGGGAGTCACAAATAGTCTTTTCATTCTTGGTACTTTTCTATTCATAGCATCAGGTATTACATCAGCCTGCCAATGACTCATCACATGGTCGGGTTCCAATGTTTAAATACTCCTCACCGGAGAGGGAAAGCCAAAAGCACAGTAACAGTGACTTAGACCACAACAAAATGAACTTCACTATCATCTCCTGAATGAAGTGCCCTTCAGCCAAAGTTTTTAGAGTGATGGCGCTTACCAGAAGAAAGTCTCTGTGCTGTAGGTGCGGGTACCATGACACTAGGCTTCTCGGTCTGGTATGTGGCTGCCGCTATTGTGGTACTCTCAGCATCACTGTTAGTCTGGCCTGTGACTCCAAAGCTGGAGCTGGGGTAGCACGTCTGGTACTGACTCTGACCAAGGATAGTATAGGTAGGATAGTCCTGTAGACCAAAGGGAGTAAGGGAGGAAAACAAGACTCTTAAAGCAAAAGTTGATTTCAACACAAGAGACTTTCATGATCCTCTTCTTCATAATCATTTTCCTAAAACAATTAATTTGACATCTCATTTACCCATCTATAGCTTCCATCTAAATCACTGATTTCCAAAATGCATTCTGTGGAAACCTAAGAGTCAAGAGGAGATACTTCAGGGGCTGTCTTTGGAATGACCGGAAGGATGAAAGTGAAGGGTCCCATGAACTCTACACACAATGTCTTTTTTTCTACTTCAACAGCTTTCTTTCTTTTTTTTTTTTTTTCTATTTTAGGTACCGAATTTCTGTGTAAATTTTTTCACAGAACTTTGGAAGATTCTACTCTTTAGGAAGTTTATAAACAACTCCGCTATATGCTAGTGCTTTCTAAGAACGGATGAGCTTAAACAAAAAAGTACATTATCCTACATAACTCTCATTAAGGTTTCCTAGTTTAAAATTGAGTATCTCTCTTTCTTTTTAAAATAATCAAGTTTTCTTTAAATATGAAGTTTCTTTAAAATATTTGGAGGGAATTTTTTATTGTTTCATGAGCACATACATGTCAAAATTTATCAAACTATAAATTTAAATCCATGCAGATTATTATACATCAATTATACCTTAATAAAACTGTACAAAAAAATGCATATGATGTTTAGCTCAAATATATACCTTAAAAAATTTCCACTGATACTGATGTTAGTAATAAGTAGGAAGAAGCTAATCAACCAGACCAATTATAAGTAGTACTGAGCATCTATCATAAACCAAATACAACTCAGTATGTGTGTCCATGTATGAGCGGGAGAATGCAACATTCAAGAAAAGAGTAAGTTGGGGGCACCTGGGTGGCTCAGTCAGTTAAGCATCTGACTCCTGATTTCAGCTCAGGTCATGATCTCACAATTTGTGAGATTGAGCCCCACGTCAGGCTCTGTGCTGACAACGTGCACTGGCTTGGGATTCTCTCTCTGCTCCTCCCCCACAATGTGCACTCTCTCTCTCAAAATAAATAAATAAATATGCTTAAAAAAAAAAAAAGGAAAAAGTAAGTTGTACTGGCTGAACTCAAGGGAGTTAAAAATCTAGCAGGAGAAGACAAAAAAAATTCCAACAAATTGGCAATAAATTATATGTCAAAGGAGTGAGGTACAGAGGAAGACAACTATCACTGCAGACTGGTAGTCAGAGAGCCTTTTTGAAATAAACAGATGGAGGGAATAAGAGGATGAATAAGCCCTGAAAAGGTTTTAAGGGACCAGAGTTGCTGAGTCTGGTTGAAACAAAGGTTTGAATGAATTATGCAAGGCCACGAATGTGACTTGGATTCTTTGGGCGATGGTGTATAGTTTGTGTGGGGGCAGGAGATAGGGACTATCAAACTCAAACCAACAAATAAAAATACAAAAAGATTCTGGGGCGGGGGTTGCCTGGGTGGCTCAGTCAGTTAAGCATCTGACTTCTGCCCAGCTCGTGATCTTGTGGTTCACAAGTTCAAGCCCCACATCCAGCTCTGTGCTGACAGCTCAGAGCCTGGAGCCTGCTTCAGATTCTGTGTCTCTCCCTCTCTCTGCCCTTCCCCTGCTCATGCTGTCTCTTTCAAAAATAAATAAACATTAAAAAAATTTTTTTTAATAAAAAAAAAGATTCTGGGCAGGTGACTGATGGGATAAAAGTGGACTTCTGAGAAAATTAATCAGATTGTGTTTTAAAATCTTTTTTTTTTAAATTTTTTTTTAGTAACATGGGGGCTCAAACTCATGATCCTGAGAACAAGAGCTGCACGCTCCACCAACTGAGCCAGCCAATTAGCATTTTAGAAAATGGATAGGTAGAGGGAAAAACTGGAGATCAGATGAAAAATTAACTATGGTAATTCAGGATTAAAGGGGAAAAACTAAAACGAAACGGTTGGATTGGGAATTGGTGAGGGAAAAAAAACTGAAAACTGGTCTGGTTTGAGGCCTAGGTTTATTTAAAAATGGTCTCATTGATAATTGAGAAGTCATAGGGAAAAGTGGTTTTACTTTTTTAGAGGACAAGGAGACAAAAACAGTAGAATGAAAGTCTGGTTTTTGCTATGATGAACTTAGGGAAATAGCAGGACATTAAAGAAAAATATGTCCATCAATCAGCAGGAAGCTTGTAGATATCACGAGGTCAGTACTAGAATGTTCATTTCAGAAATAGTAAATGGACATTGTGAATGTGGTAAAACATTTCTGGGGATGGAATAATAAGCATGTGGAAAACTACAAAGACTGTCTACAGTCTATGTAGAGAAAACAAGATCAAAAAGAAAACCTATGAAAGAAAGAGAGATAAATGGTACACTGATGTATAGCAGAAACTCAGTAATTTGTGAACTATAAGAATGAACAAATGCAGGAACAGTCAAATGTAGAAAGATGAACCAGAATAGTCATGTTAATTACGGCCAGAAAAAGAGATTCATGGAGAAAAGATTCATTGCTACAGAGAAAACAAATAAAAACGTAACAAAAACAAAAAACCCTAAAACACTGAAAATATTGCCAGTGATCTAAACATAAAGAGTTAATAGAACAGTGACTGAGACCAGACCATAAGGAATTCACAAAGGAATGAATGGCTAAATAAAAATGTAGAAGGAACATGCATTTCATAAATATTTATTATGTGTCTTTAATGTGAGTACCAGGCATTTTTCTGAACTTTGGGTATGTATGAGTGAACAAAACTGAAAAATAAATCCCTATCCCCATGAAGCTTCCATTCTAGTAGGAATTGGGTAGGAGGCAGACACATGTAGTAAGTAAAGGAGTAGATAGAACCATATCATTCAGAGGCTTAGCACAGTAATGAGAGAAACGGATGGCAGTCTGAGAAACCATCCAGTGTCCTAGTTCTGGTTGTTTCTTAGGTTGGCAAATTGACCATGGAGAGAAGAGCAAGCTTGAAGAACCATATCAAACAGGATGATTAGCACAGTACCTGGTTTGAGATGCTGGAAACTGCTGCTGTTGGAATATTAGCCATTGTAGATGAAGTGGATATCAGGCTGGCATTTGTGCTTGAAGCTATAGGATTGAGAATGTTAAAAGATATTAAAGATACCATGTAAAAGGCTAGAAGAAATGGAAAGTATATTGTGTTTTAAGATCTACAAGGAGATAAAGAACATTGGCAAAGAAACAAATACTAATTTTACTCTTTTGGATGCCACACCTTACTCTAGTCTTGACTAGAAATAAAACAACTCAAACATTTTTCTGTTTCAGCTTGAGTCTTTAATTCTTCCTATTAAAGTCCTAGAAGGATTCACATATAATGTACTGGTTCATACTAATGATATCAATAGAATCAGAAGCTAAACCAAATCATTCCAGTCTATTTCCTGAAATAGCCATTGAAAAATGACTCACTGGCAATGTGACTTATTGACAGCCAACAGAAACAAGAGCTCTGGTAAATCCACAGGTAAGTCCTATACTGTGATATTTCTTATCACTTGCCCCAAATTATGCCTTTCCTAATGCAACATAATTATTTTGAGAAATAGAGCTGATCCCCCAAATTCTAACATGCCTGGAGTTGCTTCTTGGGCTCTACTCAAATAATGGATTACTAATGTGGATCAACAAACACAATGATTTGGCATTTAATGATTTTACCAATGAGCCTGGAAAAACTTGGAAAATATTGCATATTATTCTCTCCAGGTAAAAATGTACCCTGTAAGCTATTTAGGCTGCCTGTCTTGGGACAGGAATCTGAGTTAGGTTTTTCATACTCTTCTATCACAGATCCCACCAGGGTTTTAATCAAATCTTCAGTGATTAGTATTTGTTACAGTGACTTTTTTCAGGGGGACAGTGAAAATGAGACTGTGAAGTACTGGTCTTGAACTCCACTCCCTCACTTACCATAAGCACTCTTAGACACGGTTCCCCTGCAGCCACACACACCATAAAGGTTTACCATCAGGTAGACCTGACTATCTGACTCTCCATCCCATTAGCAACAAAGTCCTTTAGAGGTAAAGTTAACAGGAAAACCTCCATAAGGAACAGGGCAGGTGAACAAATGAAGCAGAAACTTGAGAGTATTCATCAAAATCAGAGGGAATTCTTATTCCTTTCCCTAAGGGTACTCTGCTGAGAAGAAAACCTAGAAGAGATTAGAAGAGAAAGTCTAAGGAACAACTACTGCTACAACTCAGCTTTCAGATAAAGACCTGGGACCAAGAAGAGTTAAGATAATTTGTCTACTGTCATGGGAACTAGTGGTAGTCATGAGGGCAACTGTGATCTCCCAACTGGATGAGCTAGGGATCAAATTTCCTGATTATCCAGGGAGATTTTCTTTTCTACACTACATCTTCCCCCAGGGGAACTAAAGGACTCTTAAGAGTTTACCTTCTTAAACCCAACAAGTAAATGATTTTATAACCTCATAGATGGAGTTTTCTTCTCACCAATATTCACTTTCTTCTCTACTATGGTCTGACCCATTTTTCCCCACTAAGGGCAAGTACAAGGAATTACTGTCCAATACACAGGCTAGATGACTCTGTAAGTAGATTTTAATCACTCCTGTGGGTAGAGAATTTTGAGTGGATCTGAGGTTCTATTACCAGTACGTTATGCTAGGCAGCCCTGCAATAAAACAGACAGAAGGACATGAGGTGATTTAAGGTGGGAAAGAAAATCAGTAATTTACTTAATCTATTAAGTCGAACTCTCCCAGCAAAGTCCATTTCCAGCTCAATTTTTCCTTGGTCCTCCTTCTAGCATATACTCCTCTTTTCCTCCTATTTACCTTTATTTTAATTCTGTTCTACCTTCTTACTAACTTAAAAATGGTTAGCAGTACAACTCATTCATGTCTGATCTCTACATACATGGGGGAAGTACTCTGACTCACAAAGTGGTTTTATAAATTTAACAATTTTCAGACCACTTACTGAATTGGGCTAGAGGTAAAAAGGTAGACCTTACAAACAACAGTCATATACTCTTACTATCTCTGCTAGGAAGTTTAATGACTTGATTAGCTGGTTGCTGATACTAAGTTATTAAAAAGTATCTTATTAAAAATCATAAACTACTTTCAGCAATAGTGACTTCTATTATAGGAAATGTTGGCCTGCTGACCTAAAAGTTTATAGGACTCAGTAACTTCTTTCGCCAAATCAATCAAATCATTCCTAATATGTGCCATTAGTTCATTCATTCAGCAAACCACAGTTTTCTATGTACCCATAAAGTTGTTCCAGTCACTGAGAAATAGAGTAGTGAACAAGGCAAAGTCCCCGCCCTCACCAAGTTTAGATTCTATTGACAGAGTTAGATGATACTTAAATAAACAATAAATACTTTTTAGGCTCTTGTTTAGCTTGCACCCAAGCTAAACTCACCCAAAAAATGTACACAATCACTGTAAACCCTACCCTACACATAACTGATTAAAAAGCCACAGATTTCAAAAAAAGTACTTATCATTTTGCACATATATAGATGTCTCAACAAGTAATATTCAACTGTATATTTAAAAAACAAAGCAGCAATAGAAATTGCAACAAAAAGCACAAAACTCAAGTAGTAATTCCTATTGACATATGTCTGAAGGCTATTAGCTCTCCAAATGCCAACAGCATGGCCAACTGTTTTTTGGATAGTCTCCACTCCTGTTCCAACAATGGAGCTGTGAAATCATTGAGAGATAAGCTTCTGATAACCACGCCCCACTAGAGGTCCAATTAATACAGTCAATATACAGAAACAGCTTTAATCAGAAGACAGTGGTTACAGAACTGTGAGAGGCACAGCTAAATTAAACAACACTGCTCCAAAGCCAGAGGGTTAATCTAAGGGTTAATCGTACATAAAAGTTGGCACAAGACTTGCTTTCTACCCACTTCTAATTTTATATCTCTCTCTCTCCCACCCTTGCTCACTTGGCTTTCAAGTTACTCAGAGTAAGACAAGCTCTTTCTCAATTGAGCACCTTTGCAATGTTGCTCACTCTGCCTGGACTGTGCTCCCCGGCCTGTCCCTCTCTCCTTCCCAGCATGATGGCTCCTCCCCAGCATGTCTACTTCCTCAGAGAGACACTCTCTGACCGCTATATTAAAAAACTAACTCCTTATTTTCCCAATCACAGCAATCTATTCTTTTTTTCTTTCAGAGAACTTTTCAAAATCTATTTAATTATTTGCTTGCTTATTTCTGTTTCCCCCACACGTCTGAAAGCTCCATGAAGGCAGAATCTTACTATCTTATTCATGATCTTCAATGTCTAGCAACGCATCTGGCACAGAGTAGGTGATGCTCAATAAATACTTGCGGGATTCATGTATATCTTGTAGACATGTATATTCCCATATAATTTGTGGGATTCAAGTATAGCATGTCAAGGTCATCAAAAACAAGAAAAGCCTGCAAAACTGTATGTATAGTCAAGAGGAGCCTAAGTAGACACGACAATTAAATGAAATGTGGTATTCTGGATGGGACTCTGGAACAAAAAAGGGACTTAGTTAATAATAATGCACCAATATGGGGTTATGAATTGTAATAAATGGTCCGTTCTAATGTAAGATGTCAATAATAGGGGAAATTATGTGCAAGATGGAGGGGTACGTAACTCTGTGTATCATCTGCTCAATTTTTCTGTAAATCTAAAACTACTCTAGGGGCGCCTGGGTGCCCCAGTTGGTTAAGCGTCCAACTCTTGATTTTGGCTCAGGTCATGATCTCACACTTCATGAGACCAAGCCCATGTCAGGCTCTGCACTGACAGCATGAAGCCTACTTGGGATTCTCTCTCCCCCTCTCTCTGCCCCTCCCCTACTCGCTTGTCCTCTCTCAAAAACAAATAAATGAACTTAAAATAAAACAAAACAAAACTATTCTAGGGGCACCTGGGTGGCTCAGTGGGTTGAGCATCCAACTCTTTTTTTCTTTTTGTTTCTTTATCTTTGAGAGACAGACAGAGTGTGAGCAGGGGAGGGGCAGAGAGTGAGGGAGACACAGAATCTGAAGCAGGCTCCAGGCTCTGAGCTGTCAGCACAGAGCCCAACTCGGGTCTCAAACTCACAAACTGAGATCATGACCTGAGCTGAAGTTGGATGCTTGACCAACTGAGACACCCAGGCACCCTTGAGTGTCTAACTCTTGATTTTGGCTCAGGCCATGATCCCAGCGTGGGATCTGTGCTGAGTATAGAGCCTGCTTGAGATTCTCTGTCTCTCTCTCTCTTTCCCTCCCTCTGCCCCTCTCTCCTGCTTCTGTGCACTCTCTCTTAAAAAAAAAAAAAAAAAAAAGTCTTAAAAATAAAACTATTCTAAAAATTAAAGTTTCGGGTGTCTGCTGGCTCAGTGGGTAAAGCATGCTCAGGGTTGTGACTTTGAGCCCCACACTGGGTGTGGAGATTACTTAAAAAGAAAATCTTAGAAAAAATAATTATAAAATAAAAACTAAAGTCTATTCAAAAACAAATCTCCTGGTCAATGAGAGACTATTAGAAAGAAGTAAGGAAGGAAGGGAGGAAAAAATAAAAACTATCATATGCTACCAACAATATTAGAAGCCAAACACATTCATTAAAAGTCAAGATTGAGTTAAAATTAATTTTTAAATTTCTGAAATTAATTTTAACACCTGAATACTAATCATTTAAACCATCTCAACTGAAGAAAAGAATCAGAGATTGGGTCACACAGTCACACCCTAGTAAAGAAACTGATATAAAGAAGTTAGATCTACCTAACAGAGGGGTTTCATGAGCATTGTTGTATAAACTGAAGAAAGGTTTTGATCAGAGTTGATCAAGCCAGAAGTAGATTTTATTTTAGGTTGAAATAATACATTTTAAAAGAAATTGCAGTATGTTGACACACAATGTTACATTAGCTTCAGGTGTACAATATCATGATTTGACAATTCTATATGTTATGTCAATTGTAGAATGCTTTGCGGTATGATGACGAGATACTGCTGTTTTGACTATTAAAAAAAATCTACAGAATGCTTTTTTTTTGGTGTGTGTGTGTGTGTGTGTGTGTGTGTGTGTGTGTGTGTGTAAGGATGGGGTAATTACATAGTGTGAGTGAAGCAGCCCTGGATAGCTAACAGTCACTATTCATGATATGTGATGTTAAAAGTGGGAGGGGATACCTGGGGGGGCTCAGTCACATAAGTGGCCTACTTCGGCTCAGCTCATGGTCTCATGGTTCATGAGTTTGAGCCCTGTGTCAGGCTCGATAGCAGAAAACCCAGGTAATTCAACTCTGCCAATACTCGTATTTCATTTCAGCTAGTTGTTTCAACTTGTATTACACCAAGTTTTTCTTCAGAATAAATGGCAAAACTTGGTAACTTGATGGCAACCCTTCTGCCTTAAATTCTACCCTGTGCCAAAGTTGTAATGAACAACAAAATGGGCCAAGAGGTTAACCAGAAAAAGGGAGGAAGAATGAATTAGATATCTGTCGGTAAAGGTTCTTAATGAACAGAGAGTTGAAACTGATACCATGATTTCAACATTGAAAATCAAAAATACAGCACTCATGCTTTGGGGTCAGACTGCTTCGCTTACATGCTGACTTAATTATTTACTAATTCTGTGACCGTGGACAAATTACTTTGCTTTTCTTTATCTTATATTCCCCATCTGTAGAACTGGATTAATAACAGTAGTTTCCTCATAGGTGTGTTGTGAAGATTACCTGAGTAGCACCTATCTGTTGCTCACACTGCTAAGTACATAGTAAGTGCTTAATACCAACAATGATCATCACTAGCAAACAGGGGAAACCAAGAGTCCTAAGAGACCCTAAAAAGGTAGTTACTCTTATTTTACAAGGAGGAAGAAGTAAGCAAAACTATTAGGTTTCTCAAATTCAAGAGGAGTGGTGATTTTACAACTAGGAAGAGGGTTATTAATAAAAAACAAGAGAACTCCTTGCTTTTCTTTCATGACTTAGGTGCAGTCATCAGGAATGTATCTGTTTAGGAGGGACATGGCTAGTAGATTTGTCTGTAGATGGATCTAAAAACCCTGTCACCCAGGGAAACACTTCATAAAAATGAAAGGGGATAGAGGAGAAGACAGACAAAGTCATACTCTTTAGTTTTTCCCTTCCTGCTTTATTCCCATTTGAGAAAGAAAGGTAAGGAAGAGGCAAAGAAAGAAGGGAAAATAAATAAGAAAAGAGGAGACTCAGTAACCACTAGGAGGTAATCTTACTTAGAGCAAGATCTCAAGATGTAGTGACCAGTTTGTTCTCAATGGATCAAGCAGAAGTAGTTCTCAATCATTTAACTGAAAACAATTAAAACTAAGCATCAAAATATTTTATTTAATATAATCTACATCGGGGCTCCTGGGTGGCTCAGTTGGTTAAGCGTCTGACTTCAGCTCAGGTCATGAACTCGTGGTTTGTGAGCTCGAGCCCCACGTCGGGCTCTCTGCTGTCAGCACAGAGCCCACTTCAGATCCTCTGTCTCCCTCTCTCTGACCCTCCCCCACTTGCTTGTGCACGCTCTCTCTCTAAAGTACATGAACAAATAACATAATCTACATCACCATCACTTTCTCATCAAGAGTACCTCAGACTAATTTTTGCTGTCCCACCCATACTCCTCTAGCACCCATTTTGAAAGGAATAAAATTTAAAAGCTGGGAGACATCAGGAGAAAGGAGGCAGATGAGAAGCCAGGTACATGGACATTAACTCCCACTGTCGTGCAATAACAAATTGCCTGTGTTGGATCTGGAAGGGTAGGGAATTCATTCCATAGCACGTTCTGCGTTTCTGTCTTCGTTCCTAATAGTCCTGTCCTAATTCTAACCTTTTAGAAGAACAACTCAGGAAGGCAAAGGTGTTTAGAGTTGAAGCTTTAATGCTACACTTTCCATCATGAAAAAGAAACAAGACTGAACTTTTTGAGCAAGAAAAATGCTCTCACCACGAAGCAGCAGGTGGGGGCGGAGGTATGGCAGCACTGCAGGAGAAAAGCAGCACATACCTCATGTTTGGCGCCATGTGGACTCCATGTAAGAGAAGTCAGCAAGGTTCTAACCCATGGAGTCTTCTGCTCATTTATAGGACAAAATGCCACTAAGAACAAACTAAAACAAAATCTGACAGGTTTTCGGGACACCAACATACAAAAGGGAAGGCTTCAATTCTACCAAGTAGTTCACATTTAAAGGCTAAACTACTTATGAACCATAGTCCTGGGTTCTGGTCTACCTAACACAAAAAGCATGCACAAATGCAAATACCACCCCCTTCTAGTTTATAGAACTCCTGTATTACCCAGTTTATTTGAAGATACAGGAAGACTGAAAACAACAAAAACAACAATAATAAAACACACACAACCATGCCTATTTACCTTGAATGGGATAAGAATAATGTGCTGGGCTTGGCTGGCTTGTGGTTAACCCTGTAGTGCAGGTAAGAACACTGTGTTGACTTGGAGATGGAGTCTGAATTAAACCACTTTCAGGTTTCATACCTGGCCACAATGCACCTGAATCAGATAAATTGGACCAATTACAAACAATACACTAGGACTGAGGAGCATGGTCATGCTTTCAAATATCCGCCAGTAGGTTTAAAACCTCAATCTTAAAAACAAAAGTAAATTTGCTTGTAAGAGAAAGTTACTGATTCTCCCACTCATAATATACCACAAGCAAATACAATTTCAAAGACTGGGGAGGGGAGCTATAGAAACAAAAATCTTGCCAAAATCCCAATAATGATATGTATATAAGTTCATTTCAATGGCTGGGGAAGACTGACCAGGGTTCAGAAAAAAAAGCTACTGACACTCAACTGGAGTATTTGTTGTAGAGGGTGCCTCATGATCATGTACAGTGGTAAATCATTTATCCATTGTCAAGGTGGGAGACACTTCATAGAAGTTTAAAATTC
The DNA here is from genome assembly GCF_024362965.1 of Panthera pardus. NCBI lineage: Eukaryota > Metazoa > Chordata > Mammalia > Carnivora > Felidae > Panthera > Panthera pardus. The sequence continues at coordinate 85,679,191 of NW_026526666.1, read as the reverse complement.
ACTTACCCTTTAAATAAGCACCAAATTTCTTAAAAATGTATTAAGTAGTACTTTTCTGCCTTCTTAAGTTGGTTATTTTGTTACCTTCTGATTAGGAAAGACATACCTGCTTATTTTTATAAATTAAAACCATTACAGAAATATGTAACTTGGAAAAAATAAAGTCATATATAATCCCAGAACCCATACTTAACCACTATTACAGTGTGCATAAGAGTGACTTAGATTTCTTCTATGTATTTTCTAATCTTTTTCTTTTTAATAAAAATGGGATGTTACACAGTTCATAATTTGCTTTTCCACATATCTATAAAGACATTTTTCCACATCAGAACATATAAATCTCTCATACTGATAGACATCATAGCTGTTCACTTTTATTTTTATCACAATGCTCCTGAACGACAATCTTTCTAAAACATATTTATATCCTTTCCTGCCTTCTCAGCAGGGAGGAAATAGTGAACATACCTTTATATTTTCTCAGTATTGTCACAAAGATGAATAGTGTGCTGTGTTATATATACATTACAGAGACACCGCCAGAGGCTATGGGGATTTGTGAAGATGGGACTAAACAGAACTCAATTACAGTTCTGTATAACTTTGTTTCTTTCTGTGATCTGTATTTTGACAATCTCTTGTCTCTCGCTTTATCTCCTTTGTCATCTGCAGTAAACTGGGAAACCATAAATGAAGCTTTGCTTCTACACGACAGCCTAAGGATGCCCTTTATGGTGAATAGTGTTGGTGATAATTCTGGCTATGCAAAAGTCTATTTAGAAAAAAAGCTTACTGTCTGGTTGTGCACTGTGTTCTGAACGGCTATGGTTGCTGGATCAGTGTTGTTGAAGGTAATAATTAGGTCCAAAAAGGTTCATCAATCACATTCCAGGTAAGAAATTAATACCATGGTCAGCCACAGCTTCAAATTCAACAGTAACTCATTTCATTTACTCCTAATCTGATACTGAATTTATAAACATATAATGCATTGATAATAAGGCCCTCTGCTCACCAGGGCACTGAGATGTCTAGGTGCAACTCAGATCAGTAAAATTTGTTGATAAGTAAATGTAAGGGAGATGTGAAAATTTCAGATTTCCAAATTTCAAGGCAATTGCCTTCCCCCAAACTCTTAAAGCATAAAAAACAAAAGGGGTTTTCTTTTCTCACCTATCAAACACATGAAATAACTTATCTGAGAAGAACGAAGAATACCATTGTCTTTAGCATGCATTAGGAGGGTTGGCGCCCATTCCACGCTCAGTTTATGATCATTTAAAAAGTCTTGTCCAGGTTAGCCACAGTTAAACTCCTAACTATATCTAAATTTCAACACTAAAAATATTTGAATATGTTATTTTTTAAACATTTATAATGTGAAATTTGAATATCAGTGCCATGATTCTTGGTGGTTGAGTATCACATTTTTTAGCAAACAAATTGCCATTTCAACGTCATGGTAACTTTCAGGTTTATTGCAATCAAGGTGATATTTTTTTTCTAAATAGGTTCTGAATCTTAGGTGTTGGATTTGTGAACATGCTTATATTACACTATATTAAAATACTATCTTATTGAGAATAGTATTACCTGAAAATGTTTTGCTAGTCTCATTATTTAGTATATATAAATATATACATTTAAATGATTTTAAATATAGTTTTAAATTTTAAATAATTTTAAATAGAATTTTTTTTTTCTGGAAGTAAATTGACTTTATTTGGCAACCTTCAACAAATGGAAGCTTTTTCTGCCGGTTTTCTTGTGTGCAACTGACCAATGCTAAATAAGAAACAAACCTCAAATTCCTTTGCTTTTATTTTTTTGTCTGACCAGCAAACCAACCTAATGAATTATTTTATTTTTATAGAAGAGATTTGCAAAATAGACTGCCATCTGTAATTTTTTTTTTTTAACCCAGCACTCAGTAGTGTAATTGGCTAAAATTTTGTTGTTGATGGAATCCTAATGGTAATTACAAACGGAATAGAAAAACTGGGAGATTGAAATCTGAGTAATTTGAAGCAGCATTTTTATTTTTTTATTTTTTTTTAATTTTTATTTTTTTAACCATCAAAATATTTCATTTTATTTTATTTTTTTTACTATATGAAGTTTATTGTCAAATTGGTTTCCATACAACACCCAGTGCTCATCCCAAAAGGTGCCCTCCTCAATACCCATCACCCACCCTCCCCTCCCTCCCACCCCCCATCAACCCTCAGTTTGTTCTCAGTTTTTAAGAGTCTCTTATGCTTTGGCTCTCTCCCACTCTAACCTCTTTTTTTTTCCTTCCCCTCCCCCATGGGTTTCTGTTAAGTTTCTCAGGATCCACATAAGAGTGAAACCATATGGTTGGTATCTGTCTTTCTCTGTATGGCTTATTTCACTTAGCATCACAGTCTCCAGTTCCATCCATGTTGCTACAAAGGGCCATATTTCATTCTTTCTCATTGCCACGTAGTACTCCATTGTGTATATAAACCACAATTTCTTTATCCATTCATCAGTTGGTGGACATTTAGGCTCTTTCCATAATTTGGCTATTGTTGAGAGTGCTGCTGTAAACATTGGGGTACAAGTGCCCCTATGCATCAGTACTCCTGTGTCCCTTGGGTAAATTCCTAGCAGTGCTATTGCTGGGTCATAGGGTAGGTTTAAATAGAATTTTAAATAAACTTTAAATAAAATTTCAAAGTATAAAATGTCTATAAACTGGCTCCTTTATAAAGTCAAAAACCAGGGCAAAAAGTCCAAGAAAAGTAGTGGAAGAGCTACTGACAGTAGTTTTCAATGTTTTTGACCAGAAACATGAAGTTGATATTTAATATATAATTATTTTATGAAGAACAGAAGAATAAAAGACCATATGAACACCGCCTCCAGCATCACAGTAGCCCGGCTCTTTAAGCACATAAGTATCTTCCTTTAAAAGCACCCTTCCCAGAATTCCAAGTAACAGGGAACATGACCAAATGGTCTGACTATACAGCAATACTACTCACAGAGAAGAGGAAACCAAATCCTGGTTTCCTGACTCCTAGTCCACTGCTCTATGTCTACAACTACAAAGCTTCTCAATTTGTTTTAAGCACCAAGATCCTGATGTGGAAGAACAGGTGGTCTAACAGTGGCAAATGAAGTCGGTCTGAGTGCTATCCTTTTGCTGCCCCACACTGGGGTCTTATCACAAACTATACCCAAGTTTTCTCACCACAAACATTTCACTATTGGTTAGTCACTAACCAAACTAATTTGAGCAGCTCAGTTTATAGTAATACGTATCAGACCAGTAGATCTTTAGAGAAAGTTAGTTTGGTTAGGAACTGAAGTATATGCCAATGGTTAGGGGAAAAAATACATGAAAGAATATCTTGGTTTGTTGATACGACCGCTCATTGGAATGACTTACTATAAATACTAAGTAATTTAATCTGAATACTTTTCCTAATTATAAAGCGAGTAGATGTATATTATAGAAAATTAAGAAAACATAGAAAGTATAAAGAAAAAAAACTGCACAGTCTCACTGCACAGGAAAAAACTACAGGCAGTTCTTGCTTTTGTATGGGACTGTGTTAACTGAAACCTGTACACGCTGGAGCAGTGGCCTCACTTGGTATGGCGCCATGGTAATGGAGAGCAAATCTGTAGTGCCTACACTGTGAACACTCACATTTTTTCTTCCAAATTATTCTTTATGTATACATTTTAAAAAATACTAACTTGGCATATTATATTGCTTTTAGTTTTACATGTTGCTTTTTAAAATTAGTAAGAAACTTTTCTCAAGATGCTGAATATTCTTTAAGAATGTGAATTTATTAGGGGCGCCTCGGTGGCTCATTAGGTTAGGCATCTGACTCTTGATTTCAGCTCAGGTCATGATCTTGCAGCTCATGAGTTCAAGCCTCACATGGGGCTCTATGCTGACAGCTCGAAACCTGGTTGGGATTCTCTTCCTGCCTCTCCCCTGCTTTCTCCCTCTCGCTCTCTCAAAAATAAACTTTAAAAAAAAGAATGTAAATTTATTAGAATATGATTTATAGTTTTCCATTCTATAAATTGCAATGTAACATACACATTTCAATTCAATGTGTAGGCTGTTTCCAATCTTTTGCTGTTATAAATGCTATGATAAATATCTTAGTAAAATTTTTGTGGGTATCTCTAATTAGTTCCATGGGCTGAATCCCTAGAAGTGAAATTACCGAGGGAAATAGCAAAAACTTAATCCTTAAGGCTATTAATACATATTATCAAATCTCCATCTCACGTAGAGTTCTTTTAAATGAAGCTGCAACAGTGGCAGCTAAGGCAATCTTTTATGAGCCCCTAAAAATAAATGGGTGCCCCTTTCCTCCACTGAGATCACTGGAAGTTAACTGTCTAATCCTTTCTGCTGTCCTACAACATTTCTATGTAGCTCTTAAAAAGAATATGACCACTATTCCTTTATTTTTACAGACTGTTTACAATATAAGCTTCCTAGATTTCCCTTAGTCTTCTCCTTTCATTAAGAGAAGGAACATTTTTGGGGCGCCTAGGTGGCTCAGTTGGTTAAGCGTCCGACTTCAGCTCAGGTCATGATCTCGTGGCCCATGGGTTCGAGCCCTGTGTTGGGCTCTGTGTTGACAGCTCAGAGCCTGGAGCCTGCTTTAGATTCTGTGTCTCCTCTCCCTGCCCCTTCCCCACTCACACTCTCTTTCTCTCTCAAAAATGAATAAATATTAAAAAAAAATTTTTTTTTTTTTTTTTTTAAAGAGAAGGAACATTTTTTAACTGCAAACTCAACTCTCAGACACAGACCAAATTTATGAGCACTTCTGAATTAAACAGACCTGGGTTCAATTCTAATCCCAGGCATTTACTTAATTCTATGACCCCAGGCTAGTCACTTGATCCTTCTAACAAGCCTGTTTCCTCATCTATAAAAAGGGATAATGCTACTACTTACTCCCTAGGACTGTTCTAAAGATTAAATAAGACAATAATGTAAAGTGTGAGGTACTTATTCTCAGCATACTGCACAGTATATAAAGCACTTCATAAACATCAGATAACGTTACTACAATGAGATTTTCTGAAGCTCACTGCATCTGAAATAACAGACTACCAAATCTAGTTTTGGTGCTAATAGGCAGCACTAAGATAAAATTGCCAAATCTTCATTAGAAAAAATAGTGTTTTATATTTGAGTGAACACATTTATAAAAAGAAAAAAAAAAGCCATATCTGTAATTTCCTTAATAAATTCTGAGAATATGCCATATCTATCATTCACATTACCCCAACCTAAATCTCCCTCCAGTAAGTTTCATATATTACTTAAGTCAATTTAGCTGATTCTCTTCTCTTAGAAATACTGATGGAAGAATTTATGAAACAAGTCTCCCTCATTCCCAAATATAAAACAAAACCAAATTAACAAAAGAGCCTACTATTATAAATACTTCTTTACAATATAAAGTTTCCTTCAAGTTTTTAACAAGGATCTATCATACAATTTTCTTTTTTTCTTTAATACAAGGGAAACACAGCGATCATAAAAGATACTACAATATGCACATAGCATTATGGTAGGTATTCCATAATCTGAGTTCAGAGATATAATAGGAGTTTTATTTAATACTGAACGGCAGGAATGACCAACTGTTCAACAATGTCATAAAGGGCTCTGGAATTGATGATAATGAATTTAAATCAAAACAGAAGGTAAAAAACCAATATAAAAATACTTACTTTATACTTGCTAGTTGTTACTAGTTAGCTGTTGAAAAATTAGCTTTCACATACCCACAAAGATATAAGCACAAACATATACTGAGAGTTCTGTTTCCAAAAGGACTGCTCAGTTTTGGCTGGTTACATATATAACAAATTTAAGATTTTAGTAAACTGGCTGATACTGACATGCGTGGAGGCATTGACTTACAAACAGGGAAACAAGAGCTGTTTGTCTTCTCTCATGAAGTTATCAACTACCGCTATCATTAAACATAACCCCCATTTTTGTTTCTAGTAGTTTTCAGAAGCCAAGGAGTGCTAACAAGCCTAAAACTAAGAAAGCTGTCACTATCATAAAGACTAGCCAAATGGGCCAGGAAAAGTAGGAATGTAGAAACCAAAGGCAGGCAGCACTAATACATCCAGAATCTGTGGCAATCTGTTTAGATGATTTTTTTAATTTCCAACTAGTTTTGGTAAAGGTTACAGAGATATAATTTTAACACGCTGCATATGTGAAAATAATACAGGATTCTCTCAATTTTCTAAAACTAGTTTCTAGGAAACCAGGGAATGGGCAATAAAGCACCCTACATATATCAATTTACACACAGAAAGAAAAATCAGCGCAGATATTAAGCGCTCAAGGAGTTTCAAATTGACTTCGAGTAAAGCATTCTAATTCGCAGTTCATGTCCAAGATGCCTAAAACCAAAGAACAAACTATGCACAAAATAAGGCTATGCAAAATTGGGGGTTCTCCTCATTCTAAGATGACTTTTTGGTTCAGCAGAGTAACAATTGATCAGTTTGGGGCAGAGGGAGGAAAGAGGGAGAGACTGACAAAAAGAAAAAAAAGAGAGAGAGTAAACTAGAAGGCATATTCTTTCTGGATATTTAGATTACCTGGTTTTAGCAAGAAACTGAATCACCTTAAAATGTATTAATTATGCTTACCTAACCATGGTAACATGTTTTATAATAAAGAAACTAACAGTAATTCTTCAAAGAGTTTCCCAAACACTTAAAGATTCCAAGCTTTACAGTCAAGGTTTAGTACCTTGGAAATAGCTAAATGTTAATAGATAAACAAGTGAGTACTGAAAGTTTTAGTTTTATTTAACATGCATCAAATATACCGTTGGAAAAGTTGCACACCCAACTTTTATCACACTTGTAACTGAGTAGGTACTCTGTAAAGAATAACCCATCTTTCAGCATCCTGATGAGCCATACTTGACTTTTGGGGAAAGATCGAAGTTTCTGGGGGATAAAATCAATAGTCTTAGAAACTGCTTATAATAAGATGCCTTACCAAAAGGAGGTAGTCCATACGTTTGGGTTGCCTGAGGGTAGACAGCATAGGGTTGAGACTGCTGTAGTGTCTGGTACTGAGTCTGCCCAGGGTAAGCAGTTTCCGAAACAGGAACTGAGAGGATATGTGCATAAGGTCTAGAAAAGTTCAAGAAAACAAAAACTTTCATGTGTGATTTATTTTTAATGAATAATAGAGGAAATAGCTAATACCACTAAAAGCAAAGAATCAGCAATGAGGAAACTAACCTTCCACATAAAATGTCTCTTACTATGGCCAGAAAAAACTAATTTTTCCTTTCCAAGTTCTACAATCACCTAAGAAACAATTTTATGGAAAATTTAATATCCTCCCAAGGTCCAATTACCATGCTGTGACCATTTTTGATATACTATATGCAAGGCCCCTTGTGAGATACAAAGACAGATAAACTTATCTACATAGAGAATAAACCCCAACATAACAGAAGACTGGACAGAACGGGATTCACAAATGGCTCTTATTCTCCACCCAGCCCTCTGGGCCAAACTAAGAGGGAAAGTAGGACTTGAAAAAGAGGGTTAGGCTGGTAAAGAAAAAGCAAGCGACCACTACACATCAAAGAACAGGGAGCAGAGGTGGGCCCCAATATTCCCAGATCAAGTCTACAAAATAGAAGCCAGGTAACTAATAAAATGTGACAAGTCCCAGACAGGACTCGGAATCTCCCCACAGACATTCAAGCCAGAATACACCTGCCACTAGTTGCTGCCAACCACATCAGGTTTAGCAGGAATTTGAATTCAGCAGTGGAACTTCTGGGACTTTTAGCTAGATGACCTGGTCATTTTGTCCATGCAATAAAATGGCCCCACATTTTATGCACTGAATTTTTAGATACAAGTTATTTTATTTGGTGAGTTATACTGTACTTATAATGTAATCAAGTGTTTTATGTACCACATAAGTCATAACAATAAAATACTGTAAGGAAGGGGTGTTTCAGAACAGGAAAGATTTTTTCCAGCTTTGGGGGAAAGCAAAATGAAGAAAGGCTATGTGAGCTGAGCAGATAAAATGTGCAGAAATGGGACAGAATGGGTATTTAAGGAAAAGAGAAAAACTCTGGCAAAGGTATAGAGGAAGGAAAACAAGGGCTTAAGCTTGCAAGGACAAGAGATTATATTAAAGGATGTATGTAAAGGGGAGCAGCAAGAAAAAGAAAGACAGCAAAGACCTCGAACACCAGGCTAAAAGAGTTCAGACCAATCGGAAACAACTAGGAGTCACTGAAATTGTTGAGCAAAGAATGACAAGATCAGAGCTGTTCTTTAATAAAGATTAATTTGACATTGCTTTGTAACATGGATTAGAAGGGGGAGAAAGTCAAAATAGAGGTTCGGTTAAAAAATAGCTATAATGCAATGGTTCATGTAAGTGCTAAAGATGTCTGAATTAAGACAGAAGGCATAGCAAATAAGGTGTTCTGAACGCAACAGGTATGTAAATATTTTTTGAGTAGGCAAATGAATTTGGAATATGCAACATATTCACATCTATTCTTCCTAGTCAGATATGAGACCAAGAAATAGCTCAGGTTATAGTTGTTAATCAAGTCACATGGGAAAAATTTTAAATCTTGGTGACTTCAAATGACTGATCTCCAGATATGCTAAATATCACAATATCCTTTTTTCCTATAGTGTCTTTATAGCTCAAAGTATTTTCTTATCTCCTTCATAATGATCTCAGAGAATAATAAGTTCAGTCATTTCACAGAAGAAAATCACATGAAAATGACTGGCCCAAAGGTGCTCTTAGTATTCCAGATCAGATTAGAATTTGAAGAACTCATTGAGTTGACCTTTTAGTTATTTCTTAACTGATTAAAAATTCAAAAGGTAAAAATGGGCACAAAAAAGAAAAAAAAATTATCAGTTTTCTTTTTTTAACAGTCCCATGGGTATCAGACACCTCTGTTACCAATTTCTTTGTGTTCTGCCTACGTAAGCACCTGGGAATTCATCCTACTTTAATAACACACCCATGTATATCAATTTATGTGCAGGCTCACCCTTTATTAACACACAACTGGTAGTCTGGCATATGCACGGTTCTGCACCTACTCATCCCGGAGATGATTAACTTATGGATCTTAAATGCTGATCTTACCTGTTGAAGGCCCAAAATGTTGCCTCTTAGTGACTGCAACCCACTACGCCTAACTTCAAGCGTAGTTCTACTTTCAGGACATTCCTAAAACAATTAAGCTGAGAAGTCCCGCCAGAAGACTGGCTTGAGCTGTGTTTATTGATTTATCAAGGTAGACGAAAGCGAGAATGATCAGAGGTCAATCAGTATTATGCTTTGATAACTAACAGTATTTTCATTTTCAGTGACTATTCACTTAGAGCAAGCTCCTGGGCAACAGTGATCTATTCCAGGCAACTATCTACTTTTTAAAAGTATGTTACAGAGACTCTACATTTAGAGGGAATAAAAAAATTGGTGTAGGAACAGAAACAAGAGAGGTGAAATTAAGTTAAATGTCAACTTAATAAGCTAAGTATCAAATTAAATTTTGAAATGAACCTAAAGGCATATAGATTTTTGAAATAATTATTGAACTTACTTTGCAGAATACATTTGTGAGGTATAATCATTGGATGAGCGAGGGATGTAATCGGTGCATGTCATAACTGAAAGAAAGATATCACCAGGTAAAAAGTTAGAACATTCCAAAAATGAAATGAGAAAACCACATATCTCACTGTATAGTCTTTCAAATAACACAATACAGCTTGGACATCAGAAATTTAGGAAGACTATGCAATAGAAAATACTTCTCTCTTACAGTAATGGGTTTAGAGACTTTTAGAGACAGTGAAAGAAGCCAGAATGTGGGGGGTATGGAAAAGAGCTGAAGGTTAGTTCCAGCTCATCTCTAGCTTCATCCATCACTGAGCTAAAACCATAGATGAAGCAACCTCCTAAGTGTTCACTGTATTCACAGGCAACCTTCAAAAGTAAGATCCAGATCTAAGAAACCACAATGTATTTCTTCAGTTTGTTCATTCTCTGGGTGCTTCCACTATTCTGAGTAAAAGGCCCTAAGAATGACTTGCAGGAAGACAGATTTGGGGGGAAGTACCCAGTTTTATTAGAAAACTGTTGCTAGTGCTGAGTATAATGCAGCAAAAGATGCAAGTATGCTTCTATACCACTATTTTTTCAGCTTTGTAGTTAAGGCTTTAAGTTTGGCAAAGCAAAGACAGATCCGAGGAACTGATGTGATTCTCTGATGAACCATCAAGTAAAGAGACTTTCACAGCTAGTGTCCTCTTTGACCCCCATGACTTCATCTAAAATAGCTTCTGTGAAGGCTGGACCCTCATGATTTCATCTGTAAATATTCAGCTCAAGTCTGACAGGTAGCAGAATCCTATTTATTAGGCACAATTTCAGGCCATGTTGTAGACAGAATTATATGATAAAGAACTTGTACCAGGCCCCTGAACTGTCCAAGAACTTCCTTTAACATCTATAAAGGAGGTTGCTCTATTATAGGGATTAAGAGTAAACCAACTAACTTTACATCTAGCTGGGTTTCCCGAATGTCTGAAGTAAAAAGGGAACTCTGGTCATGATGAGGGGCCAATTCATGCCCAAAAGTGAGACAAATCGACATCTGTGAGTTAGGCATAAAAGATCTTGTCCACTGTCATTGTTCAAGGTCTTTAAAAGTACTGGAAATTAGGGGTGCCTGGGTGGCTCAGCTGGTTGGGCATCCGACTTCAGCTCAGGTCATGATCTCGCAGTTCGTGAGTTCGAGCCCGCGTCGGACTCTGTGCTGACAGCTCAGAGCGTGGAGCCTGCTTCAGATTCTGTGTCTCCCCCTCTCTCTGCCCCTCCCCCGCTCGCACTCTGTTTCTGTCTCTCAAAGATGAACAAATGTTAAAAAATTTTTTGGGGGCGCCTGGGTGGCTCAGTCGGTTGAGCTTCCGACTTCGGCCCAGGTCATGATCTCACCGTCTGTGAGTTCGAGCCCCGTGTCGGGTTCTGTGCTGACAGCTCAGAGCCTGGAGCCTGCTTCGGATTCTGTGTCTCCCTCTCTCTCTAACCCTCCCCCGCTCATGCTCTGTCTCTCTCTGTCTCAAAAATAAAATAAAAAACATTAAAAAAAAAATTAAAAAATTAAAAAATTTTTTAAAAAGTAGTTACTGCTGTAGATCACATTCATCCATAATCATTTTTTTTAATTTTTTTTTAACGTTTATTTATTTTTGAGACAGAGAGAGACAGAGCATGAACAGGGGAGGGGCAGAGAGAGAGGGAGACACAGATCGGAAACAGGCTCCAGGCTCTGAGCCATCAGCCCAGAGCCCGACGCGGGGCTCGAACTCACAGACCGCGAGATTGTGACCTGAGCCGAAGTTGGACGCTTAACCGACTGAGCCACCCAGGCGCCCCACATCCATAATCATTTTGACAAAAATGAAGGAGATCTCAATTAGGTCTAAAGTTCTTACCATCCATCACATAAAACATAATTTCATTTGAATTCTGCATAATGGTTCCTTCTCTGCTGACAAGTACTTTCAAAACCCCAACCCCTCTCCTCCTCCGATTTAATTTAATTCTCGAAGAGATTGACAAAACATCCTGGGAGATTTAGGTTCAATATTTACTTCTCTATAGAATGAATGAGGCTTTATCTTTGCTGGACTTAAGAACCATGAAAGGATTATAAACAGTCAAGGCATAAGCTGCTCTAATACTAGAATAGCAGCAGTGAAGATGAGGCACAACCTTGAAATATATTCTGAAGGTAAAACTACAGGACATTCTGATGGATTTGTATCTAAGGAAAACAGGGGAATACAGGATAATTCCTACGTTTTCAACTTGAACAACTAGAGGGACGATGAAACCGCTTCCTAAAATGGGGAAGTTTGGGACAAGAGGTTTGATAGGGGCTAAGGGAATAAAATACTTTTACACATTTTAAGTACGAATTTCCTTTCAGATATCTAAGTGGAAATGTCAAATAGGCAGTTAAATCAGGGGAGAGGTCAGACTGGAAATAAAAATTTGGAATTCATTAACAATGTATACAATATTTGTTTTATTTTTTCATGTTTATTTATTTTTGAGAGAAAGCGCAAATGAGTAGAGGAGGGACAGAGAGAGGGAGACGTAAGGTCCAAAGCGGGCTCTATGCTGTCAGTGCAGAGCCCGATGTGGGGCTCAAACTCACGAACCGTCAGATCACGACCTGAGCTGAAGTCGGATGCTTAACCAACAGAGCCACCCAGGCGCCCCAACAATGTATACAATATTTAAAGTAATATAATAATGTAATGGATGAGAGGATGCAGAAAGAGAAAAGATGGTGGACTCAAAATAAATCCTGAAGCCCACCAACATCCGGAGTTCAGACAGAGGAAGAAGGGCCAAGAAAGGAGAAAGGCGGGAGGAAAAATGGTGAGGCAGAATATGAGAAGAGAGAAACATGCACTAGAACTAGTACTCTCACAGTAACTGAAAATAACTAATGACCTTGACAAGAGCAATTTCATTGGAAGAGTGGTGACAGGAGCAAAATTTGAGAGGGCTGAAGGATTAATGGGAGACAAGAAAACAAGAAAAGGGCAACTCTAGGGGCTCCTGGGTGGCTCCGTCAGTTGAGTGTCCGACTGACTTCGGCTCAGGTCATGATCTCGCGGTTTCTGAGTTCGAGCCCCGCGTCGGGCTCTGTGCTGACAGCTCAGAGCCTGGAGCCTGCTTCGGATTCTGTGTCTCCCTCTCTCTCTGCTCCTTTCTCTCTCTCTCTCTCTCTCAAAAATAAATAAACATTAGAAAAAAATTAAAAAGAAAAAAAAAAGGGGGCAACTCTTTCCAGAGGTTCCAATGGGTCATGGGACAAAGAAAAGGCATGAAACTAGTGGGGAATGCGGAACCAAAGGAAGATTTTGTTTGTGTTGTAAGACCACAGATACTGGGTCATGTCTCTTTACTGAGAGGAAGAATTAAGAAGAGAAGAAGAATGTGGGGCACCTGGGTGGCTCAGTCAGTTAACCATCCAACTCTTGATTTCGGCTCAGATCATGATCTCACCGTTCATGGGACCAAGCCCTGTACTGGGCTGTGTGCTGACAGCGTAGAGCCTGCTTGGGATTCTCTCTCTGCCCCTCCCCCACTTACGAGCACATTTTCTCTCTCAAAATAAATAAACTTAAAAAAAAATGTTTAAAAGAAGAGAAGAAGAATGTGATGATACAGGAGTGGTCTTAGGGGAGGGTAAGAAGGGATTGGACACAGAGCACAAAAGGTCTTACCTCTGGAGCAAGAATACTATTTCCATTCTGATGAGAATGAAGCAAGAAAACACGGGTACATACACAGGTAGGTTTGAAGATTTGGTGGTAAGGGAGTTTCTTGTCTGACAACTGCTATTTGCAAAGGAGCCATCAATTGAGGATGAGGAAAGGTGAGTGAGGGTATAGGTACTTTAAGAGGAAAAGAGGTGTGAATTATCAAAAGGTAAAACTCATTAGGGAGATGGGGAAATGCAATAGGATTTCTAAGCATGATGGGTGCCTACTTGAGGCGTTGTAATAAGTCAACTAGGTATATAATTTAGCCAATATTTAGCTATTTGAATACACTATGGAGAAGATGGGGAGTTATATTAAATTAGCAAGAAGGGTTAGCAAGGAGAGGCTTTGCAAGAAGGCTTAGCAAGAATAGCTCAAGAGGCAAAGTTACTGAAGGTATCTGTAATAGAATTATTATAATAAAGAATATCTGCTGAGTAAAATGGGACATCAAGGCAGGCAGATATGATGATGGGTACTGATTGGATAAGTCATCTACATGGATTTTGAAATCACTAAGAACAGTAAGAGTTTGGATGGAGAAAAAAACAAAGATCTACTTTTTAAAGAGCAAAATGACTAGGAGTTCAGTCTAGGGTAAAAAGAAAGGTAGGGGGAGGCATAAATATAGACTTCAAAGGAACTAGAGTTTTTGAAGGAAAAAAGAGAAAAATCATTTAGAAGCAGCAAGAGATTCAACTTAATTCCTGGCCTTTGAATATAAAAGGAACAGGTTTATTTCTTGGGGATGAGTGGGACATTAAAAAAATTAGAGAGACTTTTCATTGATTAGAGCAGTTTCCCACAGAATGAACAGTTTCTCACATGCATCAGAATCACCTATCTTCTTGAAAATATAGATTCCCATCCACATCAGATCTATTGAATGTGATAATCTATGAAAATGAGGCTGGAATTCTACACTACAAATAAGCACTCCAGATGATTCTTAAGTATGCTAAAAGTTTGAGAACCACTAGAATAATATATACAACTCAAGACATATCATTTTCTAATATATGGAAGTATATAAGGTTAAGCATAACCTGTTAAGAGAAGAAACATCCCCTAAACAAGTATCTTTTTAAAGAATACAATAAAGAATACAAATTTATTCTTTTAAAGTGTGTGGTAAAATATGGAGGGGCAATGAGATTTAATTTCAGGGAGCACTATTTGCCCTATGGAGGCAATCTGGAGGAGTATGTGGGTATGCCAGAGAAACTTACATCTCTGCAAGAATAAATCAGAACACTCTACAAACTTTTGTCCATGCATGAATGCATCTGTTCTATCAGAGAAAGTAGGCTGGTAAGTGGAGGATGTATCTTATTGAGCTGGATCTCCCTTAGGGCCCACTATCAATCTCGGGTTCTGAGGAGATTACTTTTCTTTTTTGGCATAAATTGACAAGTAGAATCATTTGGTTATTAGAAAGGTGGAAAAACATCAAAGCCTCCAGAAGAGCAGTCAGAGGTTGGCCTACAAACTTTTCTGATGGTAAGGCATATTACCTATAGAACATCCAACTTCTTTTTTTTTTTTTTTTTTAATTTTTTTTAATGTTTATTTATTTTTGAGACAGAGAGAGACAGAGCATGAACGGGGGACGGGCAGAGAGAGAGGGAGACACAGAATCCGAAGCAGGCTCCAGGCTCTGAGCTGTCAGCATAGAGCCCAACGCGGGGCTCGAACTCACAGACTGTGAGATCATGACCTGAGCCGAAGTTAGAGGCTCAACCGACTGAGCCACCCAGGCGCCCCAAGAACATCCAACTTCAAAACAAAAATAAAGTCAAGTGTGACTCCTCAGGTACGTGGATTCCATGCGATTTTGTCCCTCAGCTGGTATGTCAATAAAGTTTATATGGGAGCACGGGGATGAACACACACACACACACACGGAAAGGAAAGGCTTCTGTACACATGGGACAAAAAAGGCAGTCAGTGAAAACCAATTATAAAAGAACAGCATTACCTATAGGAATACCTCTTCCATCATGCACAGAATATAGTACTTACTTTCCTCTGACATGGTAAGGTTTGAAGCAAGGCTTGAAGTTTCAGGTTTCTGATCACTGACTTCAGGGCTGCTCACTTGACTGAGAGAACCAAAATGAATACATTAGTCCCTCATGGACTTGCTGCATTGCTTAAAGTGATTACATCAAACCCATTTCTTCCTAGGCTATACAAGTAAGAGGCAAAGTAAGTCTTCCTCATGGTATTATTATTATTGGTTTTAGCAGCTACCTGAAGAGCTAGGGTCAAGGGTAGTGTACCCTCAGCATGTGACTGTTCTTTCTCATATCACTAGACCCCTTCCGCTTTCATATCAGTCAGAAATTCTAGGTGAGTTATAGGCAAGTCAGAGTTTTTCTAAAGACCATGTGGTAGGGGAAAAAAAAAAACCTCCACAACACTTACTGCACTGTTGCTTTGTTTCCAAAGTTCCACAGGGAAGTAGAGAGATGTCTGATTTCAGAAAGTGATTCTCATAATCACTTGAAAAGTTTTTTCAAATTACATATGCTTGCTTCCCAGAAGGGGATTCTGAACCTTAAAATGGTTCATTCTGCTATATTTTTCTTCTCTAATTAAAAAATGTTTTTCTAAATTTGTTATCATATCCCAGACGGAACAATACCTTTTTTTTTTTTTAAGTTATAAGGGAAATTCAGAGAAATTGCAAAAGGTAAATCACATAAACTGGGAGAACAAGTCATTATGTCACACACTTTAATGTTGGCAAGATTCTCACTGAAATTCTGGAATGGAGATTTTAGTAACTAACTAACTCCCTCTTCCTTCTACTTGACTTTCCACTCTTTAGTTATTCCCTCAACTACCAGGTTAGCATAATGATTAAGACTACAGATTCTAGAGCCAGACTGCTTGCGTTCATATTCCACTCTGCCAAACTAGCTTAATGACTTTGGGTACTTCTTTGCACTCCAGTTTCAACTGTCAAAGAGGGATAATAATAGAGCCTAACTCATAGGGTAGTTGTAGGGATTAATTAGTTAACATATAAAAAGTACTGAGAGACTAGAACACAGACAATTTAACTGTAGCCATTATTATTATATTACAACTTCTCCCCAGCCCAGGCATCCTTTCCATATGCGTGTTTCCTAGAAAGAAATCCACTTTGCTATTCTACACTCTAGGGAGAAGTAGAGGACACTGTACGAGAGGCTCCATATATCTGGAAAGGTAAGACTGACTAATACCAAACAAGAATAGTTTCTACGCAGCAAAACTTTTAAAATAAATGTTATTTATATTAAAAATACACAGCCTCAAAATTTTTAATGTTTATTTATTTTTGAGAGAGAGAGAGAGAGAGAGAAAGAGAGAGAGAGAGAGAGAGAGAGAGAGAATGAGAATGAGTGAGGAAGGGGCAGAGAGAGAGGGAGACAGAGAATCCAAAGCAGGTTCTGCACTGACAGCAGACAGCCCAGTGCAGGGCCTGAACTCACAAACCATGAGATCATGATTTGAGCTGAAGTCAGATGCTCTACCGACTGAGCCACATGGACACCACCACGGCATCAAAATTCTTAAGGCTCTCATATCTTTTCTCAATGGACCACTAATATTCAAGTGTAATATCAATATAGTTTTTTTTTCCTGGTATATTCTGAATGTTCAAACAACTTTTCCTCAAATGTAATTAACTTTTTATTTATTTTTAAAAATTTTTAAATGTTTATTTATATTTGAGAGAGAGAGAGAGAGAGAGAGAGACAGAGAGCAAGCAGGGGAGGGACAGAGAGAGGGGGAGACAGAATCCAAAGCAGGCTCCAAGCTCTGAGCTGTCAGCAGGGATGAAACCAAGAGTCGGATGCCCAATTGGACTGAACCACCCAGGTGCCCCTAGTACTTTGTTAAACATTTAAAATTTTAGATCTAGGGGCGCCTGGGTGGTTCAGTAGGTTAAGTGTCCGACTTTGGCCCAGGTCATGATCTTGCAGTCTGGGTGTTCGAGCCCCACATGGGGCTCTGTGCTGACAGCTTGGAGCCTGGAGCCTGCTTCTGATTCTGTATCTCCCTCCACTTGCACTCTGTCTGTCCCTCTCAAAAATAAACATTAAAAATTTTTTTAAAATAAATAAAATTATTAAATCTAGAAAAATTATGTACTATCTCAACATTTATTTTCACAGTTATATAAACATAAATTTTGCTTAATAGTTGTGCATGGTGAAAAAAAAAAGATGTTCTCAAATAAAATGACTTCTCCCTCTAAAAAGCAAAAACACCCAAACTCTTCAAAAAGTGAGGAGCATCACAAATGCTTGATTCTTATTCAGCAGAACTCTTGTAATAAGCAACACAGGGGCACTTGGATGGCTCAGTTGGTTAAGCATCCGACTCTGGTTTTGGCTCAGGCCATGATCTCATGGTTCATGGGTTCGAGCCCCATATCAGGTTCCATGCTGTCTCTCCCTCTCTCTCTGCTCATTCCCTTCTCTCTCTCGCTCTCTCTGATAAATAATCAACACAATCAACCAATAATGAATAAACAAAATTAGGTTTGGACGTACAATGGAATATTATTCAGCCTTAAAAAGGAAGGAAATCCTGACACATGCTATGACATAAATGAACCCTGAAGACACTGCACTAAATAAAACAAGCCAGTCACATAAAGACAAATACTGTCTGATTCCACTAAAAGGAGGTACTCAGAGTAGTCAAAATCACAGAGACAGAAAGAACAGTGGTTGCCAGGAGTTGGGAGAACAGGGAAATGGGGAACTATTATTTAATGAATACAGAGTTTCAGTTTAGGAAGATGAAAAAAGTTCTAGAGATGGATGGTGGTGATGGTTGCACAACAATGTGAATATAATAATGCCGCTGATTTATACACTTAAAAATGAATGAATGGTGAAGTTTATGTTATATATATTTTATCATAATAAAGAAACTGAAGGAGAGAGAAGGGATAATTATAGGAAAAGACAAAGGCGGTAGGTTCCATAATATAACTGCAAGGATCAGCCTTAGATATAAGCAGAGGAATTAACTTCAGAGGAAAGGGTAAAAGAGAATATTGTAGAGAAGCAGATAAATGGGCAGATGTGACAGACAAATGAGATAGTTTCTATCTAAATGTTTCTAAGTTCTCTTTGAATTAGGGAGCAAGATCCCCAGCTGGGTAAATGGGAGCAAAGTAAAGGGCAAGGAAGATGAAAGGAAGGGGAGGAGGCAAGAGGCAAGGAGGAAGGGAGGGAGGGAAAGAAAGATGATTTTACAGCCTAGGATAAAACACACTAGGAAGGGTGGCTGGACCACCAGGAGTGCTTAAGTGCCTGTTTGCGATGTAATCATAAATGAAAACAGTTTTGTGTTTTTCTCTGACAATGTTCAGGTGACTGGAAGTAAGAATGGAATAGGTGAACAGGTGGTCTACCCAGGGTTGTGGTTTTGCTAAGGAAGCATGACACAGGGGAAAAGGAGAACAAGGTAGAAATGTTTGCAAGGGACTGATTAATAGATCTTATAATTTAAAAAGCATAAGAAAAATATTGAAATCTTTGTGGGAAGCGTCAATGGGTAAGAGTGAAAATATGATAGCTCATTTAACGGAAAATGTACAGGAAGATATCACATGGCTAGTGTGGCAGTAGTATAAATGAGCTGGAATGGAGTGTGTGGTACTAAAAGAGTAGGATTCTGGAAGTTCAGATGTTAGAGGTGGTGCAGTTACTGGTTCATAGACAAACAGAAGTAAGGACTGTGGAAAACTGAAAACTATGGTGTTGTGGAAGCTGGAGTATGAGGGGCAAAGAAGCTGTCTCTTATCTACAGGGAGTGGAGCTAATGATTAAGGCATCCCAGGTCCATTTGGTGATTAATGCCAAATCCTTTGCATTTCCCTTATTTCTGCTTCTTTTTCCCATTTTGTACCCTGTACATCTGACTGAAGAATGCTCACCATCATGTCTCTTTCATATATTGCAGGACCTAATAGATAACATGAGTTCAGTACATATTCCTAAACAAATAATGAATAAGACAAAAATCAGCACTTATTTGTTTCAAGGACAAACTAGTGGAAGGATATTTTCACCTTAAACTAAATAATTTCAAAACCTAAAGACTGATGCTAAAATTCAAAACTAGAGTAGTCAACCCAAAATGTACCCATATACTTATAAATAGCAGGTGAAAAAAAACTAAGTAGATCATTAAAAAGAAATTCAACTTTTCATACCTCAAAGTTTGCTCTCCTGATTCCTGCATCTTGGCTTTTTTCACCTGCAAAAATAAATATACAAAGGCATCAATATAGTGCTCTGTTTCTGAAATCATCTACCTATTCAAATGGCAGGCTGATATTAACTAATAATTTACAGGGTAACTATTTCATTTTGTTCTGTTTACATTTATTTAATTAACCTTTGTTATATTTTAGAGTTAGAGATGGGCTTCTTTGTTTTTCACATGAGCTCTTTCTTTTCAATGAAAAAATTGTTTTTCAGATTCAAGGTAAAATGTTTACCAGGATTTTTACTCAAGATACAATGTTTACCAGAGTAAAGTATCCAAACTTGGGTACAAATTAGTTGGTTTTAAATTTTAACAGACTCATAATTATATTATCAAACAGTAAGTATGGCATATTCAACAACATCAACTCATTTATTACTTTATGAAACAGAAATGTCTTTATACTTAAATTACATGCCAAAAATAAAGATAAATTCTTATCAGGTTATGAGTATTTTAAAAAATATTCTTTATGCTATTCTGTTTTATTCCAGATTTTCATCTTTTTCTAACTCATTCTGAGGTAAAAGCATTTCCACTGAAACAGTTTAAGAATCCCAAACAGAAGATCAACAACATTTAACAGTACCAGTGGATTTCCTTGCTTTCATATATATTACAAAGAATCTGATTTTAGAGTTCTCTGATTAGAATAACTAGTCACAGTAGAAACATGCTTAGTATGCTTAGCCATACAAAATTACAAAATTATGGATTGAGAGTATCTCAAGCTAATAAAAAGCTGAAAATCTACTAAATAATCTTCAACAAAAATATCAGGTGGGAATATAGCTATTTAATATGATTAAATTTAACATTTCAGACATTGTTTGCCTTGATTTGGGCAATTATGTCCCCCTGTAAATCAGAGATAGGAAGCATCTGCTGCCTGGCATTCTAAGCAGGTAAACTAACTCAAAAAGATACAGACAGATATTACAAAAGTACGGGTTGAAACAGTACAATCCAGAAACGAATGTAAAATAGTGTAGCTACTTTGGAAAAGTTTAGTAGTTCCTCAAGGGATTAAATACAGTTACCATAAAATCCAGCAATTTGACTCCTAGCTACATAACCAAAAACCAAACAAACAAACAAACAAACAAAAAAAAGAAAGAAAACATATGTCCAGGAATGTTCCTAACAACATTATTCAAAATAGCCAAAAAGTGAAAACAACCCCAATGCTCATGAATGAACAGATAAATGGATAAATAAAATGTTAAAATAATGATAAATAAAACAATGAATGATAAATAAAATAAATTCCTACAGTATTATTCAGCAATAAAAGGGAACGAAGTACTGGTACATAATATATGCTACCATGTAAATGAACCCTGAAAAGATTATGCTAAGTGGAGGGAGCCAGTCACAAAGAACCACATAATGTATGATTCCATTTACATGAAATGTCTACAAACAGGCAAATTTTTAGACAGAAGTTAGATCAGTAGTTACCTAGGGCTGCAGGGGATGAGGGAGTTGGGGGATGGCTGCCAATGGGTATGGAGTTTCTTTTTGGAATGGTGAAAATGTTTTAAAATTGATTCTAGTGATGACTAAAAAACATTGCGAATATATTAAAAACCACTACTTTAAAATGGATATGTCAATTTTTTCTCAAAGCTTTTATTTTAAAAAAACGATATAATCTTATGGGCATGTTATAACTGAAGATAACATAAAAAAAAAGAACCAATGGCAAATTTGTGAAATCAGGGTTCTATCTGTACCTCTGCTAAAAAAAAAAAAAAAAAAAAAAAAAAAAAAAAAAAAAATCATGCCTTAAAGGAAAGGAAATATCCATGTTTTGTTTCAAGCATTTCCTTACTCTGATTTTTCAGATGATCAAGGCTGGCTTTGCACTGATGTCTCTAAGTTTTAGGCTTATGGTATAAAACTGCTATTAGTCTGGAGGAACAGAACTCATTTGAAAGAAGTTAGGTATTTGCTTATAAATATGTGAATAAAAACATTTTTAAACTTTGAGGTATGCTATCCTTTACCTAAGTTTATCCTCCTTGATAAAGAAGACACAAAAGAAATCAGGGGTGTTGAGTCAAGAAGTTGTCTCTTCAGCACCTGTTCTACCTCTTCTTCTCCTTCCCCTCCAAGTCCAAAACACAATTTTAAAGTCCTTTTTATTGTTCTCAAAAATGGTTCCCAAGCTACACTCCTTTTCTACATCCTAGCCTGGAGAGTATACTATGGTTATAAAGCATTTGCCACTTGTGTTGTCTACAGTAAGCATTAGTAATTTCTTTTTAAAATTTTAATACAAAAGGCATACATGCTCTTATTTTTAAAAATTCAAACCATTCAGATATGTATAAAATAGAAAAGACTTCATTCTGCCTCATCCCTCCATAAAATAATCAGTATTAAGTTTGCTGTGTATTCTTCTAAAATTTTTCCTATGCATGTAGGTCCTTTCAAAACTTGAATTCAGAGAGCACCCCTGATAGCCATAAAAGCAGGTATTTTTATGTGCTTCCAGCTTAGCAGGGACAATCTTGGTTTATACCTCTTATCCCGGAACCAAGTCTGTTTAGTGTCCCCTTTTACTCTTCAAAAGAGTTCCAGTTTGGACAATAATACAACTGTTTCAGAGTATTTGAAAAAGATAAAGACTGGGGGTCAAGGAAGGGGAAAGACAATAATGTCAAGGTAACTGGTGAACACAGAGTGAACCATTTCCAAATGCAGAAGATTGAGGATTGATCGGCAATAATCAATTGACAGAAAACCCAAAGCTAAAATTTATGTTGCACTGTCAACAATGACCTGAATAAAGCTTAAGACAGGGCAAGTAATTAGTAAAGAAACAAGAAAGGGATAATTCAGCAGGAAAGAGACAAGAAGAGATAGTGAGATTAAAATAATTCTTGTAATAATGTCACTAGTAACATCTATATATACAAGTAACAGTAGGGTTAAAACTCTTGGTTTTATTTATCATCATTAACTTGGAATGGAATCATTCTTTCTACTCAAATTTTAGACCTCTACTACAGCCTGTGAAGACTTGTTTTTCTCTTCAAAGTATAACATTTACTCTTTCCATTCTAATTATTTTGAACAGTTCTTAAATATTCTGTGTTTTCTCAGATTCTGTATTTGTCCATTTGGCAGCCATTAGTCACAGGGCCAAACTAAGGACCAAGCTGTGTACATCTCCCTGTGATCCAGAGCCCTCCATCTCCTTTATCCAACTTACACACCAAGCCAATACTTCCCCTGCTCTGAGTCACCCCAGAGCCAGACACCAGCACCCAGTAACATCCTTGATACCCCAAAAGCCCTTGGAATTATTCAGACTACACAAACCTAAACCGTTTACCCTGCCTTGCCTTGCCTCTGGAAACTCCAATAATGGCTATGGCCTATGCTTTCCCCTAGCTCCTTTTTGCCTCCTAACTGACATTGGTGCCTCCCCCTGTGGCCCTGTGTGACGTGCCATGCCTTTCACTTTTAAGGACATTAAGCTTTTCCTTCAATGGCATGGACTTCCCTGTGTTATCACTCAGTTACCTTTAAAAATTAAGACCCAAGGGGCGCCTGGGTGGCTTAGTCAGTTAAGCCTCCGACTTTGGCTCAGGCCATGATCTCATGGTTTGTGTGTTCAAGCCCTGTGTCGGGCTCTGCGATGACACTGCAGAGCCTGCTTGGGATTTTCTCTCTCTCCCTCTCTCTATCTCTCTCCCACTTGTTTTCTCTCTCTCTCTCTCTATATATATATACACCTCTAATTAAGATAAGATAAAAATAAAAATAAAAAAAAAATAAAAAAATAAAAATAAAAAAAATAAAAATTAAGGCCCAGGAACAAATCAATAAAAAAATGATGCTCTGTGACAATCACCATTTATAGTCAGCAGAAAATGTTTTTAAAATGGTTTCATTTCTCACCTTCTTAAGTAACAATCAGGTTTTGGACATCATGTTATAGAAACTGAATAGAAGAGCAAGGAAATAAAGTAGAGTAGAAAAGACAACTCACCAGCAGGTCAGCCTCACAATTCTACTTTAAATACATAAGGAGTTACTAACAACAATACCCATTTCAACAGTATGTCAACACATAAGTCTTTTGAAACTAGACCTCTTGACCAGACTTCTTACTACATTAAAAACTCAATGCCATCATTTTCTTTGGTACATTTAATGTCTCTAACCCAGCTATTTGTTCTCACGGTACATATCCTAGGAACACTGCTGAGGATGATTTTTAATTCTACCATTTCCTTGATTATCGATGTCCCAACAGGGATAAGGGATGACATTTCAAATGTTTCAAGGTCATTTTACCAATTGCTATATCTTTCTGGTTTTATACTTGCCTTAAGTGAGAGGGCTAAAAGAAAAATGGCAAAGTAATCATCAGTATGTACTTCTCAACATAAAGAAAATATTAAAAATGTATTAAAGGACTTCTTGGGAGCACATGTCCATCTTTCTGTGATATAAAGAATACATCTGGAACATGAAAAACATACCCTATTACCTGCTTTCAAAATTCAAATTTTTCTAAGCCGGATTTTCATAAAGGTAAACATGTATCATTCTGCATTCTTCCTTAATATAAAATGCAAGAGGCTCATTCAGGATAGTAAACGGACTCAGTATTTATCTAACTTCAGAAAAATCTCAACACAAAAGAAAAACATCCTTTAATACAAAAGTATCTACGAAAATGATTACTATTGCCTTTCCTTATTTTTTATTTATTTATTTATTTATTTATTTATTTATTTATTTATTTATTTATTTATTTATTTTGCTTTTTTAAATGCTAAGGGTCAAAACACAGAAAGACCAAAATATACAAACAAAAGGCCACAACAAGGCAATAAATCTGTATCACTTGAGGACATTTAAAATTATTTTATTTATTTATGTTAAATATTTAAAAGAAATTAAGAATCTAACCTGGACTCTAGGGTCTTATCTATTTTTTATCTGCTTTTTAAAGTAAGTATTTTAGTATTTAAAAATACTTACCTATTTTTAACAATTAGTTATCAAATGATACTTTCTTCAACTACTACTACTTTTTAAAAACTTAATCAGAAAAATTTAGGTAAAGATAAAAAGTACGTTTTCTGGCACAAATGATAATATATACTGTTTTACTGGTAAATAGACATCCTCTTTTATTTTCTAAAAACTGTAAGGATAGCAATTGTTGGTTCTTTTTAATGGCATTTGCAAATACAGTACTTTTTTTATTTTTATTTTTTAATGTTTATTCTTTTTTGAAAGACAGAGAGAGACAGAGCACAAGTAGGGGTGGGGTGGAGAGAGAGGGGGACACAGAATCTGAAGCAGGCTCCAGGTTCTGAGCTGTCAGCACAGAGCCAAACGCAGGGCTCGAACTCATGTACCGCAAGATCATAACCTGAGCCAGAGTCAGACGCTTAACCGACTGAGCCATCCAGGCGCCCATGCACTACTCAGTTTGTAATACTGAATTTTCTAAGCAGACTCCCAGGTATTAACAAAATGTGAATTAAAGGACATGAAATTATTTTCTTAGAAGGAAAGTATTAAGAAGTCTCTTCCTTATTTTTATTTCTAATTTGGAATCTGCAGTATAACTGAGTGATCTTTAAAATCTCTTAAGATTAGCTTTTCTATAAAGAACTTTAAATTGTTAAAGGAAATACTTACTGGTTGTTCTGGTAAATCTTGCTCTTCTTCCATGAGGACCAATATTTCTTTCTTACACTTATGTGACTGGATTGCAAGTGTCTGTCAAGCAGTCTTCACAGTCTGTTTAAAAAAGAGGGGGGATCCAAAGCTTTATGTCCTCTTTTATCATTGAGGCCATCAGATAATAGTTTTTTTAATTTTTGTTACCTCAAGCTTTCTACGTGAGTCCCAATCTCAAAATCTCAAACCTGCACGTGGCCTTTCCAAACTGACATGCTGTACCAAGTCAAGACAGGTATACCCAATGACCTTTATACTACATCGCAAAAGCCAACACGTGGAAGCCCTTCTGGTTTACTTAAAACGTGGTTACTATAGTGCCCAATGCATTAAACATTTTATAATGACAGCTGTGTGCAGATAACTAAAACATTATTTTTGAGGATTATGGTTACATTAAAAAATGATAAAAACTAGCCTAGCAAGCCAGTATGTTATGATAACATCTAACCTGCTTGAATCTGGAACATTTACATAATTGTTAACACAGACACACCAAATCACTTTAAATAGGACAAAATGGAATATCAATTAAATACTTTCACAACCAACTATCTATATATGTATGTTATTAATTTAAAGGAAAGTTCTTCTGGATTTATTTTAATAATGCAAATAAATAAGTAAAGCAAAACCTTGAATTATAGAATTAAGGAAAAATAATCATGTAAAGCCAAGACCCAATTTTATTCTGAAATAACAAGCTCCACTAAATATCCTACTGTGTCAATCTTGTTTTTAATTTTTTCAATGTTTATTTATTTTTGAGAGAGAGAGTTTGAGCAGGGGAAGGGCAGAGAGAGAGGGAGACACAGAATTCTAAGCAGGCCCCAGGCTCTGAGCTATCAGCACAGAGCCCGATACGGGGCTCAAACTCATGAACTGTGAGATCATGTTCTGAGCCAAAGTTGGACACTTAACCAACTGAGTCACCCAGGTGCCCCAAAGCAAACTCTTTACCTTCTCAGACCCTGCTCTTCCTGACCTGATTTCCAAACTAAGAAAGAAAAATAAAGGACTCGAAGACCCCAATTAATGGTAAGGACATTTTACTGTGGCCTGCTGGCAAGAAATAGGTAGATATTAGAAAACTAAACACATTGGAAAAACAAAAACTCCATTTCCCTTTAACCCAAATGAAATGGACACTTCTCCAAAACAGATGTGACTGCTTCTGGTTTTAATTAAGGTCACTCCTGTTTTCACTTCTACCAACCACTGTACCTAACTTAACCTATAAAGCTAAAGCAAGTATAGAATCTTACTGGCAAAGTAATGGAAACAGATAAAAAACGTGAAAAAAGAAATGAAAAACTTCAGGAGTGCCAATAACACCACCCCTCCACTTCTACTGCTCCGTCTCGATGCAATACAGCATGCTTTTTAGAGCCACGCTCCAGAATGGGAAAAAGAGAGAAAACATGTGTCTTTTTAGATGCAAAATTGTCCCACTCTACCACAGCTTTAATCCCTTCCCGGACCTAGAATGTCGTAAGAAAAAAAGTTTAAAGGTCAGAAGCATGTGATCATCAATACTCACGTGGAGTCGTACACAGAGCCTCAAAAGCTAAGTTCTCAAACTACATGACGTAGATAACTAGTGCTGCAGAATTACGGAGCACAATAACTAAAGCCCACAGGGGCTATCTTGCCTGAACTTGTTTTGCTCTCCTCGGAAGAGTATAATCAACGTGACGTGAAACTGATTACAATTGTGAAAGATGAAACATTTTTATGTTTTACCAGCTCCTACCCATCTTAGTTTTAAATTGAAATGTCTTTATTTTATAGGATTTTAATAACATCTAAATGTACACAATATACATACATAATTTCATCCCAAAACAGGAGCAAAATCTGGCCAAATCATGAGGCAAATGTAATGCCTTTAATACCTCATTTGTTGAATTTTTGTGTGACCAGCTCTCACCTAAACAAAAAGTGTTTACTTAAGTAAAACAAAGGTGTTTTACTTAATTGAAGGCCATACTGTAATAACTGTAATCTCTAATTTGTAGATTCTCAGCACAGGAGAGGGAAGGGATATTCCTTCTCATGGGGGAAGGGTTATAAAATCTACTTCTGGGCAAGACAGAAGGTAAGAAAAATTATTTTAAGAAAAGGATACTCATACGTGCTTTAATTTTAAACATAAGAACTAATTGATTTAAAAAATATGAACATCAAAGGAGAACAGACATTTTTTATTGATTAAAAGGGATCATGGGTTTTAGAAAGTAAGAAATACTACTCTTAATTATGGGGAAATAAATTCTCAAGCCAGACAAAACTAAATGTTCAATCTTGAATTTTGTTTTTTAGAAATATGGCAATATTATGGTGATCTTATTATGAAAAGGAACAAATTTTTTTATTTTTCTTAGGATAAAATCTATGGTGAGTTGCAAAAAAACTTTAAGGGAAAAACTGGAAGACCTTCTACCTCCTCTATTTTTCTTTGAAAATAAGCACCCTTTGTTATTTCCATCTTAAAAATCCCTTTTAGTTTCTCAGCTTTTCAATTTAGGGAAATAAAAGGGGCATAATTTTTATAGTTAGAAAACATTTTTTTAAATCAAGTAATTGATCAATGATCACCAATAATTTTGATCATTTTAGAACAAACAAAAAAAAAAACGATCTACAAGGAAAGCACATGATTTGTTACAGAATCTTCTGGGATTCTACTGGCAACGTGTAACATGTATAAAGTTGCAAACATTCATTCTGGTACATTTGTGTATACTATATATTAATTATATTAATAATTGCTATAAATTATGTATTTTCCTCACAACATGCATCTAAGACACTACTTTCTATCAATACAGTAGTCTTCTATCCAATAATTTATAACTTGAATAACCTGAAAAATATAAGGATATACTAAATACAAGAATGCAAGTATTTGCCACATTCCTAGCACTTCTCAATGTGCTAAAACCTTAATATTAAGACCTCACACCATTTTCTGTAATTGGCACATGCTTACAATCAAGTCACGTTTACTAGCAACAGACGGAAGTGCTGTATAACACAGATACAGTGCTCTGATACTTAATATCAAAAAAAGTACAGAATTACTAATCTTAATATTCTCATTTCCATGTATGAGTTCTAGCATTTAATCGAATTGTGGGTTTTTAATGTAACCTGATATTATTCTACACTTACTGAAATTCATCTTTTAAAATATCCAAAAATAGGACTTGACAAGGACTTGACATAGAAATGGAAAGTGGATTCTTATTGCAATTTAAATGAATACAATTACTTACAACTTAGTCAAACGGCCAGTGAAATTACAAAACATGCTCCGAGTTAATCTTTTAAGTACCTTCGAGCATTTGGACAGTAATGTCTTCTCATAATTTTCTAGTTTCAATTCTTACTATCGACTTCTAAAAACAGCTTTTTAATCACCTTTTTGGGTGAGAGTTTGTCAGTATCTATATATCATCATGGACAGAAATCTGGGAAAATCTACATTTGAGAACAGAAATAGTATTATTTCCTAAGACTTTCCCTACCTGTAAACGCTGACAATGAAAAAATAGGGAATTCTGTTTGGATTTGAAAGGTCAATTTTAAATACTGTGATTTCACATGTTTATAAATAAAGCAGGATACTTTTGTAAAATGGCAGCCATAATTTAAAAAAAATTGTTTTTTAATGTATGTTTATTTTTGAGAGAGAGTCAGAGCATGAGCAGGGAAGGAGCATTGAAGAGAGGGAGACACGGAATCTGAAGCAAGCTCCAGGCTTTGAGCTGTCAGTGGAGAGCCAATGCGGGGCTCGAACCCACCAAGTGCAAGATCATGACCTAAGCTGAAGTCAGGTGCTTAACTGGCTGAGCACCAAGGCCCCCCGGCAGCCATAATTTTTATTTTTAATCTTTAGAAATTAGAAGGGAAATTATTAGTAAATATTTTATTTCAAAATTCTAATTAAGATTCCTATGTCATAATTTCTGTTTTGCACCAAGTTAAACATTCTATTCACCCTGTAACTGTAAATGGCTACAGGTAAGAACTTACATTACTGCAATGTTATTATAGCTCTTAAGTATAGGAAGGGAAACACACACACACACACAGCACAGAATAAAGGTCAAATTGCTTTCAATGAAAATAAAGTATATGTTACTCTTAATTATGTGTCTAAATAGAGCACAACATTCTGATTATAAGTCCTAGAAGGGGAACTTGCATGTGGCTACGTGTGCACAGATTGAGTATCTTTGATACAGTTCTAAAGAGAAAACAGGTAGCTCATAAATTTAATCACTGACTACACTGTATTTTAGAAGTCTACTTACTATTTCTTCCAAAGCCTTATAGATAAATTTTTAGAACACACCAAACAAAAGGCTACAGAAGTTTTCCTGGGGAAAATTAACAGCATCATTCCCCAAATTAAATATATCTCAGCAAGGGGCGCCTGGGTGGCTTAGTCAGTTAAGTGTCAGCTCAGGTTGTGATCTTGCAGTCTGGGAGTTCGAGCCCCTCGTCGGGCTTTGCGCTGACTGCTTGGAGCCTGGACCCTGCTTCGGATTCTGTCTCTCTCTCTCTCAAAAAATAAACATTAAAAAAACTAAAAAAAAAAAAAAAAAAATCTATATCTCAGCAATAGTTATAAACAATAGTAATCTAAAGAAGTGTCAAAAAAGTGGTACATCATTACTTAAGATTATTAACATGTGGATTACTTTAGGATTTAAAAGTACATAATTAGCAAAAAAAAGAGTACATAATTAGCAAATGTCTATCATGGTATCCTCAAATATAATTATGTGTATGCCTTGAAGAATGAAAACAGTAAGCAAAATACTGTCTTTTAATGGCTTTAAGATAACTGCTTCAAGTATTGTTATTCCATAATAACTTATCTATTTAAAGGAGATCATAAATGAATTAAGAAACTAGGGTCCTAACACCCAAAGTACCAAACATAAAATCTAAAGACACCTCTTCCAAATAAACTCTAATTTATCAACTAGGAGGCCTTACAAGGCAAAATCAGAAAAGGTGTCAGGAGAAATGGTTTCAAAACATAAGAATACATTTCTGTGGTCTCTTGTGAAACATTGCTTAGTAGTAAGCGGCAGAGGGCAAGTAGTAATTTGGGATTCCTAATCCACAAAACATACACATTAGTTTCAAACATAAAGTGAACAAATGTTTATTAATACTTACAAATATCTTACTGAAATTAGGCAAAAATAACAATGAGTATCTTGGAGGAGACGAGAATAATTGAGGGAATTAAGAAAGATGTACCCTACACCAACCAGTCTTTAAAACCAATTATAGTGGGAAGGACGAGAGAGCAATCATTTACTAAGCATATATAATACCCCAATTATTTTTAAGTTTATTGTCTTACCTAGTTTTATCTCCACAACTATCCTCATACAGGACAACTATCCTATCCACGGACAGGGCAACTAGGACTGAGAGATTTAAACAATTTGCCTGAGAATAATAGCAATAATGTTTCAGATTAAGGTAGAAATACATCAAATAAAGATATTACCACCAGAGGATGGTGGTAATAGTTGCACAACACCATGAATGTACTTAATGACACTGAATGCTGTATTTAAAAGTGGGTAGAGGAGCCTGGGTGACTCAGTCGGTTAAGTTTCTGACTTTGACTCAGGTCATAATCTCATTGTCCCCAAGTCTGAGCCCTGTGTCGGGCTCTGTGCTAACAGCTCAGAGCCTGGAGCCTGCCTGGGATTCTATGTCTCCTTCTCCCTCTCTCTCTGTCCTCTCTCTTCCCTGCTCGTGCTCTCTCACTCTCAAAATTAACATTAAAAAAATTTTTTAAATAAAAGTGGGTAAAATAGTTAATTCTGCTATGTGTACTTACCACAATAAAAAAATACTAAAAGACCCAACCCACGAGGGGCGCCTGGGTGGCTTAGTCAGTTAAGCATCTGACTTGGGCTCAGGTCATGATCTCGCAGTCTGGGAGTTTGAGCCCCACGTCGGGCCCTGTGCTGACAACTCAGAGCCTGGAGCCTGCTTCAGATTCTGTGTCTCCCTCTCTCTCTGCCCCTACCCCACACTCTCTCTCTCTCTCAAAAATAAATAAACATAAAAAAATTTTTTTAATAAACAAAAAGACCCATTAGACAAGAAATCCCAAAGCAATGATCAAATCTAAAAAGTGCTTATAAGTAGAGAAAAATCAATATTTAAAAACTATTGCCAGGGCACCTGGCTGGCTCGGTTGGAGCCACATGTGACTCTTGATCTTGGGGTTGTGAATTTGAGCCTTACAGTGGGTATAGATTACTTAAAACAATTTTTTTTTGATGTTTATTTATTTTTGAGAGAGACAGAGACAGAATGTGAGTGGGTTGGGGCAGACAGAGAGGGAGGCACAGAATCTGAAGCAGGCTGCAGGCTCCGAGCTGTCAGCACAGAGTCCAACGTGGGGCTCAAAATCACGAGCTGTGAGATTGTGACCTGAGCTGAAGTCGGACGCTCAACCGACTGAGCCACCCAGGCACCCCTACTTTAAAAAAATAAAATCTTAAAAAAATACTGCCAGAAAAACGGTATCAATGTGGAGAAAAACATGACTAATTCTAAATATATGAAGAACTAAGCATTCAAGAAATTTTGGAGAAAGTAGATTAGCATACTTATCTGTAGAAAAGAGATAAAAATTTTGTGCAACAGAAGAAAGCATAAGCAACAAATCAACAGAGCCAGTTATTAAAATGCACTTTCATGCAATGAGAAAAAACAAATCTAAGATTAAAAGGATATAACAAATATAATTATGATAAACCTTAAAGTCTATAAAATAAACCCAACAATTCAACAATATGATCATTTGTTATGTGGCAAACCATGACTAACATCCATCAAGGATGGATGCCTCTGTATCCATCAAAGGATACAGACAGTTTAAGTAACCACCAAGATCAAATCAGCACTTGGGAAAAAAGATTCTCACCGCTAACTGAATAAACTGTAATATTTTTAAGATACTACTTTGTACCGATGAAATACCAAAAATATATATATAAGCAACAAAACCAAGTGTTCTCTGAACTATACGAAAATAAGAAATATTCAGGGGTGCCTGGGTGGCTCAGTCAGTTGAGCATCCGACTTGGGCTCAGGTCACGATCGCACAGTTCGTGAGTTCAAGCTCTGCATTGGGCTCTGTGCTGATGGCTCGGAGCCTGGAGCCTGCTTCAGATTTTGTGTCTCCCTCTCTCTCTGCCCCTCCACAGCTCACACTCTGACTCTCTCTCTCAAAAGTAAATAACCATTAAAAAAGATTTTAAAAAATATTCAGGCACAGCTGTAAAATCATATTATCTTCAGACTATCCTCTGGTTAGAGTCAGGTCATAAAATTGCCCATGGCCTGATTCATTTCCTAATTTTTCCCCCAAAATTAAGTAGAGGGGTAAAAAGTCAACTCTATTCCACTATTTCAAAAAATAGAGTAAGTTTGTTTGTTCAGAGAAGTGAAAAATCAGAAACAACCAACTTGTGGAGAATGGTTTACCTATGCTCCAATTGCACTAATGAACATTCTTTATTCTTTTTAATTGTTTTCAATGTTTGTTTATTTTTGAGAAAGAGCAAGAGAGACAGAGCGTGAGCAGGGGTGGGGGGGGGGCGGGCAGAGTGGGAGGCAGACAGAATCTGAAGCAGGCTCCAGGCTGTGAGCTGTCAGCACAGAGCCCAACATAGGGCTCAAACTCACAAAACCATGAGATCATGACCTGAACCGAAGTCGGAGGCTTAACCGACTGAGCCACCCAGGTGCCACTAAAATATTACTCTGCATATATACAGGAAAGATGTTGTATTAGTACTTTTGTAAACTGCCACTTTACCAGAATCTCATTCTTTCTAATAATGAGAACAGGAAGAGAGTTGATTGTTGAGTTTCAGCTATATATTTTCTCTTGCTGCATAAAAATAGTTTCCTTCCTCTTTCCCAATATTAACCTCTTTATTTCTTCTTACTACCTAATGATATTGGTTTACACCTCCACTATAATATTAAGTAACAATACTAAATGTTGGGCATCCATTTCTTGTTCCTCACATTAATGAGAATACTTCTACCATACCACTATTAAGTGTGATATTGGTTTTGGTCTGAAATAAATTTGGGGTGCCTGCCTGGCTTAGTTTATAGAGCATACGACGCTTGATCTTGGGGTCATGAGTTCAAGCCCCACATTGGGCACAGAGGTTACTTAAAAAAAAAAAAAAGAAAAAAAAAGGAAAGGAAAAGAAAAATGAAATAAGTTCTCTTTAATCGTGTCAAATAAGAATTCATCAATTTTAATTAAATGAAGAACATTTATCAGGAAAAGATATTAATTTGGTCAATGCTTTTTTGGCATCCAAAATGATGATGACCATATGGTTTTTCTTTCATCTATTAAAACAACATGTTAACAGATCTAATATTGAACCATATGTGCATTTATTTCAGAAACTAAACTCTTGGGTTGTAGAATATTATTTTAACATACTGTTGAATTCTATTTTCTAGTACTGAATGTAAGATTTTTACATTAATAATTGGAAGATTCTTCCATGGTTTCCTATTTTGTGTTGTCCACGAAGTTTTAGAATCAACATTTCATTGGCTTCCTTAAAAGAGCTATAAACTCTCTCTTATCCATGCTCTGGTTCAGCTATCTATTCCTTGGCTATTTGAAATAACATACCTATGAAAACACCTAGGTCTAAAAGTTTTTATGGAGCAGTCCTTTGATAACTTTACGGATTCCCTTTATTGTTATTGGTCTACTGAATTTCTTTCTTCTGGGGTCAAATTTGGCAACATTTTCTAAAAATATCCATTTCACCCAGATTGTCAAGTTTATTTGCATAAGGTTTTACACCATAATGCATGCGTGTAGTCTTTTCATTCTCTTTAGAATGAATTCTACCATAAAGCCTCCCAAACTTCAGGGCGCCTGGGTGGCTCAGTGGGTTAAACACCCAACTTTGGCTCATGTCATGATCTCGCGGTTTGTGGGTTCGAGCTCCGCATCAAGCTCTGTGCTGACAGCTCAGAGCCTGGAGCCTGCTTCGGATTCTGTGTCTCCCTCTCTCTCTGTGCCCCTCCTTTGCTCATGTTCTGTCTCCCTCCCTCTCAAAAAATAAATAAACATTAAAAAATTTAGAAGAAAAAAAAAACCTCCCAAACTTCATCCAAATCAGTTTACTCTCAGTGAACTTCCTATTGATCAAAATCAGTAATCAGAACATTCTGATTCAAGACAGCTGAAGAAGCACACCCATTTATGTCCTCTCTCCAGAGATCCACTTCATAAAAATAATAACAAAGGAATGAAAGAGATAAAAGACACAACAACAAAATAAAAACAGTGGGGCGTCTGGCTCAGTGAGAAGAGCATGCGGCTCTTAATGTCAGGGTCATGAGTTTGAGCCTCACATGGGGTGTAGAGATTACTTAAATAAATAAAACCTGAATAAAATTTTAAAAAAGAAAAGAAAAACAGTGATTTCAAGAGGCAAAAGATTCAACAAATTTCTAGAAGACAGAAAGTATATAGAAAATTGATATCTGAGTCATCCATTTTCTCATCATTTCAAGAAATATTTTAGGGGCACCTGGCTGGCTCAGTTGGTAGAATATGTGACTCTTGATCTGGGAGTTGCAAGTTAAGCCCCACAATAGGTGCAGGGCTTACTTTAAAAAAATAAATATTTTGGGGCGCCTGGGTGGCGCAGTCGGTTAAGCGTCCGACTTCAGCCAGGTCACGATCTCGCGGTCCGTGAGTTCGAGCCCTGCGTCAGGCTCTGGGCTGATGGCTCGGAGCCTGGAGCCTGTTTCCGATTCTGTGTCTCCCTCTCTCTCTGCCCCTCCCCCATTCATGCTCTGTCTCTCTCTGTCCCAAAAATAAATAAAAAACGTTGAAAAAAAATTTTTTTTTTTTAAAAATAAAAAAATAAATATTTTATGTACTAGGCATTATTCTAGGCACTGGAGATAAAGAACTGTGCACAAAGACTCCCTGCTCTTAGTATGTTTATATTCTAACTGGTAAGAGACAGATAAAAAGTAAATTATTATTCAAGCAGTGGTAAGAAATATAAAATAGGACAAGGAAATAGAGAAACTAATTTCACAGAGTCTGGATTCTTTGTCCCATGTGGCCACTGAAGTCTCTGATGTTAGTTTAATGGTCAGCTAATGATTAGACAGAGATTTCCTTAGACTCCTGGAACCAGTAAATCTCCCAGTCTTCATGGATGGGCTCTGTATATGTATTAGGGCACACTTTTAACACTAAGCCAGTTTACAATTTTTCCTTAGCCTTCACTATCCGTTGGCACAGAGCCTCAACATGAACTAGAACTAAGAACTTAGGGCCTTCTCAGGTCCTTTCTAAAGATGCACACAGCTCAACATATGGGCACAGCCTTCTTGATTCCCAGGAATATATCAAAGCTTTACAAATCCCCTATGGACATCTACTCCCCAGCTTTTCCTTTTAAGCTTTTTGGTTAGTCTGTTTGCCCCAACCGTTACTCACTACCATAGGCAGCTGAGATGTTCAATTGCCTCTAACTGTTTTCAATGAATACCCTGGGCAGAAAAGGCTCCAAGTCTGGTCAAATATATGCAAGTTTGCAAATGAGGTCTTTTAAGGAACGACCAGACAGGTCAATTAATAACAAATAATAGCAAGTCAAATAATGACAATTCTCTGGAACAGGGCTTTGAAAAAGCTCCAGTCTTGGTCTGTAGCTTCCAGTTGGCTTCTGGGCTGCTAGTTTTCACCATGATTAGGGACTGTTGGTTTTCAAAGCTACTGTGGAACTGGAGAGAGGACGGCACCTGGGCAAGTTAAAACATTACAAAGTTCACGGTGTTCTTGAGATTTGGCCATTTTTCTTGAATAAATGTTCCTAGTTTGCTACAAGCCTATGGTTAATGTTCAGAGTTCTGAAACAGTTGATTTTGACTATGTCTGCCAGTGTCCACATTGTTTTTATAAAGTATTTCCAGAGGTTCTTCCTCTGCCATGACTGCCGACATCCTGCATTTTAATTGAGAAACTCCTTTTTTTTTTTTTTTAATGTTTATTTTATTTCTGTGAAAGAGACAGAGCATGAGCAGGGAAAGGGCAGAGAGACAGGAGACACAGAATCTGAAGCAGCCTCCAGGCTGTAAGCTGTCAGCACAGAGCCTGACACGGGGCTCGAACTCACAAACTGTGAGATCATGACCTGAACCAAAGTTGGACGCTTAACCGACTGAGTCATCCAGGTGCCCCAAGGAACTTATATTCTAATAGAAAGATGAACAAATAATAAGGTAATATGATTTCACAAAGCAATAAGTACCATGGAAAATAGCACAAAGAATAGAGAGTGACTACAGGGGAGCTATTTCAGATAGGGTGATAATTTCTGTGAGATGGTAACATTTCAGCAGAAATGTTAATAATGAAAAGGATGGAGTTATAAGAAGATGCAAAGGAAGAGGTTTCAGAAGGAAAACAAGTGTAAAGAAACTGAAAGGATGACATCTGGGCATGTTGAGAAATGGCAAAAAGGCCAATGTTAGCAAGTGAATGAGTGGTTGGAAAAGAAGACTCAGATGCAGGCAAGGGCCAGATGACACACAGCCTTGTAACACATGATACGGAGTTTGGGAACGCAATGAGTGCTTCAAGCAAAACAATGACATAATTTGAGGGGTACCTGGTGGCTCAGTCAGTTAAGCATCCGACTTCGGCTCAGGCCACGAACTCGTGTTTCGTGAGTTTGAGCCCGGCCTCAGGCTCTGTGCTGACAGCTTGGAGCCTGCAGCCTGCTTCATATTGTGTCTCCCTCTCTCTCTGCCTCTCCCCTGCTTGCACTCTCTTTCCCCCTCTCTCTCTCCCAAAAATAAAGATTTTTTGAAAATTAAAAAGAAAAAAGAATTACATAATTTGATTAATAAACACTAAACACCATGGGGAGAATAGACCATATGG
This sequence comes from Panthera pardus, assembly GCF_024362965.1. NCBI lineage: Eukaryota > Metazoa > Chordata > Mammalia > Carnivora > Felidae > Panthera > Panthera pardus. The sequence goes on along the minus strand of NW_026526666.1, from coordinate 85,641,783 downwards.
ATATACTTGCCCTCCTCAGGCAGACCATTCAATGTGTCTGGAAAGCATTTCTCCAGGCTTTATCCAGGGGACAAACACCAGATGCTCAAAATCAAGAGCAAGGGCCAGAACACTGATTTAAGCTCCAGGCACCCTTCATTTCTTCATAATTGTTTACTTGAATCTGGTACGTTTCTAAAACTTCTACATATACTTTCATCTGTGATTTCTTCTCCTGGTCTCTATTGATCCAATCTCCTTGTTTCTCATCTTTCAGAAATTTGAAAGTCTCATCAACTGATGGTAACCTTTCTTGATATACTAAAACATCTAACATATCTAACATATTACTCAGAGTCCTTCATACTCAAGAGTCCTCCTGAAGTAGACACAAATATCCAGCAGACCTATACTCAGTGATCTCCCTTAAAGCTCTATTTATTTACTTTAGAGACAGCAAGAGAGCACACACGAGCTGGGGAGAGGGGCAGAGGGAGAGACAGAATCTCAAGAAGGCTCCACACTCAGTGCAGAGCCCAACGTGGGGCTCCATCCCACGACTCTGTGATCATGACCTGAGACAAAATCAAGAGTCAGACACTCAACCAACTGAGCCACTCAGGAGCCCCAGGATCTCTTTTAAGTGACCCTAAGAGAGCCCTTTAGCTCTCACAATTCAGGCATCAGCACAAATCACATTTCTGTGGCCAAAAAAATTGCAACCAACTACATCTTCCAGGCTGAACTGTCTGTGGATAGACAAAAGCCATCACCATGTTGGTGAACTCCCTCCATAAATAAACAGCCCAGCCAAGTGACTGTGGTAAAATCGGGAATTCTTCTGGTTACTTTATTTGGGAGGTATGCCTGACCAACATATCATGGTATTGTCAGCTGTAGGAATATTTATAGTAACTTTACACTTAATAGAATACTTATCTGAACTTACTGAGAATTTTTTTTAATTCATTTAGTCTGTACCAAATTCTTAACAGAAACAAAACACTTTATTGGGAAGAGATTCTCTAAGAAGAATTGTTCTTATGATTTCTAATATTATTTCTCAGAAAATCATCCTTTGAAGTTGTCTATAAAACAATCTTTGGGGCATCAGGGTGGCTCAGCCGGTTGAGCATTTACCTCTTGGTTTTGGCTTGGGTCATGATCCCAAGGTCACTGAGCTCTGCACTGAGCATAGAGCCTGCTTACAATTCTCTCTCTCAGGGCACGTGGGTGGCTCAGTCAGTTGAGCATCCGTCCAACTTTGGCTCAGGTCATGATCTCACGGTTCGTGGGTTCGAGCCCCGTGTCGGGCTCTGTGCTGACAGCTCAGAGCCTGGAGCCTGCTTCGGATTCTGTGTCTCCTTCTCTCTGCCCCTCCCCACCCCACCCCTCTCAAAAATAAATAAACATTAAAAAAAAAAAAAAAAAAAGATTCTCTGGGGCACCTGGGTGGCTCAGTTGGTTAAGCACCTGACTTCGGCTCAGGTCATGATCTCACAGTTCATGAGTTCGAGCCCCACATCAGGCTCTGTGCTGATAGCTCGGAGCCTGGAGCCTGCTTTGGATTCTGTGTCTGTCTCCCTCTCTCTCTCTCTCTCTCTCTCTCTCTGTGCCCCTCCCCATTTGTGTTGTGTCTCTCTTAAAAATAAACAGTAAAAAAAAAAAAAAAAAAAAGATTCTCTTTCTCTCCCTCTCTAAACAATAAAAACTAAAATATTAAAATCAAATATTTAATTAAAATTAACAAAAACTTTTCCCCATAAGCTTCCAATAAAATAGGGAGATGTGTTCTATAGGAAAAATTCCAAAACCAGGGTAAAAAGTATTGAAAAGGAATGAGTTCATCTGAATTAGATTTGTCAAAGTGAGTTTAATAATAATCCAACGTTCTACTACGTTCCTTCCAACTCTCCTAGATTTTAGTAACTTGTCAGTCACAAGCCTAAGAATTTAATGTATAGAGAACCAGACTCCACAGAACTCAAAACCCCCCAAATTTTATCTTCATCCTCTCTTAAATCTGTGAAGTTAACTAAGAGAATCACAACTTTTTTCTGCAGGTGCTACAGACTGATACATGGTTTATACCAACATGAATATCCTATGTATTGCTTCCACTTACATAGAAAAATTTGTACCCTACTTCATCAAAATTCACAAGTCAAAACTCTATATATCATTCTATAAATCTGTATACCACGTTTATACATCAATTAGCTCTCCATTATTCAGATAAAATTTATCTTACACCATACTAACAGAACTAAGTCTTTTGAAATGTATGTCCTTACCTGTAAGAACTATAAAATCTAAGTTAGGTTCTTTGATCAATGTTTTATTTCTCCAAACTTATTTACTCCTTCAAGAATCCATGAGCCAAAAATTCAGTGCTGTCATTTCAGCACAGAATGAGGAATAGTAAAGGTTTCTTTTTTCATATTAAAAAATTTTTAATTCCAGTGTAGTTAGCATACAGTGTTGTATTAGTTTCAGAATGACAGTGAAGTTTTAACACTTGTTATTTTACAATTTTCAACCTAATTCACCTCTGTCGGAGGCAAGTTTGGCAAGCTTAGAGCACTGACTCTGGAGCCAGACTACTTAGGTTCAAATACCAGCTCTGCACTGATGAGTGCTGTGGGAGTTTAATTATTCAACTTTCCTGTGCCTCAGTTACCTCATCTGTAAAATGGGGATAATAATAATAATATATTATCTTTGTCATAAGGTTTAAATGAGTTAATATTTGTGAAGCTCTCAGAATAGTGCCTGGCACCATAGTAAACATGACAAAGCTGTTTGCTGAAGAAAAATTAAATAAATAAATATCTTAGACATAAGACAAATTCAGGAGGGAAATCTGGTCTTGAGTGAAAGTCAACTCATTCACTAGTTGCTCTTAGTTTTTCAAAGGGAAAAATATTAAAATTATTAAGGATAAGGCCCAAATAGCAAGAGATTCCCATGAGAGATTAACAAGTTGGACCTGTAGTTTTGCTTTTGTCACTTGGCTTGATTCCACATACCCTACACGAGAACTTTCCCTATAAGTCCTTTGCAAGGAAAGTGGTTTTTAAGCTCCTGGACAATAAAACATCAAATGTCAATCACATCCTGTTACTTAGCAAGTACACAGAACTCATCATGGTCACAAATACTTTCAGGAGATCCAACTGTGAGTTGTGAGTTATTAATAGCTAACATTTATGGAATGTTTTTTATGGGTCAGACCCTGTTCTAAGTACGTTACATGTATAATTCATTTAATCCTCTCAGTAAGTCTGTAAGATAGGTGCTATTGATTATTATTACCATTTTAGAGATAAGGAAAAGTACAGAGAGTAACTTGGCCAGGGTATTTACCTAGTAAGTCACCAACCTGGAATTCAAGCCCAGGCAGCCAAGCTTCAAAGCCTGAGGTTTCAAACCACAGCTATGTGCCATTCAATATGAAACATCACAGACAGGACTGATGACTTTAAAAAGCTGACCAAGCTAAAAATCTATGCTATGTCATGCTATTCCCAAGCCAGATAATGAGAAGATACTAAGGCAAGTTTCCTTCTTTATCCTCTCTCATTTTTGTTCTCCCAGGCCTCCCAAGTGAATATGAGTTAATAAAGTGAAGTGCTTTACACAGTGCCTGGAACATAGTAAGTGTTCATTAAGTGTTAGGAGGAGGCGATGATAAAAACAGTAGAGTATGTTGCTGACCCTGCTCACTCTAATGGCTATGATATGCTAGGAACTGCTGATATCTCTACTACCTTTCCCCCTTTATGATTACAGAAAAGGAGTCGGGACAATACATACATGCAGTCCACTCTTCAACCGTGTTACTTTCACCTGACCATATACACAAGAGACACTGCTTCACTGCTCAGTTCTCTTTTCTGGTTTACAAAGACTAGATTGGGGCCAGAAGAAAGTAGAATAAAACAGCTTTGTAACCTTTGGACTAGTTGCTAAGAGCAGAAGCAAAGTTCGCAAAACGCAACTTCATCAACTTCAACTTTTGACTATAAGATGGAACCTAGCAAATGATTCTCATGATGGAAGCTCTGCATGTGACCAAGTGTTTTCAACCTCATGATTCTATATTATTGCAGTCTTTAAAATGATGTGCCTAACCACAGTAAAGAACAGAGATGACAGCAATGACAATCAGGGCAATAGGGTCTCCCTCTCAAATGTTCTGCAGTTATTTAGATTAAAAGCTTAACAGAATCAAGATACATTTCAGAAAAAAAAAAACTAACAAACCCAAACATTTTCAATTCCAAAAAACAATATTAGAAAAAAATCTAGCAGTCATTCAAATTTTTCAAACTCCAGGTATAATCCATTAATGTTGTCTTATTAACTTAGTGAAGACTAACAGTTTTTAATGAAATACAATAAAGCAAAATAGAACAGAAAATATTACAATGTATCACCAGTAGTAAAGATAATATTGTTCCACAAAACTTCTGTTTCAATTTTAAACATTAATATGTACATATACATGTGTAAGTACTGGATACTGTATACATACGTGTGTAAGTACCGGGTAACAATGAAAAAATGCATGTTATAGTGGGTCATGATCAAAAAAATTTGAAAGGCACTTTATCAGAATATAAAAAACTGACCAGTCAAGGAGGAAAATATCCACTTCAAACTACACAGGAAATAACATTCAGAGTTTTGGTGGTTCTCTTAGTTAAAAAAAAATTTTTTTTTTCATTTTGTTTATTTTAGAGAGAGAGAAAGAGAGCACGAGAGGTGGAAGGGGCAGAGGGAGAAAAAGAAAATCTTAAGCAGGGTCCACACTCAGTGCAGAGCCGCAGAGCCAAACTCAGGGCTGGATCCCACAACCCTGGGATCATGACCACAGTCTAAACCAAGAGCCGGAGTCTAAACCAAAAGTTGGTTGGGATGTGCAACCAACTCTTAATTAGGTTTTTAAAGGCAACCCTTTACTCTGAAAAAGAATTTAAAAAGGAGAAGAAAACCATCTATAAGAATCAATAGTTTAACAGTTACTCCAAATAAACAAGTTTCACAGAATGTGAGGTGCCAACACTAAATAAATATATACTAACAGGAGATACACAGGAATGAGATAAAGCAAACATTTTCAGTTCATCTAGTTATTAAATGCCACACCAGGGGCGCCTGGGTGGCTCAGTCGGTTAAGCGGCCGACTTCGGCTCAGGTCATGATCTTGCAGTTTGTGAGTTCGAGCCCCGCGTTGGGGTCTGTGCTGACAACTCAGATCCTGGAGCCTGTTTCAGATTCTGTGTCTCCCTCTCTCTGATCCTCCCCCGTTCATGCTCTGTCTCTCTCTGTCTCAAAAATAAATAAACGTTAAAAAAAAAAAATAAATGCCACACCAATATTAGAGATGGCTTATACTCTTTGCAAAAGCTCTCATTCCCAATCTCAAGAACACTTATTCATCAGTTATCTGATAGCTGCTTCCCAACCTACAGCAAAGATTTGGTAAAAGGGAAAAGTAGATTTGAAAAATTCAGTGAAGTAATAACACAGTGATTCCTGGAGAATGTGGTTTTTTTTTTAACGTTTATTTTTTGAGAGACAGAGAGAGACAGAGCGTGAGCAAGGGAAGGGCAGAGAGAGAGAGGGAGACACAAAATCTGAAGCAGGATCCAGGTCTGAGCTGTCAGCACAGAGCCTGACACAGGCCTCGAACCCAAGAACCTTGAGATCATGACCTGAGCTCAAGTCGGACATTCAACCGACTAAGCTACCCAGATGCGTCCTGGAGAATGTTTTTTAATAAGACAGGTATATACTACTTTTTACCCTAAAATGTTCTCTAAATTCTGAAATTTTCTAAAAAAACAAATCATATACACATTTTGGATTATGCTGTCGACAAAGAGTGAAACTGCCATATTAATATTATCAATCTAGTAGGAAAAAATTAACATTATTGTGTTAAATTAAAATTCCCTCTTATTTTAGGGGCGCCTGGGTAGCTCAGTCGGTTAAGCGTCCGATTTCAGCTCAGGTCATGATCTCATGGCTTGTGAGTTCGAGCTCCGCATCGGGCTCTGGGCTGACAGCTCAGAGCCTGGAGCCTGTTTCAGATTCTGTGTCTCCCTCTCTCTGGCCCTCCCCTGTCCACACTCTGTCTCTGTCTCTCTCAAAAATAAATAAACATTAAAAAAAATTTTTTTAATAAAAAATAAAATTCCCTCTTATTTTGAAAAAAGGAGGAACAACAGGTGAAACTGACCTAAATCTTTTTCAACTACTATGGAAACTTAAGAATAAAGTTCAATTCTACCTAAGAGCTAATCATTCTAATTTATTCCCATAGCAACAGTGCTGCTAGCAGAAACAATTTTCCTAAATTCAGTAATTGCTACATTAAATTTCAGGTGAAAAAAAAAAACTATTGAAATTTTAGGAGATAAACTAATTATCAAACCCATATATAAAAAAGAATTGCTTCTGAAACAAAAATTAAATGTTTAAACCAAAATAAGGAATATTCTAAATCATCATAGCAAAGCTTCTCAGATCCATATTTTTCCCACCAAAAAGAAAAAAAAATCAAGACAAAAGCTACTATGAAAAATGGTGTACTGAATTAATGTCTGAATTAATAAAAGGAGTTAATATATAAGAAATAAAATTAGTATCCCTAACCAAGTGTCACTTCTTACCAGAAATAACTATAGTTTTCTTCTGCTAACCAGATTCCATGATTCTCAATTGTTTCAAAAACTCAGAAAAGTAACTTCTCATATCTCAGTCCCAGACTCCTACATTAATTAAACTACACTTCAAATGATATAAAATCATCTCCTTCCTTTAGAGATGCAACAAGAATTTTTACATTTGGGAATAATAAAAGCACAAAAGAAGTAATATTAATATAATCAGTAATATTCTAAATGACTACATGCATTTTTTAATTTATAAAGGAAATGGTTTGTGAAAGTTCTCCTCGTTTCTAAGTCAAACTAAAAACACTCCTCTTTTCTAAGAAAAACTAAAAACGCTAATTTAAATATATTAATCTCAACAGTCCTAAGGAAATGGAAGTACTTAATTTTGCACAAATTTCCAACTTTTCCAAATTTACTACTCAGTAAATCAGAAATCTGTTTGTTTTCTATTTCATATTTCAAAGTTGTTAAATTCATAGTGGACACATTAAGATTTCGAGTTTAAGACTATTACATAAATTTAATACTCTGCAGATCAAAGAAAGGAAGTATAATAAGATCAAGAGGTAGGACATTTTAGGGGCGCCTGGGTGGTTCAGTCAGTTAAGCATCGGACTTCAGCTCAACTCATCATCTCATGGCTTGTGTGCTCAAACCCCACTGACAGCTCAGCCTGGAACCTGCTTCTGATTCTTTGTTTCCCTCTTTCTCTGCCCCTCTCCCACTCACGCTCTGTCTCTCTCACTCTCTCTCTCAAAAATAATAAACATTAAAAAAATAAAAAGAGGAAGACATTTTAGTAATATAGAATACATTTTATTAAATATGCTACCTTTTCTCCAAATAACTCAAAAGTAACCAACTTCCACACAATAATTTTTTAAAGAGGGAAAGATATGGTCCTGCTTTCCTTTTATAATACATGATTTTTGCCATCTAAGAAACACAGGTGGTAAAAGGGTTTGCAATTTGCCTTAGGCCAGCCCATGTAAAACTCCTCTCTAAGGTTCCCAAGCCCAAAGTGGTCCTCTGATAACAGTTTCCGGCAAACTGGATTTTTAACCTTAACCTACAAAGGAAGAAATCACTAAATTAGTAAAACGCTGTACAAAAAGGTCATGAACTCTAAAGCCAGAAAAATTAAGTTCAAATCCAGCTCTCTGGCTAACTAGCTGTGTTACTTTGGGCAAGTTATATAACTTCCATGCCTTGGTTTCCTCATTGGTAAAATGGAGATAAGAACAGTATTTACTTCACAGTGTTGTACAGCTTAAGGAGTTCATGTATGTAAACCACTCAGAGTAGTTCCTGGCACATAGTAAGCGCTATATAAAGCTGCTTTTATTTTTTACTGTTTTACCAATACAGATTTTTACAGTTCAGTTGCGAAAGTTTCCCAAATGAAATTTATTTAATTGTACCTATAAAAAAACAATATAATTTTAAACAGTGATGCAAATTAATGTAAGAACCTTAAAATAAAATAATGATGAGAAATCACTGTTTTGAAAACAATAGAAAATCACAAAATCTAGCTTAAAAAAATCATATACAATTGTCACTGAGAAGTGACATTTTCTTAGGATTAAGCTTATTTTAATTCTAATTATATTTTCTTCTTTTTTTTCTACACCTTGGTGATACAGGTTATGTTAAATCTTATGGTTTAATTCAAATATGTACAAAGAAAACCAAATTCAGGATTTAAGTGTAAACGCCAGCCTTATGTATAATGCTACCTAGTTCACATGAACAGCCTATATACGTATTACTAAAACTGTACATAGTAGGTACCCAAAAGAAACTTGCTAAAAGAAATATACAAATATTAACCAAGCTGATAAGTTAAAGTGCATCCAACACAATCGGTAGTAAGATCTGTAAGATATTAAGTACTATTTTTTTATTTTTCTTTTTGTTTTGTTTTTTTAATTTTTCCACCCAAATTTTGGAATCATTTGTTCCAGTTCTATGAAAAATGCCACTGGAATCTGTAGATTACTTTGGGTAGTATGGACATTGTAACAATATTAGTTCTTCCAGTATATGAGCATGGACTATCTTTCCATTTATTTATGACATCTTCAGTTTTTTTATTTTTTATTAAAAAAAAATTTTTTTTAATCTTTATTTATTTTTTAAGAGACACAAAGAGACAGAGCATAAGCGGGGAAGGGGCAGAGAGAGAGAGGGAGACACAGAATCGGAAGCAGGCTCCAGGCTCTGAGCTGTCAGCACAGAGCCCGACGTGGGGCTCGAACTCACAAAACGTGAGATCATGACTCAAGCCGAAGTCGGACACTTAACTGACTGAGCCACCCAGGCACCCCTACATCCTACATCTTCAGTTTTTTAATCAATGTCTTACAGTTTTCTGTGTACAGGTATTTCACCTCCTTGGTTAAATTTACTCCTAGACATTTTATTATTTTTGATGCCATTGTAAATGGGATTGTTTTCTCAGTTCTTCTTCTTCTTTTTTTAATCTTTTTTTTTGAGAGAGAGAGAGAGAGACAGAGTGCGAGCAGGGGAGAGGCAGAGAAAGAGGGAGACACAGAATCTGAAGCAGGCTCTAGGCTCTGAGCTGTCAACACAGAGCCCGATGCAGGGCTCGAACTCATGGACTGCAAGATCATGACCTGAGCCAAAGTCAGACGCCCAACCAACTGAGCCACCCAGGAGCCCCTCAGTTACTCTTTTTTGATAGTTCATTATCAGTGTGTAGAAATGCAACGGATTTTTGTATACTGATATTTTATCTTGCAAATTTACTTAATCCATTAATTGTAACAGTTTTTTGTGGAGACTTTAGGTTTTCTACAGGTAGAATTAGGTCACTTGCAAACAGTAACAGTTTAACTTATTCCCTTACTAACTTGGATACATTTTCTTTTCCTTTTTCTGCCCAATTGCTGTGGCTAGGACTTCAATACTATGTTGAATAAAAATGGTGAGAATGGACATCCTTGTCTTGTTCCTGATTTTAGAGAAAAAGCAGTTGACTATGTTTGTGACGGGTTTGTCACATATGGTCTTTGTTATACTGAGGTATGCTTCCTCTATTCCTATTTTGTTAAAAGTTTTAAATCATGAGTTTTACAATTTCAATGGATGTTGAAAGGTTAGGACTACTTATACATTTCCTTTTTTGATTTAAAATACTACTATGGGGCACCTGGCCGGCTCAGTCGGTGGAGTATATGATTCTTGATAATCTCAGGGTTATGAGTTCAAGCCCTATATTGAGCATAGAAATTACTTAAAAAAAAAAAAAAAAAAAAGGTAAAATACAACTACATATTTAAAAGAAGAAAACAGTAAAGTTTTCTTAAAAACATAAAATTTTATGAAGTCCATATTTCAAATATGTTTTTAAATATACTACAAATAAAGAAGACACTCTAATTATTTTTACATTTAATAATTAGATACCTTAGGACTTAGGTTGATGGGACCAAATAAAAATATTGAGATGATGATGTGGTTTCTGCTCCATTATTTATGTTCTCTGTCAATAAGACATATTAATAATAAGGCAGTTGGTAGCTTAAGCCATATATTCTGTATAAGAACATACACCTGTATTTTTAAGTTAATTGGCAGAAAGTCCACCTATTTTCAACTTTATTACAAATATAATTAACCCCCTAATATAAATGAATGCAGGGGAAGAATAAGCTTTTCCTAATATTCTTAAATGCATTTTGAACTTTTTAAAAAAATGTTTATTTATTTTGAGAGAGAAAAAGAGCATGCACAGGAGAGCAAGGGGAGGGGAAGAGAGGGAGGAGAGAATCCCAAGCAGGCTCTGTGCTGTCAGCATGAAGCCCAAAGCCGGGCTCAATCTCACAAACCATGAGATCATGACCTGAGCCGAAATCAAGAGTCCAACGCTTAACCATCTAAGCCACCCAGGCGCCCCACTTTGAATTATTTCTATGTTGAACTATTCTACGTTAACTATTTTGAACTAGTCTTCCTCCATTTAAAATACACATAAGTTAAGGTATCTTCTTGTTATATGTAGAACACAAAAATCTCTTAGACAACTACCGAAAAAGAAGTTCTATCAGCCTTTTATCTGAAAGCAAAACAAAAAGAACGAAGTTATGAAGTGGTTTAGGTAGGTCATAGAAACCATCACACCACAAGGTAAGGATGTGGTGTGGGTGTACTTTGTTTCTTATATTTTTAAAGCTGCATTTTCCTTAAAACATATCCTAGGGTTCAAGAATAAAAGTTTAAATATGTAAAACAACATACAGTAACAAGTAAAATGACAAAAAATAATCAAAAATAATTGAACCAAATAAAAACAGAAAACCTGGTATGCATAAACTAATATGAGAAATTTATTTTAAATGGAGTCCTCAGGGTTACAAAATAAGACTGCCAAACTAAAGGAGAAATTTCTATGGAAAACTGACATCAATTCCTCTCCTGAGCTTTCCAAACACATACACTAAGCTGTCTCTAGTGATAATTTTTGTTGTTGTTTGGAAGCTGGGTAGGACATGCACACTTTTCAGAAATTAGAAAGTCTATTAGTGTTTGGTAGGAAGACAGGAGCACGAACACAAATGCTCCAATGAGACCACAGGATGTTCATGTAAAGGCTTTTATGCAGCATTCATATCATAATGGGCTAAAATGATTTTAGAAGAAAAGAGAGAAAAAGACTCCCTAAGACTTTTCAACTTTTATTTCTGCACAACAGTTTCTTTCTAGGGGCCATCTTTGAAGGCAGCCTTGAATTTAAAAATCTGTCATAAATTCCTTCTCCTAGAATTCATTCCTATGGCACAAATGTATTGAAATGAACCACTAGGGGCGCCTGGGTGGCTCAGTAGGTTAAGCTTCCAACTGACTTTGGATCAGGTCATGATCTCACAGTTTGTGAGTTCGAGCCCCACTCTGTGCTGCCAGTACAGTGCCTACTTGAGATTCTCTCCCTCCTTCTCTCTCTGCCCCTCCCCTGTACTCTCTCTCTCTCAAAAACAAATAAATAAACTTTAAAAAAAAAAAAAAAAGAAGAAGAAGAAATGAACCACTAAATACTACATTGTGCTCTCTGGCCTACAACTTTGAGAGAACTAAAACCCACTTCTCTGGGTGCATGACTCTGAGTACAAGACTTCTGTATTTGTAAAAACTGACCTTGGAAAAATCACCAATTCTTTAAGTCTTGATTTCCTTATTTGTAAAATAAAAGGGTAAGTTTGAGCTCTACAGAACCCTCCAGCTGTAACCTGTAGAAATCCATCTACGTTTAGACTTAGACATGCTCAAGAAATAGAAAGTTCAGAAGAATGTGGAAAGATGGTCTTGCATCAATCCAAATATAAATCTATCTATGGAGTGCCCATGGCTAAAAAAAAAAAAAAAAAAAAAAGTCCACAAACTTAGAGGTAAAGAAGCAGTTAGAGGGAGTCAGCCCATACTCACTGGGGTTAGTTTTTAAGGATGTGAAATGAGGAGACCCAGGTTGAACAGAAGCTGGAGTTTCCAATGTAGGTGCTGGGGAGAAGGTATGGGTAAAGAGCTTTCCAAAGGGCTTCCCTCAGCAGTTAGATAAGGACTGAAAACCACCCAAAGGGTCCTTCTCTGTGGCTTCTAGGACTAATATGGCCAAGCTCCAAAGTCCCTTGCTAAAAATAGCTGAAGGGAGCAGCCCCATTCTGGAATGAGCAAGGTCTATGCTATGCTTGTGTATGTATATGCATCATATAATGAGAGAAACTTTTCTCTAACTCACCAGTCAAACATGAAGCAGACACTTCACTTAAATACTAAATCTCAGAGCACAATTTATATTTCAAAAGCAGATCACATAAAAGTATTTGCAATCAAATGCCAGACATACACCACAAACACTGGAAAAACAAAAATAAAAATTATCCAACGCTGTGTCTCAAAATATACCTCGGATCACAAAATCTGAGACACTAATCCCTATTAAGTCCAATCTCTTCATCTTGGAAGTGACTAAAAGCCATCAGAGAAACTTTAAAAATTTAAGAGAAACCTAACTCTCAAATGAGAAAACGATGGTTTTTAAGACTAAGGTGGAGGGGCGCCCGGATGGCTCAGCTGGTTAAGCGTCAGACTTCTGCTCAGGCCTTGATCTGGCAGTGGTGAGTTCGAGCCCCCGTGGGCATCTGCGCTGACAGCTCAGAGCCTGGAGCCTGCTTGGGATTCTGTGTCTCCCTCCCTCTCTCTGCCCCTCCCCGCTCGCACTCTATCAATCTTTCAAAAATAAACATTAAAAAAAAAAAAAAGACTAAGGTGGAAACAGTAAGGAAAAAATAAAAGAACAGTCGAAGTAATAACGTAGTGTAATGTCTGGCTTATGAAGAAACAGGAAGAAAAACAGAAAACTTGTCAATACGGTAAAAACGAAGAAACCATCTGTAAGAGGTTAAAGATAAAGGTACATTTGCACACGGAGTTCAATTAATGAAAACGTACTCTGAAACTACTAGAGTGCACTCTTTGGCAGAAAACGTTTCAGTAACTCTAAAATTTCTGGCAAGGAGCTTGTAAATCTGGGGCTAAAAATCTCCCAAGAAACTCTTGTCTTCTGTCATAGCACCTGTCCTTGTAAGTAAAGCCCATGCAGAACACAGAGCTGATCGTCCGCATTTTTGCCTCAGCTGTGCACATCCACTCTCATGGGACAGAAAACACAAAAATGACAGCACGTCCTCATGGCCTGTCAGTTAACAAGACCACACAAGCCCAATCGCTAGCTGTTCCGTGTGCCTGCCACCTGTTAGCCTGCTCCAGAGAGAGCCCCCCAAACTGTGCTCCAGCGAAGAAAAAGGGAACGCCTTTGTTGTTCCCTAACTACGGAAGCTACCAGAGTCTAACACAACGCCCCAAGGCAAAACTTCCCCCAAGCCGGATGAATCGGCCGACACTGGGGCTTTGGCTAAGCCCTTCTCTAGCTAAGAAAAGGCGGGAGAACCCCAGGCGAAGCACAGATGTCACCTACTAGTCCCGGGAGGGGACAGGGATCGAAGGTGACGGAAGTTGGGGGGCCGGACCTAGGACCCTCGAGAGACGAGCTCAGTTTCGCAGTGGAGGAGGGGAAGCACAATGAGGAGGTGGGCCGTCCTGCTGCGGGAAAGAACAGCGAGAACCCCGGGAGGTGCTAACGTGAGAAGCAAGGGAAAAAGCGAGAGGCAGTGGTGAGGGAAGCGCTGAGGCGAAAGGCAAGAAACCCGGGCTTGTAACGGGGGGATGAGAAAAACAGCGAGGCGAGAGGTGCGCGGAGGCCAGCAAGGCTAAGGGGGAGGTGAAAGAGTCGAGGCCGGCGAGGGAAAGGGCTGAAGTGAGGGAAGCACTGCAGGGACAAGGGACAGGCAAAGAAAACCCCCACCCACAGGGACCGGGACAGAACTCTTGACCCGTCCCCGTACGGGCTGTACTCTACCGGCCGCACTCTGACCCTGTCGCGGCGGTGACTCACCCTAAGGTTGCAGAGGCCCCAGAGCAGGACATGGGTACTGGTCCAGACCCACAGCAGAACCCAGCGGATGGAGGAAACCGCGGCGTTAGCGTGACCCGGATGCGCATCCCTAGGAACCGGAAGTCAGCGGCCAGGGTCACCTCACAATCCACACCTCCTTCCACCAGAAGCCTCTGGGCGCATGTGTCAGGCCTCACGGGGCGGGGCGGGGCAGGGAGGCGCCTAGATCCCGCCCACTCCGCCGTTCCGGGAGCTCCGCCCCTGGTTACGCCCCACCGCGCGCCTCGGAGGGGCTTAGTGCTGAGGGGTTGACTTCTTGCTTCGCTCAGGAACTGGTGGTGCTTCTGCGGCGCAAGCAACCACGACAAAAACACACAAAAAACCAAAAACTTAACGCTTTCATATTTTTAGAAAGGCTTTTAGAATGCATGTAATGCTTGCCTCCCTAAAGCGATCGTGAGAAGAAATGCTGGTTGTATCTGGTAGTTTTAGAAAAAGTGTGGGAGGAAGAATGGGTGGGAAGTTTTGGAAGACGCTGGTGGGGAGGCGAACCCAATATTGGTTTATTCCCAACATCTATTGGTCTTACAGTGACTTCTCTTGCGTGCACGCTATTTTATGTGATAATTTTATCAGAAACAAAATTTATAGATGCTTCACTAACTTTAAGTTACTACCCAAATAGGAGCAGGGTTGAATTCAGGCATGTGGAGACCTGAAATTTATTCAATTTGAGGGCCCTGTTAAAGAAAATCCAAAATTACAAATACAATATTAGGTGTAAAAATGAGTCTTTGGAGTGAGAAAAGAAATTACAAATTACAAATTTTAAAGCTTCACAAATAACACAAAATCCAGAAAAGTTACACACTGTTTTTAAACTAAAATACTTCTTTTCTACACTTTTTGGGCTGTATACTCTTTGATCACCTCTTCCTATGACAACGTATTAAGTAATATCATTTATTGAGATCCTTGACTCCTCTCTTTCACACCCTTCATCTAATTCATCAGTGAGTTCTGCATAATCTGCCTTTAAAATTTGTTCGGAATCTGACCATTTACTGCCTCTACTGGTACAAGCCACAGTCGATGTGCGACTGCTCTTTTTATACCCTTCCTTTTCCACAATCTATTAATACAACATCAACAGGCTTCTGTTAACACCTTAAGCAGATCCTGTCCCCGCTCCAATGGATTCCTGTTTCCAAGTGAAAACAAAAAATCCTTGTACTGCCCTAGAGGACCCTCAAGACGTGACACTACCTACCCACCCCCGAGTACAACTAACCTTATCTCCTACTCTCCATTATACCACCACGTCAAGGCACATTGGGCTCTTTGCTATTCCTCAAACCTGCACATGAACTCAGGACCTTCATGCTTGCTGATCTCTGCTTGGAATCTCTTCCCCCAAACACCTGCATCATTCACCAGGTCACCTCCTTTACATCTTTGTTCAAATGTTACCCTCTCAATGAGAACTTCCTTGCCACTGTATTTGTATTATTTATTTATCTGTTTGTTTGTTTTATTTTGAGAGAGAGTGAGAGGCAGAGAGAGGGGGAGAGAGAGAATCTCAAGAAGGCTCCACACTGTCAGCATGGAGCCTGATGTGGGACTTGAACTCACGAATAACGAGATCATGACCTGAGC
Source organism: Panthera pardus (assembly GCF_024362965.1). NCBI lineage: Eukaryota > Metazoa > Chordata > Mammalia > Carnivora > Felidae > Panthera > Panthera pardus. The sequence goes on along the minus strand of NW_026526666.1, from coordinate 85,625,991 downwards.
TGCAACCAAGAGTTCAATGCCTAAACCAGCTGAGCCACCCAGGCATCCCCCTGCCACTGTATTTAAAACTGAAGCACCCTCACCCTCCCCAAAATTTTTAGCCCAGTTTCCTACTTATTTTTTCTTGAATAACATTTATCCCATCTAACAATTTGCTAATGAATTTGGTTAAATGTCTTTCTCCCGCATATACACACCAAAATGTAAGCTCCAGGAGATGTCTGTGTTTGTTCACGGATGTATTTCAGCACCAGAGCCTAGCACATTGTAGTTGCCCAATATGTTTGTTGACTGAAAGGATAAATTGCCCATTTATTTGCTTTTGCTCATCTGAAACCATGCAAACTGAGCCACCATTTCCACCAGGGGGAGCCCGTGAATAACCAATGTGGTATCCCCAGAAAAGTTACTCTGAAAGTGTGTAGTATGCATAATTCTAGAACAGTCACAGGAAAGCGCATAAATTCCTCCCCAGAGTAAAGACTGCTGTATCTACTAACAATAAAAACCCTCCGATGTCTTCACAATCCTTTAAGAATAAAATCTAGGTGTGCCTGGGTGGCTTACTTGGTTGAGCGTCTGACTTTGGTTCAGGTCACAATCTCACGGTTTGTGAGTTGGAGCCCCGCATCGGGCTCCATGCTGACTGCATGAAGCCTGCTTGGGATTCTCTCTGTCTCTCTGTCTCTCTGTCTCTCTCTCTCTCTGCCCCTCCTCACTTGTGTTTCTCTTGTTTCTCTCTCTCTCAAAATAAATAAACTTTAAAAAATAAAATAAAATAGGGGCGCCTGGGTGGCTCAGTGGGTTAAACGTCGGACTTCGGCTCAGGTCATGATCTCCCGATTCGTGAGTTCGAGCCCCACATCGGGCTCTCTGCTGACAGCCCCAATCCTGGAGCCTGCTTAAGATTCTGTGTGTGCCTCTCTCTGGCCCTCCCCCTCTCTCTCAAAAATAAATAAACATTAAAAAAAATTTTTTTTAATAAACATAAAATAAGATAAACCTAAAAAAAAAAAAAAAGAAAAGAATAAAATCTAAACTCTATACTATGATCCACAAGGCCCTCTTGACCTGTTCTCCCCTTCAGATGTTATGCTCAGCCTCCCTTCCCCTCACATACAGTTCCAGTCTCCCTGTCCTTTTTTCCTATACAAACTTTCTTAGCTCAGAGCCTAAGCACGTACCGTTCCTCTTCTCTTGAACACTCTTCCCCAAACTTTCCAATGATTGCTTCCTTCTGCTACTCTCATTTTTACAAAAAAATTTTTAATGTTTATTTATTTTTGAGAGAGAGAGAGAGAGCATGAGCAGGGGAGGGCCAGAGAGAAAGAGACTGAGACACAGAACTTGAAGCAGGCTCCAGGCTCCACGCTGTCAGTACAGAGCCTGATATAGGGCTTGAACTCAACAGCAGTGAGATCAGGACCTGAGCAGAAGTTGGACGCTCAACCGACTGAGCCACCCAGGCGCCCCTCTGCTACTCTCAGTTACATTTCACCTTTGAAGTCTTCCCACAGGCCTCCCATGGCCTCCTGGCTGCTGTCTAAAGTAGCTCCTGTCTCCCCTTCACATGCTTTTTCTTCATGATCCCTCTCACTATCTGAAATTACCTCGTTTGTTTATTGTCCATCACTAGAAAGTAAGCACCATGGGGGTCTTTATCTCTCTTGTTCCCTGCTGACGTCTCAGTTCTAGAAGAGTGATTGGCATACAGTAGGTGCTCAATACATAAAATCAGTAATTACTAATATTTATTGAAGATTGGCTGTGTGTTTCTTACTCTACATGGTAAATATATAAGTGCTCATGTTTCTTTTTCAATCCTCCCAACAAACTTAGGGAGTATTATGACTAGCTCCATTTTACAGATTAAAAACCTGAGGCACAGATAGGTTAAGGAACTTGCTCAAGGCCACACAACTGGCAAGAAGCAAACCCGAGGCTTGAACCCAGATCTGTGTGACTTCAGAGCCCATGATTTCTCTCAAACTACAGGAAGAGAAACAGGTAGCCACGTATGAATTCGTTTTACTTACTAGTTAGTTTCCTTTCTCTGATTTCAGGCATCTTCACTTACTATCATAGTTAGTAGAAGTGGAAATGTTTATTGTTTTCTTTTTTTCCTGACCTATGTACCACTCTTGGGGCCAGATATAAAGAAATATGCCAAAAAATATGGTTTTGTTCAAGTTGAGTTTAGATGCTTAAATACTTGTTATTTTTTGTAGATTTGAAAAATTTCAAATATTACGTTCAAAATTCAATACATAAGAAAGGCTATTAAAATCGTCTAAAATGGGGCTCCTGGGTGGCTCGGTTGAGTGTTCGACCTTGGCTCAGGTCATGATCTCACAGCCTGTGAGTTCGAGTCCTGCGTTGGGCTCTGTGCTGACAGCTCGGAGCCTGGAGACTTCTTCTGATTCTGTGTCTCCCTCTCTCTCTGCCCCTCCCCTGCTCACACTCTGTCTCTCTCTCTCAAAAATAAACATTAAAAAATTTTTTTAAATAGTCTAAAATATTATAGCCAGATCTTTTTTTTTAATTTTATTTATTTATTTTTAAGTAACCTCTACACCCAACGTGGGCCTCGAATTCATGACCTGAGATCAAGAGTTGTGTGCTTTTCCAATTGAGCCAGCCAGGTGCTCCTATAGCCAGGTCTTTCCAAACACATCCAAAATGTAAATCAAGGGGTGCCTGGGTGGCTCAATCAGTTAAGCATCTGACTGTCGATTTCAGCTCAGGCCATGATCTCACAGTCATGAGATTGAGCCCCATGTCCACTGAGTGTGGAGACTGCTTGGGATTCTCTCTCCCCCTTTCTCTGCCCCTCTCCTGCTCTCGCTCACGTGCTCTCTCTCTCAAAGTAAATAGATAAGTATTGAAAAAATAAAACAAGACATAAGGAATGTATGACCAGTGTTTTGTTAACGGTTATCCATTTGAACTCTCCTGACTAATACATCTGAAGCAGAGCAGTCTGGGTTTTGTTTCTGTTCACTTCTCTATCGCACTTAAGGCAATATCTTATTATACACATGACAGTTGAACCTCTAAAAGCAATGTACAGTTGGTGGGATAAATATAGGATTACCGTATGATCTAGCACTCCCATTTCTGTGAATACATCCAAAAGAATTGAAAGCCGAGTGTCAAAGAGATATTTGCGCACCTGTGTTCATGGTAGCATTTTTCACATAGCCAAGAGGTGGGAGTAACCCAAGTGTGCAACAGCAGATGAATGTATAAACAAGATGTGGTACATAGGTACCACAGAATACCATGGATCCTTAGAACGGAAGGGAATCCTGTCACCTTCTACGATAGGGATGACACTTGAGGACATGCTAAGTGAAATAAGCCAGTCACAAAAGAACAAATACTGTATGATTCCACTTACACGACATATCTAAAGTAGTCAAATGTATAAATGTAGAAAGGAGTAGTGGTTGCCAGGGGCTAGAGGGAGGGGACAGAGGGAAATCGTTGTTTGGCATACGCTGAACTACACAATTAAAATGACAAAAATAGGGGCGCCTGGGTGGCTCAGTCAGTTGGGCGTCCGGCTTCGGCTCAGGTCATGATCTCGTGGTCCGTGGGTTCAAGCCCCGCGTTGGGCTCTGTGCTGACAGCTCAGAGCCTGGAGCCTGTCTCAGATTCTGTGTCTCCCTCTCTCTGACCCTCCCCCATTCATGCTCTGTCTCTCTGTCTCAAAAATAAATAAACGTTAAAAAAAATTATAAAAAAAATAAAATGACGAAGATAGTAAATTTTGTGATATGTGTTGTTTACCACAGTAATTAATTTTTTAAAAAGCAACATAAAATAGACTACCCTACAATCCAGCAATCGCACTATGAGGTGTTTATCCAAAGGATACAAAAATACCGATTCAAAGGGATACACGTACCCCAGTGTTTGTAGCAACATGATCTACAATAACCAGATTATGAAACGGTTCATGTGTCCATCGACTGATGAATGGATAAAGAGGATCTATACAGATACAATGGAATATTCCTCAGTCATAAAAAGAATCAAATCACGCCCTTTGCAATGACATGGATGGAGCTAGAGAGTATTATGCTAAGTGAAATAAGTCAGTCAGAGAAAGACAAATACCAAGTGATTTCATTCTGATGTGAAATTTAAGAAACAAAACAGGGGCGCCTGGGTGGCGCAGTCGGTTAAGCGTCCGACTTCAGCCAGGTCACGATCTCGCGGTCCGTGAGTTCGAGCCCCGCGTTGGGCTCTGGGCTGATGGCTCAGAGCCTGGAGCCTGTTTCCGATTCTGTGTCTCCCTCTCTCTGCCCCTCCCCCGTTCATGCTCTGTCTGTCTCTCTCTGTCCCAAAAATAAATAAAAAACGTTGAAAAAAATTTAAAAAAAAAAAAAAAAAGAAACAAAACAAAGGTGCAAAGGGGGGGGGGAAGGAGAGAGAGGCAAACCAAGAAACAGACTCTTAACTACAGGGAACAAACTGATGGTTGCCGGTAGGGAGGAGGGTGGGGTTAAAATGTGACGGGGATTAAGGAGTGCACTTGTGGTAAGTACCAGGTGTTGTATGGAAGTCTTGAATCACTATATTGTATACCTAAAACTAATATTACAACTCTACGTTAACTAACTGGAATTTCAATAAAAACTTTTTTAAAAAAAGCAATCTATAACAATCTAATCATTGCCGTAACAAGAATGTGGGTCACTTTATGCCTACTTGGCCCTACATGGTATTAGAGTCATTTTCACAGTTTGGTCCAAATTTCCACCAGTAAGAAGACTTTGAAGTGGAATAAACTCACATTTTTAAGGTAAGCAGTAACCATTACTGTCTTCAGAGCAAAGCATTTCCAGGCTCCTGAGTATATTATCTTCATTTTACCCACAGGCATCTTAACCCACATGGTTACTGTTACTGTGCATATTTTTCCCCTAACAAGTCAGTATCATTTGGAAATATCCAAGATCTCTTGCTTTACAGAGGATGATTCTTGTACAAAACTCAGGTGTTGTTTTTTTTTTTTTTTTAATGTTTATTGATTTTTGAAAGAGAAAGCACGAGAGCTGGATAGGGCAGATCGAGAGGTCAGAGGATCCAAAGCAGGCTCTGCGCTGACAGTAGAGAGCGCAGTGTGGGGCTCGAACTCACAAACTGTGAGATCATGACCTGAGCCAAAGTCAGAGGCTTAACTGACTGAGCCACTCAGGCACTCGCAAAACTCAGGTGTTTTAGGAACACCTCACAACAATGCATACGGGATTAAAATTATAGCCCTGGAAATCTACCTGGGATATAAATGGAACATTTTCTGCATTCCTACCACAGTCAGCTCTGTATTCACTAAGATCACACTTGAAGTGTATTCTGATTATCTATTGGTATGTAACAAACTATCCCCCAAATCAATGGTTTTAAACAACTGCTGTATCTCACGAGTTTTGAGTCAGAAGTTTGGACGGGGTTGACTCCTCTCTCCTGCATGACATCATTTAGAGTCAGCTGATAGTATTCTAACTGGCAGCTAGGCAGCTAGACTGGTCTGACAGGTCCAACATGGCCCCAGTCATGTACCTGACACTTGATGGGTTGGCTGAAAGGCTGGCTTCAGCTAGCCTCCTAGCCACATAGTCTCAGAGCCTCTCCACATAGTCTCTCCACGAGGGTAGTTGAACTTTTTTACATGGCGGTTGAGGTCTCCATAGAGACAGGTCTTGGAAGCTGCCATTCTTAAGGCCAGCCTTAACTGACACAGCAACACTTCCATCCTGGTCTATGGTCAAAGCAGCCATAGAGGTCACCCAGATTCAATGGGGGCAACACAGACCCAGCCATTGTCAGAGTCACAGACCTATTGCCACTACTGTAGCCTGCCTGATGTTGACCAGAAGAGCTCCTGGGGAAACATTCAGTTTGATGTGGCTCTACCTGTTTAGTGAGCAGGTACTTTGTGATAGTCTAGGCTCTCAGGACACAGCAGAAAACCCATCAGCCCAGACTTCTGCCCTCATGGAGTTCACATTCCCATCAATCTGTGGTCAGAAATGTTGTGTATTGCATTTGTTCAGCTCAACATCCATTCCCACATCCTTCTCATGAGCCTTACTCCCTACACTGCAAAAGTGGGAAGGTTAAAGATGGGCACTTCTCAGGATCCCTTACAGCTAGGGTTCTGGATGAAAACTAGGTATTGAGAGGCACTTGGGTCAGATTTAAGAGAAATGAGAAAGAAGCCATGTTCCTGCACCTTGGCTGTTTCTACTGGCCAATAGGATCATCGCTGGAGACGTGGGTTTTTCCTGTAGCATTCTTTCCATTTCTATCTCCAGCTTTACAAGTTGGAAAGGTAGTTGTAGGAACAGCAACCAGGAAGGCAGTTCCCCCATCCTAGTTTTCTGATGCTTGACCCTTAGTTATAGAGATAAGATCTTGAAACCAGCAATCCCTGAGTTGGCCTCCTGAGTCTCTCTCCTTTAGATTTTCCAATGATTTCGTAAACATCTGATTTCCTAAAACAATTGCTTTCTGCTTCAAACACCTAGAATGATTTCTTTCCTGTGCAGAAACCTGAGAAGGTATAACACTAAAGTCGAAAATACTTGGTTCCCATTATCTCTGCCTTCTAGGTACACTCTTCCATGTTTAGCTCATGATTACATTAGAATTCTTCACGTGGAAATCTGAGCATCTGCCGTCCTTGCCTTTAACTCCTCCCAGACAGTCTGGAGTCCCAGACAGCTCTACAGCTTTCCTGGGGCCGGGTGAACATGACCAGCACCCCCCGCGCCCCCCCCCCCCCCAGCAGAGAGAAAGCCAAGAGCAGGATGCCAAATGTTACAGTAGACAGCTACAGGAATCCCAGGAAGTCCCAGGAATCACTGAAAGCTTGGCAAGTGCAGTCGCCCGCAGTGAAGGGGCCCAGGGCACCATGTCAACGTGAGCTCTTCAGAGGCAGGGTCCCTTCCCTGCTGGGTCGCTCCCCTGCTCCACAGCAGTGTGCTTTTCAGCTACACAATGGGAATAAGAATATTTATCCTGATTCAAGGAGCTTTGTAAACTATACAGTACTGCCTAAATATAAGATGCTACGTATTATCTAGACCAACAGTTCTTAAACTCTCCAAAGCACTATCAGGGAGTACGTGAAATAAAAACTATTATTTTAAAATAACTAACTCATGGGGCCCCTGGGTGGCTCAGCTGGTTGAGCGTTCTACTTCGGCTCAGGTCATGATCTCACGGTTCGTGAGTTCAAGCCCCGCATCGGGCTCTGTGCTGACAGCTTAGAGCCTGGAGACTGCTTCGAAATCTGTGTCTCCCTCTCTCTCTGCTCCTCCCCCACTCATGCTCTGTATCTCTCTCCTTCAAAAATAAATTCTAAAAAAAAATAAAATAATACTAACTCAGTATTTCACTTTTCACTCTCTCTCTTTTTTTTTTTTTTTTTTTTTTTTGAGAGAGAGAGAGAGAGTGCACTACTAGTGGGGGAGAGGCAGAGGGAGTGAGAATCCCAAGCAGGCTCCACGCAGATCTCACCTGGGGCAAAAATCAAGAGTTGGATGCTTAACCAGCTGAGCCACCCAGGCACCCCTTCACTTTTTCACTCTTATTCTCCCAAAAGTGTGGTGGAGTTTTTCAGAGATTATGCGATGATGTCATTGCTCTGACAGCTAAGGAATATGTGTTCAAATATGCACTTTGCTTTTTTGTAAGTTTTTTAAAAAGTGTTGATTTATTTATTTTGAGGGAGGGAGAGAGAGAGAGAGAGAGAGAGCAGGGGAGGGGCAGAGAGAGAGATAGAGAATCCCAAGCAGGTTTGTGCTGTCATCGCAGAGCCCAACCTGGGGCTCAATTTCACAGTCTGTGAGAGCATGACCTAAGCCGAGATCAAGAGTTGGATGTTTAACCGATTGAGCCACCCAGGCGCCCCTAAAACAGAAATTTTAATTTTTGAAAAATGTTTATTTATTTTTGAGAGAGAGAGAGAGAGACAGAGAGACAGAGCATGAGTGGGGGAGGGGCAGAGAGAGAGGGAGACACAGAATCAGAAGCGGGCTCCAGGCTCGGAGCTTTCAGCATAGAGCCCAACACGGGGCTCGAACTCAAGAGCCGTGAGATCATGACCTGAGCTGAAGTCGGACGCTTAACCGACTGAGCCACCCAGGTGCCCCCAGAAATTTTAAAAGTAAAGCACAAAGGGGGCACCTGGGTGGCTCAGCCGGTTGAGCGTCTGACTTCGGCTGGGGTCATGATCTCACAGTCCATGAGTTCAAGCCTGGCATCAGAGTCTGTGCTGACAGCTCAGAGCCTGGAGCCTAGTTCAGATTCTGTGTCTCCCTCTCTCTCTGCCCCTCCCCTGCTTGCACTCTGTCTATCTCTCTATGTCTCAAAAATAAATAAACATTAAAAAAAAATTTTTTTTTTAAAAAGTAAAGCATAGGAGTGCCTGGGTGGCTCAGTCGGTTAAGTGTCTGACTCTTGATCTCGGCTCAGGTCTCGTTCTCAGGGTCATAAGTTCAAACCCCATGTTGGACTCTGCCCTGCACGTGGAGCCTACTTAAATTTTTTTTTAATTTCTGTTTTAATTTGTGAAAGAGCAAAAATTAATACCTGTAACCTATTTAAACAAAGGCTCTTTGGGGTTCTCAATAATTTTTAGGAGTGTTAAGGGATCCTAAGATCAAAACATTTGAAAACTGCTGACTTAGGCAATTGTAACACCCATCGTTGTACTACCTATAGCGGCCTCCACTTTAACCACTTGCGGATGCCTGCTTCTCACTCATGGCCATATTGTTGCTGCATCCAACACCCTTCTACTGGGATGCCTTTCTATTTTGATTAACACACTTGAGATAGTATCTTTTTGCACAGATGTCCAACAGCAGCTGTCTTGGCACAGCCTTGAAACTCCACATAACTGTGAGCTGTCTTTATGGGCAACACGATGCCCACTGACCAACTCCTTCCCTTACCAGCACTGGGTCATCCTTTCTGGCTGGATTCATCTGGGATACCTGGTCTCTGCCCCTCCTTTCACCCTATTTAACATTAGTCTGACCCACTTCGGCCTCCTGTTCCTACTTTTGGTTCCCCTCTTGTTCAGGTGATCCCTTGCTAGGGGGATCCTGGCTACCTGCCCACAAGTAAGTTGATCCCCACCCCTTATCGCTGTCCAGTTCCAGTCATCCCCAACCCTTCCTCATTCCTGACTACAGATGGGTCAAACTGAAGCTCTTGGAAGTTTCCTGCCGACCAAATAATAGATTAACGTTTGCTTTTAATTATGGCTGTATCCTCCCCCAAGAATGCTGTTATCTGTGTATTTATAGTCTGTTAGATTTAAATTTTTTTTTTCAACTTTTTTTATTTATTTTTGGGACAGAGAGAGAGAGACAGAGCATGAACGGGGGAGGGGCAGAGAAAGAGGGAGACACAGAATCAGAAACAGGCTCCAGGCTCCGAGCCATCAGCCCAGAGCCTGACGCGGGGCTCAAACTCACGGACCGCGAGATCGTGACCTGGCTGAAGTCGGACGCTTAACCGACTGCGCCACCCAGGCGCCCCTAGTCTGTTAGATTTAAAATGAAAACATAGGTAGGGGCACCTGGCTGGCTCACTCAGAAGGGCATCCATCTCTTGATCTCAGAGTTGTGAGTTCAAGCCCCATGTTGCGTGTAGGGATTACTTAAATGAATAAAACTTTAAAACAAAACAAAACAAAACAATAAAAAATGAAAATAAACAGCAATGGATAATTCTTGTGGATAAGGATGAAAGAGACTATTCGTTTCCATGTTATATTTATCAGGCAAATTTTCTGGTTGTTTTGGGTTTTGTTTGTTTGTTTGTTTTTTGGTCTGTTTCTTTTTTCCTAGAGTGAGAATGTATAGAGATTAAGAACAAGGGCTCTGGTGAGATTGTGTCTGTGTCTGCTCTCCCAGAATTTGTTGGCTCTCTCACTGATAGTTGTGTCAAATAACCTCTCAGTACCTCATATTTCTCACTTCCAAAATGGAGATTTGAAAAAGAATCTATTGAAGAAGGAGGAGGAGGAGGAAGAGGAGGGGAAAAGTCTTTATCTCATAGAGTTGTATGAGAGTTAAAAATATGTAAAGTGTTTGGAATTATACAGATACATTCCTGTATAAGTGATTAAAAATCAAAAGAATGGAGATATGGAAGCTAGGCTATGAAGCTTTCATGAGTTTAGAGATACAGGAAAAAAAAATTGTAATGGGCCCTAAAGTCTGGATCTTTATAAGGAAACTTGAGAAGTAAGAAACCATTCATCCAAGTGCCTTGGAGAATGCCAAATACGGGATCATCCATTCTACTTTGTTTAGAAAGATAAGAAAGCTAGTGAATTTTTACATAGGAGTTACTGTAAGATTTAAGACAGATCTAGGGGCACCTGGGTGGCTCAGTGCGTTGAGCATCTGACTTCAGGTCAGGTCATGATCTCACGTTCTGTGAAAGCCCCAGCATCAGGCTCTGTCCTGACAGCTCAGAGCCTGGAGCCTGCGTCGGATTCTGTGTCTCCTTCTCTCTTTGCCCCTCCCCTGCTTGTGCCCTCTCTCTCTCTCAAAAACAAATAAGCATTTTTAAAAATTAAAAAAAAAATCTAAATGAATTCTGAATCATGTCGTGATAAAAATAGACTAAGTCTTTTAATTAAAAAGACAAAGAGATTCTCTGTAATATTGGAACCTTTGTTTTAATTAGTCTAGGAAGCATTTACTTACAATCCTGAGGCTAATAATGTTTATAATAGGAAGCCACATTTTTAAAAAAATGTTTTCTGTAGAAAACAATGATTATTCGCTTAAAACTGTAAACTATGTTTGTTGTAGAAGATTAATTTTATCCTAATTTAGTGATAAAGAAAGCCACTGACTATGACCTTGCTGATCTATACCTAATTAACCTGACTAGTATAAAAGTCTGGGCAGATTTTTTTACATTTAGAAATACATACTTTGAGGGGCGCCTGGGTGGCGCAGTCGGTTAAGCGTCCGACTTCAGCCAGGTCACCATCTCGCGGTCCGTGAGTTCGAGCCCCGCGTCAGGCTCTGGGCTGACGGCTCGGAGCCTGGAGCTTGTTTCCGATTCTGTGTCTCCCTCTCTCTCTGCCCCTCCCCCGTTCATGCTCTGTCTCTCTCTGTCCCAAAAATAAATAAAAAACGTTGAAAAAAAAATTAAAAAAAAAGAAATACATACTTTGTGTGAAAAAAGTTATCTTATAAGGAAATAAATATAAGACTCTAATAGATTACAGAGTTTCTGTTTGGGATGATAAAAACGTTCTAAAAATAGATAGTGGTGATGATTGTACAACATTGCCAATGTACTTAATGCCACTGACTTGTACACTTAAAAATGGCTAAAATGAAGTGAAGCCTGGGTGGATCAGTTGGTTAAGCATCCAACTTCGGCTCAGGTCATGATCTCACAGTTCGTGAGTTCAAGCCACATGTCGGGCTCTGTGCTGACAGCTCAGAGCCTGAAGCCTGCTTCAGATTCTGTGTCTCCCTCTCACTCTGCCCCTCCCCTAGCTCATGCTCTGTCTCTCTCTCTCTCAAAAATAAATAAAACATTAAAAAAATTTTGATGGCTAAAATGGCAAATGCTATCTTATGTATATATTACCACAATAAATAAAATACATGCCAAAAAAAAATCAATGCAAGGGAAACAGTGTAATTTTTTTTTGCAAGACAACTAGTCTCAGCTCTTCAAAATGTCTGTCATGAAAAATCCAAAAATGCAGAGGAATTGCTCTACATTAAAATAGAACAAAGAGACCCAGCAACCAAGTGCAATGAGTGAACTTTGATTGGATCTTTGACTTGAAAAAAAATCTATAAAATGCATTCTTGTATCAATTGAGGAAATTTGAACATGGACTTTCTGTGAGAACATACTATAGAATATTTATTAACTTGTTTAGGTGTGGTAATGGTATTGCATTTATGTAGGAGAGTGGTGTTATCCTCAGGAGATACATGAAGTATTTAAAGGGTAAAGGGCCATAAGGTCTGCAGTTGTCAAATAGTTCACCAAATTTAAAAATGCAGAGCAAAATTAAAGCAAATGTAGCAAAATGTTAGCATTGTCGAATTTAGATGAAGGACATATAAGTGTTCATTGTTTTAGTCTCCCGACAAGTCAGCATATTTGAGAACACTTGAAAAATTCTGAATCTTGATATGTCAACAAAGAAAGAACACTATTTGTAGAGGACACCTGCTATATGTGTTCACTCAGCATACACACCTCTCTTCTGGTAACAGCACCTCCACCTACCTTCTGGTACTCTCCCCCAGGGTATGCTCACTTATTGTGAATTTCAATCAAGGTGGCCTCTCCTGCCTTCCCTGGACAAGGGGGTAGATACCCACCACGAGTCAGGTCAATCAGACGCTCTCTTATAAGAAATAAACCTTGGATAGATCAACACAAGGCACATCTGATAGTTCCTGGAGAAATTGCTCATCACTTCCTGCTACCTAGATTCCCAGGGCCACCCTGTGTGCTTTTGCTGAGGCTTGGAGTCCAGCCTTTTCTTCAGTAAGTTATTCCATATCTTCCAAATAACGTATTTTTGTTGTTCTTGTTGTCTTTAAGGCCAGCATTGGCCACTGATGTTTTTAACCGATGAACCATAGCTGATCCTATGTTTTGTCTACAAAAGCATAGAAACATGGTATAGAGAAAATTCCTAGCATGAAAAATCTCTTGCTTTTATGTGACAGTTAAAATCATTCAGGCAAGAGACCAATCACCATTGGGAAATGAACCATAAAACCAATAAAAAGCTTTGTGTGAACAAAGGAAAAGGGAAAGAGGCATTAAATTTAGTCCTTCATTGAAACAGTCTCACTTACCTACCAAAGTAGGCGATGAGAGTGAAAGTAAGTGGAAAGTAGAAAAAGGCTCACCTGTTCCACTGAGGATGGGATCTCAAAGTAATATGGCTGCCATTTACCAAGAGCTTGGGGTCCCAGCCACTGGGTTAGTCCTTCATGTCCATCACCTTACTGAATTCTCCCAATGGCACAATGACCATTTATTATTTGACTATATATACTCGGATTATCTCCACTTTACAGAAAACTGGGGCTTAAGTTTGTTAAATCACTAAGCCAACGTCCCAGAACGAGGAGAGGCAGGGTTCCAACACAGGTGTGTGACTCCATCGCTCTGGGGCAGTAGCACCTGGAGGGCCAGTGAGCTCCAGCTTCCTGGTCTAGCCTCATCACAGCATCCCTGAAGGCTGAGCCCCTACTTATCAAGTTCCTGAGCCATTTTGGAGAGAAGTCAATGGACACTGACAGAGGCTCTTCTTCTCTCCACCCACTCTGGTCCTCAGACCTCTTCTACAGCACTCCACTGCTGGCTCCCAAGAGTCCCCTGAGTCACCTCTGCTGCCCAAAAGAACCGAGTCTGAGGGAGCCCTAGCCCCCCCTATGCCACACCCTCTCAAGTTATGGCACTTGCTAACCCCCACTTTGCCATGTTAACTTCATCCACAGGCACTAGATTTCTCCCACTCCTATTCTCCTGGAATGAGTAAAGCCTAATGGTTAAAAGCAATGGCTTTGGAGCCAAACACACCTAGGAATCAAGTCTCTGCATCACTACTGCCTCCCTGTATGTAGGTTTCTTTATCTTCAGGCTCCCAACTTAAAATAAGAATGCTAATGCGATCTTTTTAGTAGAGTTGTTAGGAGATTAAGATGCATTAACCTACAGAAAGCATTATGGTCCTTTGTAAGCACTCGATACATAGTCCTTGTTATTTTCATTGCTTTCATTGTTCTCCTTATGATGTACTTTGCCCAGCCTCTCAACCCCAATTTTCTAGTTTGGGGCCTCTCCCTCTCTCTCTCTCCCTCCATCTCTCTCTCTCTCTCTCTCTCTCTCTCTCTCTCTCTCAGTGAATCCCAACCCTGGGAGGGCTCTCAGCTCACTGGTGGGTCTTCTTCATTTAGACATATCTTCCAGAAATAAGTCTTTAGCCTGCCTGACGTTTTCATTTATTAAAGTAATTTCCAGGTGGAATTTTACTGTGATGCCCACCAATTTTCATCTAGAACTTCAATGTAGGTGACATGCCCCTTGAGAGAACCAATAAAGGATGGGGTACCCTGAGATGAGTTAGAGCGTGGGTCTCAAGTCAGCTGGGCCTTGACCTGCATGCTCACTGCCTTTCATTTCTGAACCTCAGTTTCCCCAGTTTTTAAATTTTTTTTTCATGTTTATTATTTTTGAGAGGCAGGGGGCAGAGTGAGAGAGAGAGACAAAGAATCCAAAGCAGGCTCCTGGCTCTGAGCTGTCAGCACAGAGCCCAATGCAGGGCTTGAACCCACGAGCCGTGAGATCATCGCCTGAGCTGAAGTCAGACGCTTAACTGACTGAGCCACCCAGGCACCTGTCCTCAGTTTTATATAAAGTGGGGGGGGGGGGTCTGGCTTTTAACCTGAAGAGATGTAGTGAGGATTCCATGAGATAACGGCCAGAAAGCCCACATGCCTGACACAGAGTAGGCATGCATAGGCATGCATTTCCTTCCTTCTGGCAAACCATCACCATCTTGAAATACAGTAGAACCTTGGATTGCAAGTAACTTGTTCTGTGAGTGTTCCACAAGATGAGCAAACATTTCTAATAAATTTTAACTTGATAAATGAGCGATGTCTTGCTATCCAAGTAGTATGTGATGCCAAATGTCTTATGATCACAACTGAGCCAATGATCCTCTCTCTCTCTCTCTCTCTCTCTCTCTCTCTCTGCGAGATTGCGGGTGATCGTCTCCCATGCTCGGATGCTCTGTCTCAGGCCGCAGTGTTTGGCAGAAATCAGTGATTTTTTAGAACGTTGGAAGGTGCCCACACTGCCACTAGTATACTTTTTTGTCACTTCAAAGCACCTATAGACAGACCTTTGCTTTTCCGTACAAGAGTAAGCTTAGGAATGTTTTGCTTCATTCCAGGTCAGGCTGTCTGCAGATATAGACCCTTTCCTCTGCTGCCTTATCGTCAGTTACATTAAATACAGTCGATGACAAGAGTTTAATACTATACTATAGTCAACATCCATGCGAGCGTATACAATGGCCCCCGTGCAGAAATAGATTCCAATGAGTCAATAGAAAGCAGTGATTCCATTCGTCATAGTGAAAGTCATCCTACACAATAACCCTCCTTTCTCGTTTCCCTCACACCAGGCACGAAGGTTTTCAAAGGGTAAGTACAGGTCATTTTTCTTTATGTTTTGTATTTTCTTTATTATTTTGTATTATATTACAGTATTGTAATCATTTTTATCTGAATATTTTTGGGTTGTGGAATGAATTATCTGAGTTTCCATTATTTCTTATGGGAAATTCGCTTTGATGTACAAGTGCTTTAGATTGCAAGCATGTTTTCCAGAACGAATTACACTCCCAAACCAAGGTTTTACCGTATTGCCATCAGCATCGTAACAGACAGGTCCCATCCCTAGGGAAATAGCAAGGCCCCCTCTCTCCTGTTGCCCCTCTCCCTTCTTTCTAGTCACTCCTTTTATTTCTCCAAACCTTTGTCATTCTGAAGTTGGGGTGGAGTGAAACAGTGCAGAGAAGCTGTCCCTGGAGTTTAGCCAGCTCTGAAGTGGCCCTGTTCTCATGCCATTTGGTCAGGAGCCAGATTTGCTTCTTAGAAAAACACATCCGTCCTGGATACCACTACTGAAGGGAAAACTCTGAGAAATGTCAAAAACAGCAGTTAAGATGATTAAAGAGTTCGAGAATAGAACCTTCAGGTTAAGGAAGTGAAGGCAGGATGGGAAGGCTAGGCTGCTGAGAAACAGAGCCAAATACAGTACCAAAAAATATGCTGGCGCGTCTATGCTGTAGATGGCAGGGGTGAGTGAGGGGCTGTGAAAAGGTCTTGGCAGGTCATTGAGAAGTCTTGGCAGGTCCGTTGAGAAGTCTAAGGACCTCTTTAAGAAAAAGAACATAAGGGGCACCTGGGACTGGGTAGTTCAGTCGGTTCAGTGTCCGACTTCAGATCAGGTCATGATCTCACAGTTTGTGAGTTCTAGCCCCACATCGGGCTCTGTGCTGACAGCTGGGAGCCTGGAGCCTGCTTTGGATTCTGTGTCTCCCTCTCTCTCTGTTCCTCCCCTGCTTGTGCTGCCTCTGTCTCTCAAAAATAAATAAACACTTAAAAACCTTTAAGAAAAAAAATATTTTTAATTCTCGTCTAGGGACTCCTGGGTGGCTCAGTTAAGCGTCTGACTTCGGCTCAGGTCATGATCCCGAGGTCCTTGAGTTTGAACCCCATGTCGGGCTCTGTGCTGACAGCTCAGAGCCTGCAACCTGCTTCAGATTCTGTGTCTCCCTCTCTCTCTGCCCCTCCCCCGCTCTTACTCTGTCTCTCTCCCTCTCAAAAATAGACGAACATTAAAACAATTTTTTAGGGGGGCCTGGGTGGTTCAGTCAGTTAAGCATCTGACTATGGCTCAGGTCATGATCTCACCGTTGGAAGGTTCGAGCCCCACGTTGGGCTCTGTGCTAACTCAGAGCCTGGAGCCTGCTTCGGATTCTGTCTCCCTCCCTCTCTGCCCCTCCCCATGCTCATGCTGTCTCTCTCTCTCTCAACAATAAATAAACATTAAAAACAATTTTTTAAATAAAAATTCTCCTCTAATCAAGGGTGTGGCAAGCGAGCTGGTAACAGGTTTGAGAAATGGTCACAAAGCCCTATTGTTCTACAAACTTTGCCTGGAAATGCCTTCTCTCCCTTCTTCCCCACACTAAGGCCCTCTTAGTCTGTTAACTGCAATGCAAGCCTGCCCTCTTCTTAGAAGGCTTAGTGGGTGCAGCCCTTCCGGTCACAGTGGATCAGCACCTCACCTTCATGTGCATTTCTCACACTGCGAGCGTTTCTGCCACTCCCCTTGGGTATTAGGTATCTGTCGTACATTTCCCCAAAAGGTACCGGCTTAAAACAACACGTATTCATTAGGGCACCGTTCCTGTGGATCAGGCAATCATGTTTAGCTGAGTCATTGGTCATCTTCAGGCTCAATCAGAAAAGATCTGTTTCCTAGCTCACATGACTGTTGGCAGGATTCGGTTCCTCACAGGCTGCTGGACTGAAGCCTCAGTTCCTCAAGAGCTGCTGGTCAGAGGCCTCCCTCAGTTCCTTGCCACATAGACCTTCAAGTAAGCATGGCAGCTAGCCTTATTAGAGCGAGCAAATGAGAGGGAAAGAGAGAGTGCCAGCAAAGGCAGCACAGGAAGTCACAGTCCTTTGTAACCTGATCACAGAAGTGACATTCGTCGATTTGCAACATCCCATTCACTAGAAGTAACTCACTAGGTCCAGCCCATACCCATGGGGAGGGACTTACACATGGGCATGAACACCAAGAGGGGGGATCGTTTGGAACCTTGTCCAAAGCTGCATACCACAACTGTCACTCCTTCCACTCTAGCTTGTCATTGCTGGTTGTCCTGCCGGTCTCTGTCCTTCCACCAGGAGCTCCTTGAAGACAGGGACTACATTTTACTCACAATTTAGTGCCTCTCGGTGCCTAGCACTGGCTTCTTGGGCTTGTTAAGTGAATAAATGAACGGCTGGTTACCAGCCAAACCAAATGGTACCAAAACAAACAAACAAAAACAACCAGGGGGCACCTGGGTGGCTCAGTCAGTTGAGCGTCCCACTCTTGATTTCAGCTCAGGTCATGGTCCTCAGGTTGTGGGATCAAGTCCCACGTAGGGCTCTGCGTTGAGCATGGAACCTGCTTAAGATTCTCTCTGTCTTCCTCTGCCCTTCTCCCCTGCTCACACACACACACACACACACACACTCTCTCTCTCTCTCTCTAAGAAAAAAAGCAACACATAAACTACCTGAATGTCCAATGATAAGAAGAAATTGATTAAATGCATTAGGCTACAGTCATACAATGGATATGCTGCAGTCATTAAAATGAAAATTGTTAAACAATAGGAACTGTGAGGGAAGAGATGCTTACAATATTGCACATTATCTTAATATTGTACAATATTGCATGATATTCTTTGCACATCAGTAAAGCAGATTGTTACAAAGCAGTGTGTGTATTTTATACCTTTAAAAGTAAATACACACGTAGAAAAAGATGTAATCAGTTTTGAATGGCCATGAAGTTATGATGATAAGCCAGTTTTAAACTGCTTAAACAAACAGGTGTTTTTGGGTTTTGTTTTTTCCATGTAGCAGAATGTCTGGATGTAGGCAGCCTCTGGTCTTGGTTCTCTCTGGCTCAGTATCACCACAGCTCTTCAGGCCCTCCCCTCATGCTCTCCTCCGGCCTCCCAGTCCTAAGATGGCTGCTCCGGCTCCAGGCAGCACACCCACACTCCAAAGTAGGAAGAACAAGTAAGGGGAGGTCCCAGTCATGGCTAACTTATTACTGGGAAAGTAAAAGCTTTCTCGGAAGTCCCCCACTAGATTTCCCTAACACTCTCATTGGTTGAGTCACATGGACACTCCCAGCTCGGGAGCCTGGGGACTCTAGAAACAGAAATTTCAGGATTAGCTCAGAAAATCGTAATTTATCCCCTAGTTACACTACCACCCAAACACACTCGGAGGTCTGTGGGCAAAGAAGGAGAGAGAAAGGATACTGGGTAAGCAACTTGCCCCCTTTAGACTGGACACTGTCCTGCCCACTTTGTCCCCATCCCAAGCACCTCACTCCTTGTACTCTTACATCCGAATTGCTTTGTTCAGTTAATCACCTGTTAATCCCTGAAGGCATTGGAGATTTCAACACATGAATATAAGACTTGGGGTTAGAAAATATGAAAAAATTGCTAGCTGTCCTCCCTTCTCCATTATTTCCTTCTTTCTTCTAGTAACAAAGTAACCCTCACCCCAAGAGGCAGCAGGACATATGGCTGCCCAGCTCCAGATTGTGTTTCCCAGGCTCCCTTGCAGCCAAGTGGGTGTGACCGTGCAAGTGCTCACCCCTGGAAAGTGAATAGAATTGATATGTACATCGCTTCTTCTACATCATTTCTTAAAAGGAAATGGTTTCCTCCTTTCTCAAAAGCTGGGAATGCAAGTGTAGTTAGTGGTGGAGAGCTGGTTTCAACGACGTCCTAGGAAATGGCAGCGAAACAAGAAAAGAAGGAACATGTGTCCTTAAATGTCTACCAGGAGCAGAGCCGCTTACTCACTTGTGGACTCACTCTGAGCCACTCATATGGTTAAAGAAATAAAACAGGGTTGGGGGGGGGTGGGTACCTGGGTGGCTCAGTCAGCTGAGCGTCCGACTCTTGATTTCAGCTCAGGTCATGATCTCACGGTTTGTGCGACTGAGCCCCATGTGGGGCTCTGTGCTGACAGCAAGGAGCCTGCTTGGGTTTCTCTCTCTTTCCCTCTCTCTCTGCCCCTCCCCCACTCTCTCTCTTCTGTCCAAAGCAAACTTCCAGGGACTGTGGGAATTTTTTCCCCTTCTAGCTACACTGTGACTGGTTGCCTCTGTGTAAATATATATTTTTAGTAACAACTTTATTTGAGGGACGCCTGGGTGGCTCAGTCAGTTAAGCTTCCAGCTTCGGCTCAGGTCATGGTCTCATGATTCCTGAGTTCGAGCCCCACATTGGGCTCTGTGCTGACCGCTCAGAGACTGGAGCCTGCTTCAGATTCTGTGTCTCCCTCTCTCTCTCTCTCTCTGCCCCTCTCCTGCTTGCTCTCTCTCTCTTTCAAAAATGCACATTAAAATTTTTTTTTAAACTTTTTTTTTTTTTTTTTACGTTTATTTATTTTTGAGACAGAGAGAGATAGAGCATGAACGGGGGAGGGGCAGAGAGAGAGGGAGACACAGAATCGGAAGCAGGCTCCAGGCCCTGAGCCATCAGCCCAGAGCCCGACGCGGGGCTCGAACTCACGGACCGCGAGATCGTGACCTGAGCCGAAGTCGGCCGCCCAACCGACTGAGCCACCCAGGCGCCCCTTTTTAAAACTTTTATTTGAAATATAATTCACCTACCACAAAACACACCATTTTAAAGCACACAACTCAATGGCTTTGAGTATATTCACTCACAAGGTTGTATAACCATTGCTACTGTCTAATTTCAGAACATTTTCATCATCCCCTAAAGAAAGTCCGGGCTGATTAGTAGTCACTTCCTATTTCCTCCTCCCCCAGCTCCTGGCAAGCACTTAACTGATCTTAAGGGCAAACAGTCTTTCACTATTATTATGTTAGCTATGGGTTTTCTGTAGATGTCCCTTTATCAGGTTGAGAAAGTTCCTTTCTACATTGTTGAGGGATTTTATCACGGAGTGTTGGATTCTGTCAAATGCTTTCATTCATCTACAGGCACACCTCAGAGATAATGGCTTTGGTTCCAGACCACTGCAATTAAGGAACTATCGCAATAAAGAGAGTCAAGTGAATTTTTGGGTATCCCAGTGCAGATAAAAGTCATATTCACACTATATTGCAGGCTATTAAGTGTGCAATAGCATTATATCTTTAAAAAGTACATACCTCAGGGGCGCCTGGGTGGCTCAGTCGGTTAAGCGTTCAACTTCAGCTCAGATCACGATCTCGCGGTCCGCAAGTTCGAGCCCCGCGTCGGGCTCTGGGCTGATGGCTCGGAGCCTGGAGCCTGCTTCCGATTCTGTGTCTCCCTCTCTCTCTGCCCCTCCCCCGTTCATGCTCTGTCTCTCTCTGTCTCAAAAATAAATAAACGTTAAAAAAAAATGAAAAAAAAAAAAGTACATACCTCAATTAAAAAAAGACTTTATTGTTAAAAAATGCTAACCATCATCTGAGCTCTGAGTCCTAATTTTTTATATAACAACTATAATAATAATGACAAAGTTTGAAATAATGTGAGAATTGCCAAAATGTGACACAGAGACATGAAGCGAGTAGATGCTGTTGGAAAAATGGGGCCGGGGCGCCTGGGTGGCTCAGCGGGTTAAGTGTCTGACTCTTGGTTTCTGCTCAGGTCATGAGCTCACGGTTCGTGGGTTCGAGCCCCGCGTCGGGCTCCGCGCTGACAGCGCAAAGCCTGCGTGGGATTCTCTTTCTCTCTCTCTCTCTGCTCCTCCCTTGCACTCTCTCCCTCTCTAAATAAATTAATAAAAAAAAAGAAAGAAAGAAAAACGGGGCCGACGGACTTGCTTGACACAGGCTTGCCACAAGCCTTCAATTTATATGTGAATCACAATGAAGTGAAGAGAATTTAGTGAAATAAGCCTGTATTGAGACAATCATGCTTTTGTCCTTTATCCTATTAGTATCGTGTGTTCCACTGATTGCTGCATAAATATTAATGGGGTGCTTTTAACACACTTCATGTTGCCAAAATCATCTTGGTTCATAAGCTCAGGTGGGCCTCATTTTAAGAAAATTTGATAGGTAAGAATCTAGCCTTACACAGTTATAGGCTTGGTTACTTAGGTTACGCGGATATCCCCCCCCCCACCCCACCCCCTCCATAGTTTTCAGGAAGGAGAAAATTCATTGTGAGCATATAAAATATGAGGCAAAAATGAGATGCTTAGACATTTTAGAAACTACCCTTAGTGTCCATCCCTCTGAGTCTGAGAAAAGCTATCGTACGCATGATGGCACGTTGTCTTGGGCAGTGGCTTCATTGGTCAAAATGGGCCTCTTTGCAAAGTCTAAAACCTCCTCGGGGCTCCTGTAAGTCACCAAAGCCATGGTAGAATTGATCACTGGCCTCCAGGGGACAGGAGTCTCCTCTCTTAGCAGGAAAAATAGAATGAGGTTTGAATAGAGATAATGGTCCACAGGAGTCTACCTTCTCCCTCCTGTTATTATTATTTAATTATCTCTTCTGGAACTTGAGAGGAGAAGTTGCTACAGCACATCTCGCTCTGGATGGAAAGGCTTGTGCATTCCGCTTGGCCAATTACCGCTTTGAAGACATCTATTTTTGTGTGTCAAGCATTTTTTCCTTTGGAGAACTTCCCTCCCACCCACCCCACCCTGCCCTGTGATATTCACAGTGCTGTCAATCACGGGATTCTACCTCTCTGACCACAGGCATGACTCAACTCTAAGTCAGCTAGACTTTCTCAGGACTTTGGAACCTTGAATGGAGACACGCAGGGATAGAAGGTGGTTGGAGGTTGGAGTTGAGTCATTTGATGTGTTGACCCTAGAGCAGTCATTCTCATATGTGGTCCCTTGACCAGCAGCATCAGCACCTGGGAACTTGTTAGAAATACAAATTCCCGGGCCCTACACCATACCTACTGAATTAGAAATTCTAGGGTAAGCTCCAGCAATCTGTGTGTGTGTGCTTTTTTTAATGTTTATTTATTTTTCAGACAGAGAGAGACAGAGCATGAATGGGGGAGGGTCAGAGAGAGAGGGAGACACAGAATCTGAAGCAGGCTCCAGGCTCTGAGCTGTCAGCACAGAGCCTCATGCGGGGCTCGAACTCACAGACCATGAGATCATGACCTGAGCCGAAGTCGGAGGCTCAACCAACTGAGCCACCCAGGTACCCCAATCTGTGTTTTTTGTAATTAATTAATTTGCTAGTAACCTCTACACCCAACGTGGGGATCAAACCTACAACCCAAAGATCAAGAGTCACATGCTCTTCTGACTGAGCCAACCAGGCACCCCAGCAATCTGTGTTTTGACAAACCCTCTAGATGATTTTGCCCTAGAAACACTAGACATTTCTGCTAATGGGATCCAGCTTAGCTGGATCTTGTCCTTTTTTTTTTTTTTAATTTTTTTTTTTTGAGAGAGAGCAAGAGAGAGACAGAGTGCAAGTGACAGAGAGGCAGAGAGAGGGGGAGACACAGAATCTGAAGCAGGTTCCAGGCTCTGAGCTGTCAGCACAGAGCCTGATGTGGGGCTTGAACTTGTGAACCGTGAGATCATGAGCTGACCCACAGGCAGACACTTAACCGACTGAGCCACCCAGGCACCCCTGGATCTTGTCCTTTCCTGGGACTTGGCTGCTGAGATCTTCTTTAGATTCTTTGATCTGCTCAGCGTCTTTCTAATAAATTCCTTCTGGATTTTGTTTTATTTGAGAGAGTCAGATTTGCTTCTCAGAGAGAGAGAGAGAGAGAGAGCACACGAGTTGGGGAGGGGCAGAGGGAGAGGGAGAGAGAAAATCCCAAGTGGGCTCTGAGCCGTCAATGCAGAGCCTGACACTGGGCTCGACCCCAGGAACTGTGAGATCATGACCTGAGCCGAACTCAAGAGTCAGACACTTAACCGTCTGAGACACCCCGGTACCCCAACAGGAGAATTATTTCTCATAATATTGTCCTTAGCTTTCCCAAAACAGGTGGGGGATGGACCCCAGGCTAAGAATTTAATTTTGTTGGAGAAAAGGCGTGCCTGGGTGGCTCAGTTGGTTAAGCGTCCGACTTGGGCTCAGGTCATGATCTCACGGTTTGTGAGTTCAAGCCCTGTGTCAGGGTCTGTGCTGACAGCTCGGAGCCTGGAGCCCGCTTCAGATTGCAGGTCTGCCTCTCTCTCCCCTCCTCCCCTGCTAATGCTCTATCTCTCTCTCTCAAAAATGAATGAACACTTAAAAAAACAATAACAACTTTGTTAGAGAAAAAAGCCCTGTAATTTTCAAGTGTACTTGGTCCTTTGTTTTAAAGGGCACATTAATGAATGTTCAGTGGGTCAGCTTCAGCCTGATCTTTAGCCTGGGGTCTGGTACAAAAAAAAAATAATAATAATCCTTTGTGTCATGGAGTACGACAGGAGCGGACTGCGGGAAACTGGATTGGAGCTAGGGAGAAGCTGGAGGAGACAGTAACAAGCTGACTCCCAAGGAGAGATACAGCCAGAAAGAAATTCCTCTTGGCAGTGTTGGCCCATGAAATTTTAGGACAGTGATGTCACATAGATCATTTTAAGTTGGTGCGCATACTATGCTGAACTGATCCCCCTGTTTCCCCAAAACCTCAGTAGACCCTGCTAAGCGCTAGTGATACTTGGAGGCGTGGAAGAATCAGGAATGTGTCCAGAAGTGTCTGAGATGGCCTGGGAGAAAAAAATAGCGTCGAAGGAGCCAGGGGAACTGTGGGCCCAGAGGTCGTCACCCCACATCCGTGCCATCCCTTGCCCAAATCACAGGAATTAGGGGGAGAGGGCTGGAGACCAACTTAAGGATTGTTCTGGGGGTGTCTGGCTGGCTCAGTCAGTGGAGGATGCCACTCTTGATCTTGGGGTCTTGAGTTTGAGCCCCATGTTAAAAAAAAGGCGGGGAGGGGGTGGCTTTGGCTACATGTCATACAAAAATCAAACTTCAAAAATGATTAACCCAATAAGGACATTTTATTTTTTCACATAACAAGAAGGCCTAAATTAGATGCGCCCCGGGGTTAGTTAATCCAGCAGCTTAATGATGTCATCAAGGGCTCAGTGTTCTTTGCCTCTTGCTGCTCTGTTATCCACAGCTTGTTGGCTCCTCTTCAGGCCACTAGCGATCCAGTTACCCTGTTTGCATATTAAAGTGAACTCATGTTTCCACGATCAGAATTCTTTTGGTTGCAAATGTCAGAAATCCAATCCAACTTAAGGAAAATCGGAATCCAATGGGACTTCAGGCATGTCTGGATCCAGGAGGGCATCAGCACTCTCTTTTATTCCATCTTCCAAGTGTATCTGATTCTGTTTTGCTTCCTCTCAAACAGGCAGCAAAATGGCCGCTGGCATGCCAAGTCTTCAACGCCATGTATCTCGCTTTGGGGACAGTGGGGGTAAGGAAGAGAGAAAGATTTTCTTTCTTCTCATGTCCAGATGACGGATTTCGTGAAGGGATCCTTCTGCAGTCACAAGCCTAACCCCGGACCAATTACTGGGAACAAAAGACCTAGACACAAAGAACAGCTTTGTGTCTACTGCCACTCCTGGGGCTTAGGGTCAGGACCACAAAAACTGAGCTGAATTGGGGGAAGGAAGAACGATTTCTCACAGGAAGACAGACTGAACAACAAAAATGTGTCTGCCGCATCCCAGAAGGCTGCAGGTCATAAGGACACCAGGGTTCCGATCAAACTGAGGCTTGACAGTCACTTTGCAAGAAGCCAGAGGGAAAGAGGGAAAGAAAGGGGAAGTTTTGGAGGGCCTACTGTGTGCTTTCCCAAGGTCATAGAGCTAGGACATGACAGAGGCTGGATTTAAACCTACGCCTTTTTAGTTCCAAAATTCATGCACTTAGCATTGGGGGCACTGAACAAAAACAGAGGAGTCAAGATGGAGAGGAGCTTTCCCATTGTGAGGAAAAAACGTCCAGAAGGCACCATGGCAGAGCATTTAGCCCAGCCTGGGAGCATGAATCAGGGAAGGCTTTCTGGAGGAGGAGATATTTGAACCGAGGCTGGAAGGACTCTGGGTGTTTGTCCAAAGAGTAAAGGAGATAAGCAAGAAAAGAGATTGTCTGGGTATGCAGGGAAAGTCCCCAAACCCAAACTTTCAGCTTTGGACAGTCACTGTCTCTGTGGGGTCGGGGCTTCCTTGTTCTGTCTCCTCCCAGCTCTGTCCACACCATTGCACCATCATTTTTCTGACACACACAGTTATTCACACGGGGGTTTCCAGAAGTATTCTCACAGCAACCAGGGCAATGGCGTGCATTCTGCGAACTACTCTCTGTATGACTATGGGGTAATTACTTCCCCCTCTTTGGGATGGTGTTATCCATAAGAGTGTAGTTGGCAAATTGTGTACATATCTGTGACTATACTAGAAACCACTGAATTGTACACTTGAGATAGGTGAAGTGTGGGCTATGTGAATTCTATCTCAATAAAGCTGTTTCTTAAAAAAACCGTAGCGGGCTAGGTGAGGGGCAAGTTTGGCCTAGGGGCTGTAGACCAACTGCAATCAAGGCTTTGCTACTTTGTATCCAAGGGACCCTCAGTACTTTGATTTATTTATTTCCCTGAACCTCATTTTCTTCATTGTGAGAAGGGAATTACACCCTTATCTTGGTTAGGTAGTTAAGGAACAGGTACAGTATGGTGTTGGAATGTTTGGTTAGAATTCTAACTCTGTCACTGCCATCTCCCTGTGCCTCCACTTCTCCATCTGTTGAATGGGGATAAGAAGACCTAGTTCATGGAATTGTTGGGAAGATTGAGTAGATACCTATACAGTCCTTGGAACTATGCCTAGCCCATGGTTCAATAGTTCAATAAAAATAATAGCTCCTGGGGTACCTGGATGGCTCAGTCAGTTGAGCGTCCGACTCTCGATTTTGGCTCAGGTCATGATCCCAGGGTCGTGGAATGGAGTCCAGTGTTGGGCTCCACACTGAGCGTGGAGCCTGCTTGAAATTCTCTTTCTCTTTCCCTCTGTCCCTCCCCTGCGTGTGCACATGCTCTCTCTCTCTCAAAAACAAATAAACATTAAAATTAAAAAAAAAAATTTTTTTAATGTTTGTTTTTGAGAGAGAGAATGAGTGGGGCAGGGTCAGAGAGAGAGAGAGAGAGAGAGGGAGACACAGAATCTGAAACAGGCTCCAGGCTCTGAGCTGTCAGCACAGAGCCTGAGGCGGAGCTCGAACTCACAGACCACGGGATCATGACCTGAGCCGAAGTCAGCCGCTTAACTGACTGAGCCATCCAGGTGCCTCCCCCCACCCAATTTTTTTAATTAAAACATTTAAAAAAGTGTTTTTTATATTTTATTTATTTTTGATAGAGACAGAGCACAAGTGGGGGAGGGGCGGAGAGAGAAGGAGACACAGAATCCAAAGCAGGCTCCAGGCTCCGAGCCGTCAGCACAGAGCCCGACATGGGGCTCGAACCCATGGACCGTGAGATCATGACCTGAGCCGAAGTCAGACGCTTAGCTGACTGAGCCACCCAGGCGCCCCTTAATTAAAAAATTTTTAAAGGCTGTGTCTCATTTATTATATCTACTTCATATCCTGGATTCTATTTGGGGTCTTCTTGATGAGGTGAAACTTCCCACCCAATCTAGTACGGGATTCCCTGAGAACTGAGGATTCCCCACACCCGAGTCCTGCCCTCGGTGTGTATTGAGTAATACACAAGGCGGGGGGTAGGTCTGCCAGTCCATGCTCCTCTTCCCTGAAAATGCCTCTTCCATATGAGCGGGCTTCAGCAGTTCCCAGCCGTGACTGAATGGACAGAGGCAGACCCCTTCCCCACGCTGGAACAGTCAACGACTCTCTCCCGGAAATTTGGAATTAAGACACGGGGATGTGTGAGAGCTGGAGCTGAGAGGTGACACAGCTCCAGGCTAGGGCAGCCATTTTGTGCCCCATTTTGTATGGGAGAAGCCACGGAGGAGCCATGGAAGAGAGCCGCAAAGAATACAAGAAATCCCTAACCCAGAGGGAGGAGGACAGAGTGCTTCTGCCTTGAATCCTGGTACATTTCCATTCAGCCATGTCACACATTTATTGAGTGTCTACTATGTTCCATGCCCAGGGGTATGGTAGTGAACAAGAAGGACCAATTCCTGCCCTCCGGCATAATGGGAAACCACTGAAAAGTTTTGCGCAGGGAAACAACAAAATCTTACTACATTTGTAAAAGATGGCTCTGGCTGCTGTGTGAAGAATGGGTTGCAGGGGAGCATGGGGAAACATGGAGAAAATGTCGCAACAGTCCAGGCGAGAGAGGTGATGATGGCTCAGACTGGGGCAGTAGCAGAGGGAGTGGTGAGCAGGAGGGGAGTCTGGATCTATTTTGAAGTTTCCAGTTCCTGGTTCTAGTTCCTCATGAGACCTGCTTACTTCCTGCCTGTGAGTTCATCCAGATATCCACCCCCCCCCCACCCGCCCCGCCGCTCTTGCTGTCCCCCAACGTGTTTTTCTGGCTTAGGCTAGCGTGTGCAATGGATTCTGTTGTTTGCTGTTGAACCATCCCTGACTAAGACACCTTGGCTCTTCAGCCTGGTTTAATTCACCACCAGCTAGGACATGACCAGTTTCCTTTCCTTTCCCTGCATTGAGGAAAGTGTTTTCTCTTGTGAGTCGCACATATAGGGATTAACAATCTCCCAAGGGAAACTTTTCTTCTGGAGAAATTTCAGAGAAAACAAAGAAGGTTTATTTTGTGACGCGGGAAATACGCTTACGATATATCATCCTGTTATGCCTACAACACCAGATAAGCGGGACAGATAATAGTAACAGTTGCTATAGGGGCGCCTGGGTGGCTCAGTCCATTAAGTGTCCAACTTCGGCTCAGGTCATGATCTCACGGTTTGTGAGTTCGAGCCCCGCGTTGGGCTCTGTGCTGACAGCTCGGAGCCTGGAGCCTGCGTCAGATTCTGTGTCTCCCTTTCTCTCTGCCCCTTCCCCACTCGTGCTCTGTGTTTCTCTCTTTCTCTCAAGCAGTAGATCTGTGATTCAGCCCAGGCATTCGGACTTCATGCTCTCAGCCAGTGTTTCTCAAGTAGGAGCTCTGATGGCATTTTGGGTGGGATGATTTTTTGTTGTACGGGACTGTCCATCCAACTCATTGTGGTTAATTTATTTTTTTAAAGTTTTATTCATTTTTGAGAGAGAGTGTGTGGGCAGGGGAGGGGCAGAAAGAGAGGGAGACAGAGGATTTGAAGCCGATTCAGAGCTGACAGCAGGGAGCCCGAGTTCACGGGCTGAAACTCACAAACTGTGAGAGCATGACCTGAGCCAAAGTTGGACACTTAACGGACTGAGCCACCCAGGTGCCCCTCGTTGTGGTTAATTTAGTATCCCTGGCTGTATATATATTAATTTAGTTTCATCTTTCCCACAACCCTATGAGTCAGGTGTTATTCCTTTATCCCCGTTTTACAGAAGAGGAAACTGAGGCCCAAGGAGTTTAAATAGCTTGCCCTGAGTTTTCCAGCTCATAACAGGGGAAGGGGCGTGGTGTCAACGTTTAAACCCAAGCAGGCTGGCTCCGGCTCCTGCTTTTAACCACTCTGTCATCCTGCCTCACTTAGAGGAAGAGAATAAATGAAGGCGTGGAGTGGCCTGGCCAGACAGCACTTTTAAGTAGAGTCCAGCAGGCCTTTCAGAGTGGGCTCAGGAGCGCAAGGGAGCCATTCCAGGCTGGAGAGGTATAGACTGCCAGGAACTAGGGACCCTTTCCTTATGCAGGACTAGCCAGCAGGTAAAGGGGGAGGGGGATGTGGTTAGAAAAAGTCTAACCTGCAAAGCACCTAGCCCAGGAACTGGGGAGAATCAAGAAGTGGGAGTCAGGAATCCACAGCAGAGTAAAGCCAAAGGAATGTCCGGAACACGGCCCTGCTTGGCGGGTGCCTCATCTTCCCCAACTTGTTTTTTCTGCCCTCCTCCTCCTGCAGCTGTTCCTTCCCTGAAAGGTATCACGTTGCCCAGGACGTCCTGGGCACTCCGTTGTAATGCACTTTTATACTCCAAGATATGCTCACACATGGCTAGTGGCAGGGCTAAATGGCACCGTTTGGAGCAAAGCTGATACCAGACCGAATCTCTGACTCTATAACTTCACTCCAAAAATAATTCAGCAAAAGCCGAAGCCCAGAGGCGTGGAGATATTGGTAGCTGCCCTCCCCGACCTTGTGCCTTTAAGCTGCAGAGTTTAAAAGGTAAACTCCAGAAAAGCAGGAGTGGGCCACTGCCTACGATTCCACTTCACTTCGAATTCAACCTACTCCTCTTCGATTGCAGTTTGGCTCTGGGGCCCTGGCCTGGACCTTAACTTCCTCTTCCTTTTCTGACCCATTTAGACCTTTGAACTTGTGGGGGATTTGGACACAGACTCTCTGCTCTGATTCCTCTTACTCCTGCCTGCTTCGGGAGCAGCACCTCATCCCAGCTGAGGTCACTAGGACCTGTGCCTTGGTCAGCAATTGCCTGTTTGCCAGTAGCAGAAACCCACTCACACCACCAAAAGGGAAGGATTTATTATAAGAACCCAGGGGTCTTACAGAACCCAAGGCAATAATTGCAGCCAAGTGATAAGATGTTGAAATGGAACCTTTTCCTGCCTCTGTTTCTACAGAGGTTCCAGGACATAGATGTCATACCCCAAAGTGAATGTGATGTCACTTACGCAGAAGTTTCAAAAGAAAGTCTAGAACCTGTTTTTACCACTTTTGGACCTCTTGGCCAGATTAATGATATTAAAAGGTGGTCAGAATGTAGAAAGAGGAAGGGTTTGACGAAGAGATATCTTTGGAGAGAGCTTTGTCTGTTGTTCCCCAGATGGGAAGGGAGAGAGGTGGAGAACACAGTATTTCAAGCCCAGGGAGGCAGGTCTTCAACGACAGTGGAGGGGTGCCTGGTGGCTCAGTGGGTTGAGCATCCAGACTCCTGATTTCGGCTCATGTCGGATCTCACAGTTTGTGGGTTTGAGCCCTGCACTGGACTCTGACCAGACAGCACGATGCCTGCTTGGGATTCTGTGTCTCCCTCTCCCTGCCCTTCCCCTGTTGATGTGCTCTCTCTCGCTCTCTCTCTCAAAATAAATAAATAAATAAATAAATAAATAAAACTTTAAAAACTTTTTAATTTTAATTTTTTAAATTTTTTTATTTTTTTATTTTTATTTTATTTATTTATTTTTTTTTTTTTTTGGTGTTCTTTAAGGAGAGAGAGACAGAGTACGAGCAGAGGAGGGGCAGAGAGAAGGGAGACACAGAATCTGAAGCAGGCTCCAGGCTCTGAGCTATCAGCATAGAGCCTGACACGGGGCTTGAACTCACGAGCCAGGAGATCATGACCTGAGCTGAAGTTGGAAACTTTGACTGAGCCACCCAGGTGTCCCCCACAAATTTTTTATTTTTTATTTTTTATTTTTTTTATTTTAAATATTTTTTTCAACGTTTTTTTATTTATTTTTGGGACAGAGAGAGACAGAGCATGAACGGGGAGGGGCAGAGAGAGAGGGAGACACAGAATCGGAAACAGGCTCCAGGCTCCGAGCCATCAGCCCAGAGCCCGACGCGGGGCTCGAACTCACGGACCGCGAGATCGTGACCTGGCTGAAGTCGGACGCTTAACCGACTGCGCCACCCAGGCGCCCCACCCCACAAATTTTTTAAATGACAGGGGAGCCTCTCCACTCTGTGGCCCAGGGGCTGACTTCCCCTAAGAAATCCTGCAGATGAGAGATAGCTCACCAAATACTTTGACAACGCTTATCAAGAATTTCATGTGGGGCGCCTGGGTGCTCAAGTCAGTTAAGCGTCCGACTTCAGTTCAGGTCATGATCTTGCAGTTTGTGAGTTCGAGCCCCGCATCGGGTTCTGTGCTGACAGCTCGGAGCCTGGAGCCTGCTTCCGATTCTGTGTCTCCCTCTCTCTCTGCCCCTCCCCCACTCATGCTCTGTCTCTCGATAATAAATAAACATTAAAAAAATTTAAGAAAAAAAGAATTTCACGTGTTAGATATTGTTCTATGTGCTTTACGTGTATTAACACATTTAATCCTCCAGATAACTCTGCGAGGTAAGTGCTGTATATTGAATCCTGATGCTTTCCCTCACCAATATATTGTAAATATTTCCCCATGGCAAATGGCCTTTCCCACATCAATAAATACCCACGTGGATTTAATGGCTTTCTTTGCAAAACTGCAAAGCATCATGGTTAAGCACATGGACTCTGGAGTCAGATTGCCTGGTTTAAATTGGTTTGGGACCATTTTTATAAAGGAAAAGAATGCATGGAACCCAAGGTTGGCAACCTGCATGACCCCCACATCTCCAGCCCACTAGGGTCACCTTCCACTCCGTTAATATTTCTCAGACACCTAGCATCTCCCAGAAACTGGAGATACATCAGTGAATGAGACAGAAGTATTCCTTGCTTTCATGGAGTTTGTATTCTAGTAAAGGAGACGTTAGCAAACAAACATGCCAAAGCAGATGAGTGAGAAATAATATAAATGATTAATTCAATAAAGAAAAAAAAAAAGGCTGCTGAGATAGACAAAACAGTCATTTTGGGGAAGTTAAATGAAATTGGCTTGAACCTCTAGAGCCTGGAGAGGGATGTATGTCTAGGGCTGTATGTGATTGGGGGTGGAGGACAGTGAACCTTCAGCTTCTGGTCTGCCTTGACTCCAGTACCCTTCTCTTGCATTCTTAACTCCCTGCCATTCTACAGGTTCCTGGGATGAACAAGCAGGACATTGAGAACCACAATGCTGCTTGGTCTTCGCCTATTTCCTCCTCCCCCAAGACCTGTTGTACCAGGCAAGTCCTTGCAGGCCTTGGCAGCCCCATCAAATGGCTCCCTTTCAGATGTAGGGCCCTTTGGAGACTACCTCATCCCAACCCTCCTCCCATTTCACAGATGGAAACACCAACACAGATCACCTTCACAAATTTTCTAGAGAAATTTAAGTTTCTCCTGAATTGGAAAGTTGCCATGATAAAATGCATGTTGAAAGGGACATAGAAACTTGATCTGAACTTTCATCAATAACTATTAAATCATCATCATCATCATTCAGGGCATTTCCACATTCCAGATCTGTAAGTGTCAAAGCTGAGGGAACGGAACACGAGGTATAGAAATGGGCATCTCAGAAAAGAGAAGTAGCAGCAGTTGACAGGAAGAACAACATCCTCAATTTTCAAGATATTTACAAAGTCTGTGTGTGTGTGTTTTTCCCAAGTTCCTTCTTCAAAGAAAAAGTATCCCACCTCCGTTCTAATAATTTTACTTAATTGGCACACCCTGTCCACCTTTGCTAGTAAAGGGACAAAAAACTGAGTTAATTATATGAAACCTTACAGAAAACTTTAAAGATGATAATGGTCCGTGCTGGCAAAGACATAACAAAACCAGTATTTACCCAATTTTCTGGTGACATTGGAACTGGAATAACCCTTTTGAAAGCAATTTGGCAATGTAGTTTAGGAGGCAGTAATTCCTCTCCTGGAGCTTTCTCCTAATTAAGTCAAATAAAGAGGAAATGAAGTAGTAAAAACTTGGAAATGACCTATGTTTGAAAGGTGTTTTGAGTGCTTGCTTTGTAGCAAATCCCATCTTGTACACTTAACACAGATTATGTCATTTAATCCTTCAAACAGTTCTAGGCAGTATATGCTAATCTACCCCTCATATAACAAATGGGGAAACTGAGGCCATAGGCAATGTTGTGGTTTGCCAATGGCTCAACAGAGTTAAAGCTGGGATATGAGAGAAGGAGAAAAACACACACACACACACACACACACACACACACACACAAAGCTGGGATTTGAACCCAAGCAGTCAGCTTCCAGGGTCACGTGCTCCACCACTGTCTTCTGTCTCTACCTGGTCTCTGACCTCAGTGACCTATGGCTCCAGTGCAGTTTCCTGTCCCCAGACCAGGCCCCCAGAACAATGCTGATATCTTGATCTGATAATAAGCTTATATAAAGCTTCGGGCAAAGGATGACTTCGTTAGTTAAGAAGTAATGGTGATCCAGAACTCCTTTCTCTTCTACGGTGGTATGTGAAGGAGGGACCGTGGACAGCCATTTCTCAAGCCTCCACAATGTGCTAGGGACTATGGACAGGTCATTTCATGAAATCCTCCCAACTCAAAGTAGGGGATCATTAGCCTCCTTGACAGGTATAGAAGTTGAGACTCAGAGATGGGAGGTGACCAGCTCAAGGTAATACAAGTAAGTGAAAATTGTCCCTGGGCGGCTGGGTAATTCAGTCGGATTGAGTCTCTGACTCTTGATTTCGGCTCAGGTCATGATCTCACAAATCATGAGTTTGAGCCCCGCATCAGGCTCCGCGCTGACGATGCGGAACCTGCTTGGGATTCTCCTTCTCTCCCTCTCTCTCTCTGCCCTTCCCCCACTTATGTTCTCTCTCTCTCTCTCTCTCTCTCTCAAAATAAATAAATAAACTTTAAAATGAATGAATGAATGAATGAATGAATGAATGAATAAAAATGGTCCCAGAACGCTAGCCCGGAGTCTCTGATTCTGGAACCCATGCTCCTTCCCCAGATTGTTTCTTTGACAAAGACTCAAAATATAATTACTGCAGCCAACTTAGGCATGGGGAATGTTGACCTAGTGAACACGGGGAGGATGTTGGTTGATGGGTCTAGGGGATACCAACATAGTTCCAGTGACACATGCTAGATAGGAAGTCAGCTGTCCCAGGCTTGGGATCTGGGAAACTAGACACAGACTTGGCAGATGCTTGACTGCTACGGCTAAGAAGAAGGTAATAGGCAAAGTCTGAAGCTATTATCATGTGCAACTGGAGAACTAGGTAGGGAAACTGAGGCAGATTCCCAGTCAAGGACTGGGCCAACATGGCAATATCTGGGGACCATAGATTTATGGGTTCTCAGAATCATCTGCCAATACTTTTCCAAGTCTATAACTGTTTTCCTCACTGGAGAGACTGGGCAGGGTCAGAGACAATGAAAACAGCTAAGTCATCTCTCAGGATCACTCTCCTGACTGTCCAGAAGAAAATGGATGCAGGAGATAAAACTGGTTCTAGAACTTTCCACCCCACTTACCCATACTTCCTGCCCTTGCTGGACTTGGCCCAGGGGCTGGGCTGGGCTGGGTGGACTTAGAAAAGGGGTCTCAAAGGAAGGAGCCAGGAAGGCTGAGAAAGCCAATCCGGAGGAAGAAAATCTCCCCATCATGGACTTGTTCTCCACCCTGGAATATTATTACACCAATCAAGAATTTTCTGTCTACATTCCAAGCCCCTTGCCTCTGTCCTCCTAAGCCAGTGGCATACATTTCTTCCTTCCTGTGTAGCTTTCAAGGACCAGGAAAGAGATTGTACCAGCAGGGGACAAACGAGGAAAACTGGGTTCAGCTCTCTGTCCTCTCTTCCTCAAGGGCTGCTGTGCCTTGCACCACTTCCCTAGCAGTGACAAAATCTAAAGTGCATCCAGATATGAAGTCTTCCTGAGGGAAGGCACCTCAGGATCAACAATTCACTCCTCTGAGTGCAGAATAAGGGAGAGAAATGTGTGGCCCTGAGACCTTTGTCAGAACAGATCGGATTGACCTCGGCAAGAGGCCGAACCAAGCTGTGAGCAAGACCACCCACACTGGAAGCACCGTCTCCCACACTTGGCCCCTGCCTGGCCAACGTGCGTGAACACGGCTGAAGTCTGAGATCGGAAGGATGAGAAGTGTGCGCACACTGAGTACCTACAATGCACCAGGAGTTTTGCTCACCTAATTTATCCTCACTACCCCTCTGAGTACTCAAATTCTGACTCTCCCCATGTCACAGGTGAAAAAAAGGTATTCGTTCAGATTCTTTGCATTGGAACCAACAAGCCACCGAAGTGAGATTTTCCTGAAAAGGCAGGGGATTCATTTTAAGGATCAAAGGGTGTGACCCGAAATCCACAGCCATGCATATTAATAACAAGTAGCCCTTGTTACTCACCATATAGTAGACATTGTTCTATGCACTTTTATTTAATCATTATGGCAATCCCACAAAGTAGGTACTACTGTCATTCCCACTTTACAGACGAGAACCAGGGCACAGAGAAGTTAAACAATTCGGCCAGGGTCACACAGTTAGTAAGCGATAAAGCCAGAATCTGAACCACCGAGTCTCTGAAACAAGAGACCATGCCTTCAACCATTACACCAATGGTTACCTAGCTACCTACCTAGCCGTCTAACAGGTGGCTGGGTCTGGGAAATAATCTGGAATGAGGGCTTTCTTCCTCTCTCCTGCCAGCTCTCTCTAGTGGAAAATGGCCACAGCCACCCCCTGAGTCCCTATCCCTTCCATTTAAGAGGCCAACCAGACTAAAGTTGGAATTCTAAATTCCTGAAGAAGAGACTCGGATTGGTACATTTTGGGTCAGACTCGTACCCCTGGTCCAATCAGTTGACTGGGAGGGGGATAGGGTCACGTAATTCTAGAAGCCCCATCACATTACACGTGCGAAGATAGGAAGAGCAATAACCAGCAAATAGGAAGATTGCACTGGAAAGTCACCCCAAAATGTTCCCACTGCAGAAAACTGAGGCTCAGGAAGGCTGGGTACCAACTGCAAACAATGAAGCCCAGATTATAACCCAGGTTGGTTTGTCTCCAAATCTAAGTCTTTTTCTCCATAGCATACAGGCTTCTAGCAAAAGTAAAAAACCTTGGTTAGATGCCTGAGGTAAGTTCATAATGGAATTTTCATTCAACCATTATTTGCTGATAACCTGCTATGTATCAAGTGCTATTCTAGGCAATGAGATTACATGGTGAACAAAACAGGCAAAAATTCCTACTCTTCTGGATCTGACATTCTAGTGATACCATTGAATGAGAGCAGAGGCCCACCTTACAGAAAAGCATTTTTGGCTGAGGCCCCAGGTGGTGTGGAACATGAGGAGAACTTGGGATTTGATGTCTGCCATCGACAATGACACACATCATTCTCTCCACGGATTGCAAAAATGGCACCAATTTTTCACCTTTCCCTGTATCGACACCCTTTGTCACAAAATTTTGCAGTGCTCTCGTACTCTGATGCTGGCCTTGGTCACGTGACTTGCTTTGGCCAAAGGATATGAACAGATGTGATACGAGCTGGGGCTTCAAAGGCCCTGTGTGATAGGGTTTGCCCCTCTTGTGCCTCTGCCATTACCCACGAAAACATGCCAGAACTAGCCTACTGGAGGAGCAGAGCCAGAGGTCCTTATCTTCCCAGCCAAGGTCCGACTAGATCAGCCAACAGCAAACCAACCTCCAGACATGTGAGTAAGTCCAACCAAGAGCAGCAGAGCTGCGTGGCTGACCACCAGATGTATGACCTTTTTGCTTCATGCTTCTGAAGCATGTGATTGCTGTGCCATTATTGCAGTGACAAATAACTGGCAAACCTCCAATGTATTAATTTCCTTTGTAGCCTTGATAGAAATGGAACTCCAAATGATTCATTTCCCTAAAAGAGCCAAATGTTTCTTGCCCTGGAGGACAGGGCCATAATGGAAACTAATTTCATCAAACACCTTCTGAGATTTTGAATTTTGAGACAGTGTGGCCAAGCTAGAAGACATTGTTGAAGGTACGTGGTGGTATAGCAGCCCTTGTGCATACATGAATCTGCAACCTAATCCTGAGCCCTCCACCTCTCCTTTGGTTGTCTCCAAACTTGCTTCTCCAGCTACTCATAAGTTCTTTGAGCCCTATCCACATCTTTCCAATAAATTCCCTTTAGTTGACAATTGGTAGAGGGGGTTTCTGTTGCA
Organism: Panthera pardus; assembly: GCF_024362965.1. Classification (NCBI taxonomy): domain Eukaryota; kingdom Metazoa; phylum Chordata; class Mammalia; order Carnivora; family Felidae; genus Panthera; species Panthera pardus. The sequence goes on along the minus strand of NW_026526666.1, from coordinate 85,588,783 downwards.
TGCAACAAAGAACCTTAACTACTACTCCATCATCTAGACTCAGATTCAAGTCAGAGTCTTGCTACTTAGCAGCTGATCGTTGTCAAGGGACTTGCTGGGTAGATGACCTCCCAAGAGGTCATTTGGCCCTTGTGCCACCCAAGAACCATAGGGAAATGAGGGCCCTGCATCCGGGTGGCTGGAGTCTGGCCGGGCGACCAACCAATGCTTGGTTCATGGGATGCTCCCACTTGGGTCTTTGAATCTTGAAGGACAGGCTCAAAGAGAGAGGGACAGTAATTACAGTAGGGACAGCGGAAGTGCCAGTGCCCATGGCATTGATCTCACAAGCTAGTTCCTAGAGTGTGGACTTGGCTCCATTAGTTGCCTGCACTCCTGTTTCCTGAGGCTGGTTGTCCTGGTTTCCTTTCAATCCTAGGATCCATCTGATGTTCTTTCAGTAAATTCCATTCTACAGTCAGTGTCAGTTACTTTGCATTCAAAAAGTCTGAATGGTGTAGTAAGGATAATGCCCATTTTACTGAGGAGGAAAGCATACTTGGTTAAAATTTATTGACTTGACCTAGAACTCTAACAGACTAGATCTGGAGCTGTTTGAGAGCGGAGACTGTGGCTGATTCATCTTTCAGAACACCACCTTTCAGAACAGGGTCTGGCAACGGGCAGGAACTTGGGGCATATTTTGGAAAGTAGGAAGGAAAAAAAGAAAAGAGGGAAGGAGGAAAATGCGAGGGAGGGTGGGAGGAAAGAAAGGGAAATATAAATGGAATAAAAGGAGAAGGAGAACTTCCTCCCATGCCTGAAAGGTCAAGCAAACTGTCAGTCTTTTCATATCCCTCTCCAAAGACTTCAGGAATCAGATAAGGTTTCTTGAGCTACACACCCAGAAATGGTACAATACTATCCCTTCTCCATCTCAGAGGACAGTGGAGTGGAAAAAAAGAAAGATAGGTTTTGGAGGAAGATTTGGGGTCTAGCCCCTACTGCTTGTATGACCTTGAAGCAAGCCTCAGTGTCCTGATCCAAAAACGAGCCTGTGTGTCCATGTTTTTAAGAGACGTTAAATGCCTACAGAATAAGGTGCTGGGAGGTTAATGGTCAACAGACACAGACAAAACCCTTGCTCCCCTGGAGCTTACAGACTAGTAGTGGTTGTGTTGGGGAGAAGAAGTATTAATCAAATGAGTACACACACAAATGGAAAATTAGAATTGTGTGGACACTGTCAAGGTGAAATATACCACCCATAATGTTTATAACAAAATACAATGAAAGTTTATAATGGGAGAATATGACCTAGTCCAGGAGGTTGAAAAAGGGTCCATGGGAGCTACGAGGGTTGAGTTACAGGTAGTCCAGGAGACTCCACAGAATATTCATGATTAAATGATGAGAGAACATGGCAAGTTTGAGGTAAAGAAAAAAGGTGGAAAGTTGATGAAAAGCAAGACTAGAGAAATAGGGAGCAGATCCTGTAAAGATTTAGATACCATGAAAGGGCATTGATCTCTCTCCTAAGAGCAGTGGGAAGCCAGTGAAGTGTTCTGAGTGTGGGACCTAGATGATCAGATTTGCATTTGGGAAAACTAACCCTGGCAGTGGTATGAAGAACAAAATGCAGGTGAGTCAGAATGGACCCAACTGACCAGTTGAGATGGCCAATGCAAAAGTCCAGGCAAGAAGAGTTAACAGTTGAGACAAAAGTGGTGGCTTAGAGTGAGTGTGAGTAGACTGAGAGAAATAACTTGACTTAAAATCAAGGAGGTAAAATTGAAAAGACTCTGTTGAGGATTGGATTGGGAGGAGGGAAAGAATAGGCATTGAGGATGATTGGGTGTCTGACATCAATAACTAGAGGGATGGTGGTGCCATTTATTGAGTTAGGGCTGGGTTTAGAGAAAAGATTTTAGACATTTTAAATTTGGAGAGCCACTGAGATAGGCATTTAGATAAACTGGTCTGGACTCAGAGATGTCTGGGTTGACCATGCGGATACGTGACCATAGTTGGTAAGTATGCCTTGAACTCAATAAGCTTTCCTGAAGACAGAATACAGTGAGTGAGTATAGAAGAGGTCTAGAGCTCTTGAGAGCTTGAGAAACCCACTATTTTAAAAAAAATTGTTTAATGTTTATTTATTTTTGAGGGGGGTGCAGAGAGAGAGGGAGACACAGAATCTGAAGCAGACTTCAGGCCCTGAGTTGTCAGCACAGAGCCCGATGCGGGGCTTGAACTCAAACTCACGAACTGCAAAATCGTGACCTGAGCCAAAGTCGGAAGCTTAACCAACTGAGCCACCCAGGCACCCCTTGAGCAACCCACTGTTTCAAGTCAGGTAAAAGAGGATGAACCTGCAAAAGATACAAAAAAAGTAGCCAAAGAGATAGGAGGCAAAGCAGAGATAATAGCCACCTGTTGATTTTGCATTTAGGATCTGCTCTGAGGTAGGCAGAATAATGCCCCCGCTCAACAAAGATATCCATGTTCTAACCTCTGAACTCTGTACTATGTTACCTTATCTGGTAAGAGGGACTTTGCACGTACAATTAGGTCAAAAATCTTAAGATGGGGAGATTACCCTGCATCATCCAGGTTGGCCCAATGTAACCCTTCTCTTATAAAAGAGAAGGATCAGAAGGATTAGATTTATGTGACCATGAACCAAGGAATGTAGGTAGCTTCTGGAAGCTGGAAAAAAGGAAGGGAAAAGATTCTTCCCCAGAACCTCCTAAAAGAACACAACTCTGCCAACACCTTGATTTTACCCCCGTAAGACCAATTTCAGACACCCGACCTCCACAACTGTGAGGGAATAAATTGTGCTGTTTGAGGCTACCATTTTTGTGAGAATTTGTTACAGCAGCAATAGGAAACTAATACATGCCCTCTCTTCTTTTGACACGAGTACTCCCAGTTTTGCTTTGGGGAGAGCAGCCCTATTCTAGATCTATATACTCCAATGAAACAAACTCTCTAACAGGAGGCTCCAGTGCTATGATAGGTGACCTAGCCTAAGCCAGTCTTCCCATTACATCTGCCAGCCACATTGATCAATCAGGATCGGGCATATGATCTCAGCCAGCCCAATCAGGGCAAATCATAGGATTTATGCTAGGACTTCTGGAAAAAAAGCCTCACTCCTCTTTGCTGAAGAATATAGTCCCGGGAGTCACTGGGAACCATCTTGTAACCATGAGAGAGAGAGAGATTCTGAAAACGGAGTCCACATGAAAAAGCACAACTGAGAGGTAGAAAAGGCGTAACCAGATCCTAACGCAGGGTGGTCATTCATCTGACACACGCTGGAGTGGCCAATTATTATTGAAATATTTTTGATGGTAAATAAATACTGCCCAGAATAGGGATCTGGGAATAGGAATGATTCCCTTACTGCCTCCCATCCACCCTTCTTCAGGAATCCCTGGACCTCCCCATCATCCGGTAACTAAAGAGTTAATGCTGGGATCTTCAGGGGACTTCCAGGACACCCCTTCTGACATCTACTCTGATGGGTCAGTGACAGTTCAGTGTCAGTTGTTAAATACTTTTAATGGTACTCCTGTCCTAATACTGTCGTTTGAACCCTTTTATTCAGCTGGGTCTAAACATCTACCCGCGGACTATTATTGACAATACATTCTTTTGTTGTTGCTTAAGCCAGCAAAAGTCAAGATTCCTGTCACTTGATAATCATATATAAAAGATGCATATACTACAAATATATATCATATATATAGTATGCATATATGCATATAGATATAAATATAATGGAATATTACACAGTCATAATAACAGATGAGATTGTGCCATTTGAGACAACATGGATGGACCTAGAGGGTGTTATGCAAAGTGAAATAAGTCAGATTGATAAAGACAGATACCATATGATTCCACACATAGTGGAATCTAAAAAAAAAAACAAAACCCAATAACAAATGAATACATAAAAAGCAGAATCAGACCTATAAATACAGAGAACAAACTGATGGTTGCCAGAGAGGTGGGGGTTGGGAGTGGGCAAAACAGGTGAAGGGTAGAAGGAGATATAAGCTTCCAGTTATGGAATGAATAAATCACAGGAATAAAAGGCACAGCCTAAGGAATACAATGATACTGTAATAGCGATGTAACAGGATGGACAGGTAGCTACCCTTGTGGTGAACATAACATAATATATAAACTCGTCAAATCACTAAGTTGTACACTTGAAACTAATGCAACGTTGTGTGTCAACTACACTCAAATTTAAAAACAAATTAAAAAGAGACCCACAAACCCCAGGAAAATGTGAGGTCACAGAAGCCAGGGGATGAGAGAGTTTTGAGAAGATGGGAATGGTCAACAGAGTCCAATGGTTCTGAGAAGTCGAGGAAGAAGACTGAAAGTAAGTAAAAGCATAAATCATATGCACCCATAGTAGGTGCTCAATAAAGGTGGCTCCTCTCCATTTATGTCTCCCAGGCTCCATCCAGCGGTATTAGTATAGGTTAGATTTTGCTGCATATCAAGAAAACCCAAAATAATGGAGACTTAAACAAGAGAGAATTTTCTTTCTTTCTCACATAAAAGTGGTCCAGAGGTGGGCATTGGGCAGGAGCAGTATCCCACCAATATCATGGCCCCAGGCTCCTTATATCATTCTTGCTACCTTTGCAGCAACCACTTTCTATATTTAAAGTCCCTTCAAGGTCACAGATGGCTGCTGGAGCACCAAATTCCTGGCAAGAAAGAAAAAGGAAGGGAAAGGCAGAAGGGGATCACTCAGCTGAGTCAACTGTCTTGAAACAGCATTTCCAGGTCTATCAACTCTTTCACTTAACATCTCATTGGCCAGATCTTGGTCACATGGCTACCCCTAGCTGTAAGGAAATGTAATCTTTAAGCTAAACTCATTGTTACTTCTATTTTGGAAGAGGGATGTTAGGCAATGGGCAATGTTGTTACAGTTAGCTGCTCATATATGATAACACATGTAATGGACTTTGACAGATTACAAATGGTTTTCTCCCCATGACCTCCCTTGAAACTTCTAACACGTCTGTGCCGTGCTTGTCATTATCTCCATTTTCTTTTTAAATTTTTTACCGTTTATTTATTTTTGAGCGACTGAGAGACAGAACGAGAGCGGGGGAGGGGCAAAAAATGAGGAAGACACAGAAAGGGAAGCAGGCTCCAGGCTCTGAGCTGTCAGCACAGAGCCCAACGGGGCAAATTGAGGCTCAGAGATAGGCATTCAGTTACCTAACATCACACAACTAGTGAGGGCAGCACTGGGAGACAAATCTAGATCTAACTCCGAGGCCCACGTTCTTCCGCATCCCCCATCTGGCCTTCCTGAATGAATTTTGGCTGCTGCTGTAGTTAAAATTAATTTTTTGTGGGGCGCCTGGGTGGCTCCGTTGGTTAAGCATCTGACTTCGGCTCAGGTCATGATCTCGCGGTTTGTGGGTTTGAGCCCTGCGAGGGGATCTGTGCTGACAGCTCGGAGCCTGGAGTCTGCTTCCCATTCTGTGTCTCCCTCTCTCTCTGCCCCTCCCCCGCTCTTGTTCTGTCTCTCTCTGTCTCTCAAAAATAAATAAACATTTAAAAAAAAATTCATTTGTTATAAAACATCCGTAATGTGAGGAGCCACCATCAGGCCACAAGGTCAGGTATAAACAATGAAACAATAAACTGTGGAGAGCAACAATTACCTCCTTCCTTTCCAGTCTTCCCCTCCCTCTTCCCAGAGTACATGATAAGCGCCGGTGGAGTTATTCCTGGACTGTTGCCCTCTCTGGACAACGCTCAGCCTGGGGCAACATTGGTGCCAACTGAGGGGATAGGGTAGGGGTATCGACAGTTATATGAGGCTAGACAGGCTCCCTGTCATCCAAGAACAGCCAATGCCCCATCCCAAGTGGCAAATTATCCTCTTCCGAGGAAAGGGAAGAGAAAGGAACTGGTATTTATTATATTCATTTTACAGATAAACCGAGGCTGGGGAGGTGAAGTGACCCGCCCAGGATCACAGAGCCGGTGGCAGAGCTGAGGGTCAAAAGATTTGTGGCGTTTGTGAACTTCTGTGGTATAAATACTCCCAACATGGCTGATTTCAAGCTACCAACGTGACATCTCTGAACAGGGAGTTGAGTTGAGAAGAGGTGCTCACAATGGACTCTCACAAGCCAGTATGAAGTGGTGGTCGACCACTGAATAGCAGACACAATGCTCTATTGCATTGTTTTAAATGTTTATTTATTTTTGAGAGAGACAGAGAGAGAGAGAGCGCTGGGGAAGGGCAGAGAGAGAGGGAGACACAGAATCCAAAGCAGGCTCCAGGCTCTGAGCTGTCAGCCCAGAGCCCGACACGGGGCTCGAACCCACGGACCGTGAGATCATGACCTGAGCCAAAATCGGACGCTCAACCGACCGAGCAACCCAGGTGTCCCTCTATTGCATTTTTAACACATCTGCCACTTGCTAAAGTGTGAAGAAAGAAACTTTTTTTTTTTTTTTTACTTGTTCTCACAGCACATGGCAGAGGGCTACCTATGACAGGCACTCATTAAATGTTGGTGAAATGACCGAAAAGACACCCATTCTCTTTTCACTAGGCCTTGCTGCCTCAGGCAGCCACACATACCAAAACTATCACATGCACATAGAGTTTTACTGACTCTCTCACACACAGAAACTCAAATAGTTTGTTGAAGCAATAGCAGGCAACTCTCCCTTGAACACGATGGGCTCACCATGAAAAAGATCCTTTGGGAAGATTTCTCCCTTCTCACCTTACTTCTTCCTACCCTGTCCTCTCTTTTTCCCAAAAGCCTTTTTGTGGGGGTAACGTGAAAGTTACCATTTTAGCCATTTTTAACTGTGTAGTTCAGTGATATCAGGTATATCCATATTGTTCTAAACCATCACCACCATCCATCTCTAGAACTTTCTCACCTTCCCAAACTGAAATGCCATACCTATTAAACAATAACTTCTCAGTCCTCTCCTCCCCAGGCTTGGCTCTCACCATGCTACTTTCTGTCCCTATGAATTTACTCTAGGCACCTCCCGTAAGTGGAATCACACAAATATCTTTCCTTCATGTCGGGCTTATCTCATTTATCATAACGTCTTCAAGGTTCATCCATGCTGGGGGTGCCCGGGTGGCTCAGTCGGTTAAGCAGCCAACTTTGGCTCAAGTCACGATCTCACGGTTCATGAGTTCAAGCCCCACGCTGGGCTCTGGGCTGACAGCTTGGAGCCTGGAGTCTGCTTTGGATTCTGTGTTTCTCTCTCTCTCTATTCCTCCCTGGCTCATGCTCTGTCTCTCTGTCTCTGTCTCTCAAAAATAAATAAACATTAAAAAAAAATGTTTTTAAGGGTACTTCATGCTGCAGCACGTGTAAGAATTTCCTTCCTTCTTACGGCTGGATGATATTATAATGCATGAATACCCACACTTCATTTACCCATTCGTCCTTCACGGATACTTGGGTTCCTCACACCTTTGGCTATTGTGAATATTGGTGCCGTGAACCTTGGTGTTAGAGTCCCTACTTTCAATTCTTTTGCGGAGAGTTGGGTAGAACCAGAATTCCTGGGCCATGCAGTAATTCCACGGTTGAGTTTTCGAGGAATCGCATGCTTCTATCCACAGAAGCTGCACCATTTTACATTCCCGCCAGCAACGTGCCTGAGTTCCATGTCTCCACAGCCTTGCCAGCTCTTATGATTTTCTGTGTTCACCTCATTGTGGTTTTGATTTGCTTTACCCTAATGACGAGTGACACTGTGCGTCTTTTCATGGGCTTGCTGGCCGTTTGTACGTCTTCTTGGGAAAAATGTCTATTCGTTTTTAAATTGCCCATTTTTAAATTGAGTTTTAGTTTTTTCTTGTTGAGTTGTTGGAGCTCTTGGTATAGTCTGTATATCAATCCCTGATCAGCTATGCAGATCATTCCTCTCATTCGGTGGGTTGCCTTTTTACTCTATTGATCGTGTGCTTTGATGCCCCATCCTTTCTTTTAAGGAACTGATTCAACATTTCTTTCCAAACGCCAAAATTCCCTGACTCATGCATGTGACCGTTCTCAAAACGTTCTCTGAATGTACTTTAGTTAGAATCACTCAGGAAGTTAAACAAGAAAGTGAGGCCAGTCATGCTTTGTTTTCTTTTTTATGGTTTCACATTTCTAAGGAAAATTCAGGGTTACACAATACGAGCTTCGTGAGCGGGGGCAGGGAAGCAGGGTCGTGGGCCTGTATGGAGGATGCTACAATCTATCCGGACAGGACATGACATTTGCCGGTACTTATTCCGTGCTAGATGCTCTTCTAAGCGATTTTAAATCCTCAAAACCACCCTATTATGTCAACCGTGTATTATGTCATCCTATTATTCTCATTTTACAGGTGAGGAAACAAAGGGCCAGAGAAGTGAAAATCACAGACCAGGTGAAGCCAGAAATTGAACCTTGGCAATGCAGCCCGAGACCACTTTAATTTTCTTAATGTTTTTTTGTTTTTTTTTTTAATTTTTGAGAGAGAGAGAGACAGAGAGACAGAGAGAGCCAGCTAGAGAGGGGCAGAGAGAGAGAGAGAGAGAGAGGGAGACACAGAACCAGAGGCCTTTAATGATCAGAATGTGATACTGTGCAGACTTTGGAGTCAGAAGGGTATAAAGTCTAACCCACGCGGCTAATGAGTACATGATTATGAACCCATTAGTAATCTCAGAGAAATTCAAACCAAAAACAATATTTTACTTAACACCTACCAGCAATTTGAAAGTTGGACCTGCCAAGTGTGGGTGGGCACTTGGAGACATAGAAACTCTCGAGTAACTCTGGGTGCGAGTGTAGACTGGTACAACCATGCCGGAAGTGATTTGGCAGTTCTAAGTCCAATTACATAGGAGTGTAGCCTCTGACCTAGCAATGTCACACCTGGGTACACATCCCGGAGAAATTCTCACACTGGTCCACAGGGGAGCATCTGGAAGGGTCTCCTCACATTGTTTACAGAAAAGGGAGAGGAAGACAACCCGTGTCCATCGCCGGTGGAACAGGGAAGTAAAATGTAGGCGCACATGATGGAGGGCCAGGCAGATGTTTGCAAGAGTGAGCCAGACCTGCTCACTTCAATATGGTTCAGTCGTAAAAACAATGCTGAGTGGGAGAACAATGGGACCGCAGAAGAAGTTCCCCAGCCTAATTTATGTAAATCATGCCTTCAATGTAAATTTGAAATGAACACCCGCAGAAAATAACACTACATTTTCCAAGGACACCTACAAAGTCGAAGATTCTTCTTGAGCCCTCTAGAGCTGTTATGGGGGCTGAGACTGGAGAAAGGTGATAACAGAAAATAACAGACATTCAAACAGAAAAATGCACAAGGGAAGTGTCTTACCAAACGCAGGTGAAAAAAAGGGTCTATGCTTCCACAGCCATAAAAAGGATGAGATTGTGGGGCGCCTGGGTGGCTCAGTCAGTTGAGCGTCCGACTTCGGCTCAGGTCGTGATCTCACGGTTCGGGAGTTTGAGCCCCGCGTCGGGCTCTGTGCTGACAGCTCAGAGCCTGGAGCCTGTTTCAGATTCTGTGTCTCCCTCTCTCTCTGCCCCTCCCCCACTCATGCTCTGTCTCTCTCTGTTTCAGAAATAAACATTTTTAACAAAAAGAGGATATTGTAATAGCAATGTAATGGGACAGACAGCAGCTATACTCATGGTGAGCATAGCATAATGTGTAACCTTCTCAAATCACTAAGTTGTTCGGCTGAAACTAATGTAACGTTGTGTGTGAGACTCAATTTTTTCTAAGAAAGGGTCCATACAGTCCAGTTCTACCAAGGCATTGCTCTGTGACCTTGATTCAGTCATTTCCCTCCTCGATACTTTTTTTCTCATCTGGAGCATGGAAGATACAAGCCTTCGCTTGCCCTGAAAGCCGTCTACAGAGAAAGTCAGCGTGCTTAGAATGAAAAGTACATGGCCTTTGGAGCCAGGCCGACCCCAGCTGTTTACTGCGTGGCCTTGAGAATCACTTCGCTCTTTAAGCTCCTGCTTTAAATAAATAAAGTGGTCAGGGCAGGCTTCACTGCGAAGGGGACATCTGAACTCTCTTGATGGAGGCGAGGGAGTGAGTCATACAGATAGATACCTGGAGGGGGACGGGGGGGGGGGGGGGGGGCGGAGAAGTAACTCAGGCAGAGGGAAGAGTCAGTTTTATCCATAGGTAACGATGCGAAGTCCCCCCTCACAGTGCCTGGCACGCAGTCAGTGGTCAGCCGCGGCTGAGCCTTCCCCCCTTTCTCTCCTCTGATGAAGATGTCAGGATCCACGTGACCACTTAATGCACCCTCTAGCTTTAGCGACCGTGACACTCTGGCTTCGGAAGTTCTTTGAAACACTGCATTCACGTACACCATCTACCTGCGGGACCACTCCTAAATGACCACAGGAGTCTCAGCCCAGAAAAAAGTCATTGCTTCCGGGGCTTGAGCCTGCACGGAGAGCACAAGAGCCCTCAAAGAGGAAATTAGAAACAGCAAGGCGGGGCCCTCGCCAGCTGCTGTTCCCCTCAAGAGATACACCAGCATGCACCAAAGCCAGGACAGTGCCTGAAGGGGCTCGAGCAAGGGTACAGTCACATGGAGGGGGTGAGAGAGGGAAGGGACCCATATTTACTAAGGCAGATCTGGGTTTTGAGTATTATTCCGCCACTTGCTAGCTCTTCCCTGAAGCCCTCCGAGCCTCAATTTCCCCATTTGCAAAATGGGCACAAAGAGACCAACTCTGTCCAGAGGTGATAAGGACTCAGTGAGATAAGACTGGTGAAAACGGCAAGCAAATATCTGGGCTCAACAAAAAGTACGTCCTTTTCCTTCAGTCAGTCTTTATTTTATTCAGCTTAGCACAGTGACTGGGCCAAAATAGGTGCTCTATAGGTGTATTTTTGGATAGCTGGATGAATGGATACATGGATGAATGCGATGTGGAGAACAAAGGCAAAAGAAATAGAGGGGAAAAGCTAAATTTCCTTACGACTTACAGCCCACTGACAAGTACTTGAGACAGGCAGAGTGACCTTCCTCCAGGAACTCAACTGCCTCGATGCTAATACTTTGCTGGAGGCAAAAGGCACAGTAGCCCGCCCACCAGATCCTGTAAATTTTCTTTAGCATATAAAAATCCCTTTGGAGGGGCACCTGGGTGGCTCCGTGCATTAAGCAGCCAACTCTTGATTTCGGCTCAGGTCGTGATCGCATGGTGGTGAGATCGAGCCCTGCGTTGGGCTGAGTGTGGAGCCTGCTTGGGATTCTCAATCCCTCTCTTCCTCTGCCCCTCACCTGCTCGTTCATCCTCTCTCTCTCTCTCTCTCAAAATAAATAAATAAATAAATAAATAAATAAATAAATAAATCATGAATAAAAACAAAAATCCCTTTGGACACTTCCTTTATCTCTACCCTTCCCCACCACGACATATGTTAGCAATCATCCTCCAAGCATATGGTCCACTGATATATATCTGAAGGGTCTCAGGACTAAGATTTTACTAGACAGTTGTACACGACTTTGTCCTAACAACAGCTAGTCCCTCAAGGTCCTGGAAACCTTGCTTCCAAATTCCTTAGAGACTCACACTATCCCCAGCCCCCTCCCAACGTGAAAGTATATAATCAGTCACTCCCCACAACCCCAGTGCCGCTCTTTCTGCCCACAGGTCCTATCCCCGTGCTTTAATAAAACCACCTTTTTTGCACTGAAAATGTCTCAAGAATTCTTTCCTAACCATTCGCTCCCGGACCCCACATTTCACGTCAGATGGATGGGTGACTGGGTCAGGAGGAGGATGGCTTGCTAGCAGGATATCAACGCAAACATGATTTGTATTACAGCAACACTAAGTCTGCACAAAAACCAAGCGTTTTACAAGAGGGTTTTGTTATATCTGTTTGTAGCGTTAGGTCTCAAGCACAAATATAACATAGATAAGTAAAAACCAGCATAAACAAGCCCTGTTCTGGTCTACTGTGCCCTTCGCTTATCACTCTTGTGTCTATGACTCATCATGATGAGGTGAGGGACCACTCCTTGCCTATACCAGCATTCTCCAGCTGAGATCACCGGTGCGAAGCTGAGGTCAGGGCAGGATGGGGCCTTCCGGATATGCCAGATGGCTTGGGAATCCTGGTTGGTGATGTTTTAGCCAAAGAATTACAATTCGGCTTTTCCCAGAATCTTGTTACCAAGAAGGGAAAGACACAGGCAAGCAGCCAGCTCTGTGTTCACTGCAGCTTTGTGTTGTGTAATTTCTGCAACCACTGTGCCCCTCGGAGCCTCATGTTTCCCTCAGTGAGATGAAGGGATGGGACCCTCCTAGCTCCAAAATGTTCTGATGTTCTGATCGTCTGAAAATCCCTGAAATTTCTTTTAAAATATGGACATGGAACTTTGAAAGGATATGTACTAAATTCCTTCCCCATCTCTCTCTCAAGAGTCTCCTTAAACCCTTTCTTTCTTTCTTTCTTTCTTTCCCTTTTATTCTTAAGCAAGTATTTAATGGTGGTCAAAACAAAAGCATACTTTCAAGGTGGGAGAGTGTACAGGCCCAGAAGTGGCAACTGCCTCCTTAAACCCTTTCCAAACAAGTGTATGTACATGTCAAAATGTCTGTCAATGCTCCAACCTGGGGAAGCAAGCTTTGGAGACAGACAGACAGACCTCAATCCTAGACCTTGTGTGAGAAATTGTGATTATATATATGGTTAAGATTCAGATACTGCCCCCAGGATCAGAAAGACAGACCTTGAAACAGATAAACTTCAAAAATCATAGTAATTAAGACATAAATGGGGCACTTGGGTGGCTCAGTCAATAGAGCATCCGACTTCAGCTCAGGTCATGATCTTGCAGTTCATGAGTTCGAGCCCCACATTGGGCTCTGTGCTGAGAGCTCAGAGCCTGGAGCCTGCTTCGGATTCTGTGTCTCCCTTTCTCTTTACCCGTGTCCACTCACATTCTTTCTCGCTCTCAAAAATAAATAAACATTAAAAAAAGAAAAAAAAGACATACAAAAGTTGGACCCTCCCAGCCCTAATGCAGGAAGAAGGAAGCCAATTACCTTCCCTGAGGGAATTCAGGAAGGCTACCTGTAGGAGGTGTTCTGGGCGTGGCCAAGAAGAGAAAGCATCTGAGAAGGTCACAACCAGGCAGAGGTCACAGGGGAGTGAAGATGGCCTCTGTGTCGGGGCAACATTCTGAGAGAAGCAAAAGGGCAGTCACAAATTACCATGTCAGAACTATCTGACTTACTCTTTATTGAGCACTTACTGAATGCAGACTCTGTGCACTTTGTACACATCACAGCCGTGTTTGCTAAAGTGTGCCAGGCCAGCCAGCAGGGCATAGGAGGGGACTGGAGGCAGGACACCAAGAACATTTTTATCTTAATAGTTACATTTTGGGGCACCTGGGTGGCTCAGTCGGTTAGGTGTCCGACTTCGGCTCAGGTCATGATCTCATGGTTCATGAGTTTGAGCCCCGCGTCGGGTTCTGTGCTGACAGCTTGGAGCCTGGAGCCTGCTTCGGATTCTGTCTCCCTCTCTCTCTGCCCCTCCCCTGCTTGTGCTGTGTCTCCCGCTCAAAAATAAACAAACATTAAACAAAGTTTTTTTAATAGTTATGTTTTAAAGGGCGCCTGGGTGGCTCTGTCGGTTGAGCGTCCAACTTTGGCTCAGGTCATGATCTCACGCTCATGAGTTCGAGCCCCACGTCAAGCTGTGTGCTGACAGCTTGGAGCCTAGAGCCTGCTTCAGTTTCTATGTCTCCCTCTCTCTCTCTCTCTCTGCCCCTCTCCCACTCGCTCTGTCTCTCTCTCTCAAAAGTAAATTAAAAAAAAACATTTTAAATAAATAAATAAATAAAATAGTTATGTTTTAAGGGGCGCCTGGGTGGCTCAGTCGGTTAAGCGTCTGACTTTGGTTCAGGTCATGACCTCACGGTTCATGAGTTCGAGCCCCGCAGATGCTGACAGCTCGGAGCCTGGAGCCTGCTTCAGATTCTGTGTCTCCCTCTCTCTCTGTCCCTCTCCCACTCGTACTCTGTCTCTGCCTCAAAAATAATAAATAAACATTAAAAACAATTTAAAATAAATAAATGGTTATGTTTTATGTTTATGTTCATCTTCTATGTGTGGCAGGTGGCATTCATTCTCACATAATTTAGTTATAAAACATGCTTTTCAATAGATTTAAGTTTTAAAAAGTGACTCAATTCAGGAGCGCCTGGGTGGCTCAGTCGGTTGAGTGCCTGACTCTTGATTTTGGCTCGGGTCATGATCCCAGGTCCTGGGATCGAGCCTGTTGGGCTCGGCACTGAGAGTGGAGCCCGCTTAGGATTCTCTCTCCCTCTCCGTCTGCCCCTCCCCTGTGCACGAGCGCACTCTCTCTCTCTTAAAAAAGAATCAAAAAGCGACTCAATGCAGAGAAAACTATTTATGAAGTAAACATACAGACGGATGGTACACAGATATTGCAAAGTTGTGAGGCGGGTACACAAATGACTGAAACGCAAGAAACACGGTGCTTTAACATCCAAGCATTTATCTCTCTCGGAGAGGAGTTGTGAGTCGCAGACACCCATTCGAATAGGCTTGAGCAAAATAAGAGAATGTGTCCTGACGAGGGACTCTCATGGGACCCAGAAGAAGGAATGCAGATGTTGTTGGGCCTGGAGAAGGGCTTGGCCTGGAGGAGGAGGGCAGCAGGCCGAGAGGCACCGGCCCCTCCTCGCTCTAGGCTTCTGGGCTCCCTCTGGTCTCCGCTTTGCTCTGTGCGTTTCCATCGTCTCTCCGTGCGGGGTCGGTTTGTCCATTATGTTCCGGCTGTCACCCACCCTCCCCCGCCCCACCTCATACCCACAGCCACACGCGTGTAGACACGCACGCACACGCCCTGCTCCAGACTTGTATGTCTTCAGGTAAGTGGCCCGAACTAGCACCCCTGAAGCTGACTGCCTATTCCTGGGAGAGAACCTGACTGGCCCCCCTGGAGCCAGACGTCCACGTCTCATCCATTCAGCTCCTATCAGAGGATCAAGGGGAACACCTTCTCAGAAAAAGGAGGCATCTGGGATGAGCAATCATCTTGACCAAGAGGTATCCGCCTCGGGATCCGTGGTTCATAACACGTGGTTCATAACAACCCTATGAGGTAGGAAATGTAGCTTACGGTTCCGCGGCAGGAAGTGACAGAGCCAAGACTTGAAACCGGGTCTGTGTGACACAGAGCTCGACTCTGGGGCACTACCCACCTCGTCACCATCAGCGAAGTTCAGCCCACAGCTACCGTCCCAGACCCCAGCAGGTTACTGGCCCAGTGTGAGGCATTTATCACACTCAGCCCGATAGACAGGAAATAAGGATTTCACTTTATGAGAGGACTATGGCTGGAAGGGAGGAAGACGTCTCAGGAGAATCACCGGGCTCTGGAGACCAGGGGAGGCTCCTCCAAGCCTCTGGGTCTGTGGCTGCCGTATTCACACCACAGGTGCTCAGGCTGTGAGAAGAGACTCATTTGAAACTATTCACCGAAAATCATGAGCAGGCATCTAGAGACCTTCAAGAGAAGCTGACACCTCTCTTCTGCACCCAGAATACAAAGTGCCTGCTGGCCTTTGGGACTATAGCTGCTCCTCTCACCTTCTGGAAGCTAAATTAGGAGGCGGGCCCCCCCTC
Source organism: Panthera pardus (assembly GCF_024362965.1). Lineage (NCBI taxonomy): Eukaryota > Metazoa > Chordata > Mammalia > Carnivora > Felidae > Panthera > Panthera pardus. The sequence continues at coordinate 85,573,061 of NW_026526666.1, read as the reverse complement.
AGAAAGCAAGGTGGTGGAGGAGACCCGACAGGCCTCTCCCACTGTGGAGGCCTCACCCGCACACAGGTACTTCTCAGCCTAAGTCCCCTTTCTCGTGGGAGCCTCTGAGCAGCACGGTGCCCCGGATGCCCCAAACTTGGCTTTGAGGGGTCTTTGCCCACCCCCAGTGGGGAGCGGCCCCACAGGAGGTACTTCATCAAGGTTCACTGTTAAGACAGACAGATGGATGCGGCTCTCGTGTCTCTCGCACTCCCACAGAGCCGACCCAAGGCCGAAGTGAGGCCCGTACAGAGGAGGTGAGCTCCCCACCCTAGCCTTGGATCTATGCACGTCTTATCATCTCTGGCACCTTTCAGGATGGGTCGTTGGATGAGTTGGAAAAGGTGCCACTGTGCCACTTCCCCTAAGAAGCGTCCCAAAGGCCTTGTGCCTCTGAATGAGACAAGGTGGCAGTCTCCTGGCTCCAAGTTTTCCCCAGAGATCCTGCCACACGGCCAGGGGAGTATCCCCTTTCCCCAACCACCCCCCCTTCTCTGCCATTATAGTGGTAAAGGAAGTGGTTGCCAAAAAGTTCGGGTCACACCGGCTCGGGGCTGCTGCCCTGGTAGGGTGAACAGGGTGGCTCAGAGTCTGCCCCCAAGGTCTGCCTCTGGCCCCGACTCTCCCCACAGAGCTATCAGACTCAGGTACTCAAGGTGAGGTCATCAGCCAAGGTGATTATGGCACGTGCCCAATGGTGGCTGGTGGGGCACATTGAAATTCTGGATCTCCCAGCAGTCTGGGCCTGCCGTCACCCCCACCTTGGTGAGGTAGCCTCCACACTTAAAGGGTCGCTAGTGCCCAGAGAGGAGGTGCCCAGACCACGGCAGAGACCTTTTTGTCCCCCGGGTCCGTTGATGTCCGTGGAAGATAAGCCTCTGGGCCTGGCCCCAACAATCAGGGACTAATTTTTGAGACAATTGGCAGGGTTCTGGCTGAGCGGCATGACCACTTCGGTGCCGGTCTCCGAGGTAGCCCGGGAGCACTTCCGGGTGCTGCGCATGTTGTAGAACTTCTCAGTGAGGTGCTTGCGAAACTTCTTGGTGAGGAAACAGTAGATGATGGGGTCTAAGACGCAGTTGGTGCTAAGAAGGCAGAGGGTGACCTGATGGGCATCGTTAACAGACTGGTGGAAGTTGCCCCAGTCTGGGATCCTGCCCAGCTCAGCCAGGGTCCAGGGCAGCTGCACGATGTGATGGGGCACGAAGCAGATGATGAACACGGCCAAGACCGTGCAGACCATCCACAGAGCCCGGCGCTTGACTTCCGCGTTACGCTGCAGCTGCACCGGCTGCGTGAGCAGCCTGCGGATGATGACCAGGTTGCAGAAGAGGATGAGGAGGAAGACGAGGAAGAAGCTGATCACGAGGAAGATGTGAACGATGAGGACAGGCGTGCTGTCCTTCTCATAATGCTCAAAGCAGCGCGTGATGTTGCCCGAGCCGGTCTGGTTCGGCACCACGTTGGTGGAGTCCAGGACGAAGAAGTAGGAGGCGGCGGACACGATGGCCACCCAGATCACCAGGGACACGGAGAAGCCACGCTTGCGGGTGGTGGCCTGGGCGGTCTTGATGGGCCGTGTCACCGCCTGGAAACGGTTGTAAGTGATGACAGCCAGGAAGGCCACTGAGCAGTAGGTGTTGATGAAGAAGAAGCAGCCGGCCAGGTTGCACAGGAATCTGGGGAGAATCCAGTTGCCCTGGTTGTGGTAGTAGATGATCCACAGGGGCAGAGTGACCAAGAAAAGCAGGTCAGCCACGGTGAGGTTCACCATGAAGATCTTTATCTCGTTGAGTTTCTTAGAAGGGTACAGGCAGGCAAAGACCCACAGCACGTAGCTGTTGGCGATCACCCCCAGCACAAAGATGATGCTGTAAACGATCGGGAAGAGGGTGTATCGAAACTCAGAGTCCACATGAGAAGAATTGTTTGGCTCCATCGCTATGTGTGGAAGGGACAGCTGGTCATAGAATCCTGCCCTGGCCTGGAAGATCACACAGGAATTTTGGTTAATGAAGGATCAAAAGGGAACTTTCTCATTTAATCAGTTCCAACACTCTTTGCACATTTAAAAAGCTCTAAAACCGCGGTATCTTCTAATTAGTTGTCAGTATTTTTTTTTTTCTGAAGCAAATAATGGTGTGTTTTTAAAATGAACAGCATCTGAGGGGTGGCTGGGTGGCTCAGTCGATTGAGCGACCGACTTTGGCTCGGGTCATGATCTCGCGGTTGGTGAGTTCAAGCCCCGCGTCGGGCTCTGTGCCAACAGCTCGGAGCCTGGAGTCTGCTTCAGATTCTGTGTCTCCTTCTCTCTCTGTCCCTCCCCCACTCATGCTCTGTCTCTGTCTGTCTCAGAAGCAAATAAACATTAAAAATTTTTTTAAATAAATAAATAAATTAAATTAAATTAAATAAACAGCATCTGAGATTCAATGAAATCAATGGCAATTAATGACAAGAATGGCAACAATTTGCGCTCCATTTTAAAGCATACCTTCTTATTCTTCGACTTATTTTGGCTTAAAGTTTTGGATCATCTACTTCTGATGATAAACTATATGAAAATGTATATTATAAAATGTTTATTTTTCTAACAGCTTCTGAATATTTTTCTCTTGATGAAATTTGAAACACAAAATTGAGTGGTAAATGTTCTCTGTATTAAAAAATAATCTATGGGGTCGCCTGGCTGGCTCGGTCGATAAAGCATGTGACTCTTGATCTCGAGATCAGCGAGTTTGAGCCCCATGTTAGAGGTAGAGTTGCCATAAAAAATCACAATGATGGGGGCACCTAGGTGGCTCAGCAGTTAAGCATCGGGCTCTTGGTTTCAGCTCAGGTCATGATCTCACGGTTTGTGAGTTCTAGCGGAGCCTGCTTAAGATTCATTCTCTCTCTCCCTCTCTCTCCCCCTCTCTCTGCCCCTCCCACACACACTCTCTCTCTCTCAAAATAAATAACTTTTAAAAATCATAATGATAATAATAATAATTTATGTGTTCATACAAAATCTGGAAAGTACAGAGAATTCTATTTGGGTGACTCAAAGATGAAATATTAGCCAGTCATTAGAAAGAATGAGTTATATCTAATTGTACTGGCATGGAAAGTTGTCCCTGGATAATATTAAGTAAAACAAAATTTTAAAGATTTGTGTGGCCCCATTATATATATGTATATGACAGCTAGGAAATGTTCTAGAAGGATATACCTTTAGGAGCTGACAGTGGTTAAATAACCTTTGGGAAGATGAGATGGGCTTGGTGCAAAGTTTATTTTATGCTTCTTCTGTTTGAACTTTTTAGGAGCATTTATTGCTATAGTAATTTTAAAAAACGTTTAATGAAAAAGAAAACTGGGGGAGCCTGGGTGACTCAGTTGGTTACGTGTCCAAATTTGGCTCAGGTTATGATCTCACAGTTCGTGAGTTCAAGCCCACATTGGGCTCTGTTCTGACAGCTCAGAGCCTGGAGCCTGCCTTGGATTCTGTGTCTCCCTCTCTGTCTGCCCCTCCCCTGCTTGTGCTCTGTCTCTCTGTGTCTCTCAAAAATAAATAAACGTTGAAAAAAAGAATTTTTTTTTTTTAAAGAAAACTATAGGAGTGCCTGGCTAGCCCAGTCAGTGGAGCATGCAACTCTTGATCTCAGGGTTGTAAGTTTGAGTCCCATGTTGGATGCAGAGAATGCATAAAAATAAAATCTTAAAAAAAAAAAAAAGATAAATATATAGTGGAGAAACCCAGTAGACAATACTTCAATGAAATGATTAAGATTAACTCATCATTAGTAAGACACATCAACATCAGGTACCCTTGATATGATAAAAGATATAACATCATTCTGTGGTTTTCTTGTCAAAACTGCATAATCTCAACCTAGTCATGAGAAAACTTCAGACAGACGCCAATTGTGACACATTGTATAAAATGATCAGAAGGGTGAAGGTCATGAGAGATAAGGAAAGACTATGGAGCTGCCATAGGACAGAGGATACTAAGGAGACATATGATAACTAAGGACACTGTGGGATCGTGTATTGTATCCAAGAACAGAAAAAGATAATTAGTGGAAAAACGGGTGTGACTCAAATAAGGTCTGTAATTTAGTTAATATCATATCAATGCTCATTTCCTGGTTTCGATCATTGTATCATGGTTTTATAAATTGTTAACATTAGAGAATGTTGAGCAAAGAGCACACATGCATTCTTTGTACTATTTTGCAACTTTTTTGAAGGCCTAAAATTATTTCAAAACAAAAAGTCTTTTTTTTTTTTTTTGATGTTTAATTTATCTTAGAGAGAGAGAAAGAGCATAAGCAGGGGAGGGGCAGAAGGAAAGAGAGACACAGAATCTGAAGCAGGCTCCAGGCTCTGAGCTGTCAGCACAGAGCCTGACGCGGGGCTGGAACCCACGAACCGTGAGATCGTGACCTGAGCCGAAGTTGGACGCTGAACCGACTGAGCCACCCAGGCGCCCCAAAACACAAAGCCTTTAAAAGTAGAAGATTAGGGGTACCTGGGTGGCTCAGTCGGTTAAGCGTCCGACTCTTGATTTTGGCTCAGGTCATGATCTCACTGTTGGTGAGATCGAGCCCCAAGTCGGGCTGAGTGCTAGGTGTGTAGCCTGCTTGGGATTCTGTCTCTCCCCCTCTCCCTCTGCCCCTCCTCCACTTGCATGTGCATGCTCTCTCTCTCTCAAACAAACAAAGAAAACAAAAACAAACAAACAAACAAACAAAAACAAAAGAAGGAAGATTAAACTAAGCATAATCCCACTACCCAAAGTCTGGTCTATTTCCAACACCCTTTTTGCCACCATCCACTCTCCATCACAACTAGTTGCTACCTCCTCTCTTGCTTCTCCCACCGTGTTGCCACATGAGTCCGGAAGTCTCTCTGATATTTGTGTTGCAACTGTGGGTGGAATGGAGACTGAGGGCGTGAGGGGTGGAGGGGGGGGTTCAGCAAGGCCCAAGGCTCATCATCCATCAGAGAACAGTGAGGAGAGCACAACATTGGGAGTAAGACACTCCCTCGGAGCCAGACACCCTGCTAGGCGTCTGCATGCACTGCCTCACTTGAGTCTCAAAAAAGTCCTTTGAGATAGGAAGTCAAATTCCCATTTTACAGCGTAGGAAATAGTATAGGGTGTTTATGTGACTTGTTCAAGGTCACACAGCTGTCAAGGGATAGAGCCAGGATCCAGCTCTGTGCCTAAGAGTCTCATGGGGGAGATGGACAAAAGCCGCGTAAACAAACATAGTTGCCAGACAAAGAAAATGGGGTGCTGTTATGGAATATGGATATACTTAGAAAAGAGGTGATGTTTCCTTTAAGACCAGAATGAGGAAGAGTGCTTCAGGCAGAGGGATCTGCATCTGTCCAGGACTGAGGCAAGAAAGAGCCGAGTAGGTTATAGGAACGGAAAAGAGGGGCACGTGATGGCCCAAACCCTGATCTCTAGCTGCCGCACTCCATCCTTATCTCCTGCCATCTTCCCACCAGGCTCCAGTCAAACTGGACTTCCCTGGTGGGTCTTCAAACGTGCTCAGACCTTTCCTACGTCAGCCTGCAAGCATACACCCATGCCGATGCCTTGAACCCTCTTCCCTAACCATGCACCACCTCCGCCTGGCCATTCTAGCTCATGTTTCAGACCCTAAGTGAATTTCACTTCTTCAGAGAGGTCTTCACGGGGCCGAGTCCGGTCCTGCCTGAAAGCTCCCTGTACTTCTTTGTAAATCCTAGAGCCGTTGTGATCACTTCGTGTTTGTGTGATTCATAACACTCTCCCATCTGACCTTGAGCACCAGGAGAACAAGGAACTTGTCTGTCTATTCAGCACTATTCCCAGCAGCATGAACCAACGAATAAAAGAATGGGCGATAAGGCTAGTTGATTACAACCATCTCTTTGGGAGCTCTGGAGCAGTGCAAACACTTGAAGAAGAAGCTCGAAAGATACTTATAGGCGAGTTTAAAGAAACACCTAGCTCTAAAAGCAGAAACACACCCATACATAGAGAGAACAAGCCATGATTGCCAGTGGGGTGGGGGTGGAGGGATGGGCAAAATAGGTGAAGGGGAGTGGGGGAATGCAGGCTTCCAGCTACGGAATGAACAAGTCACAGGAATAAAAGGTACCGTATAGGGAATATAGTCAATGGTACTTTAATAGTGTTGCATGGTGACTGATGGTGGCTACCCTTGTGGTGAGCATAGCATAACCTTAGACAGTTGTCAAATCACTGTGTTGGATGCCCCAAACTAGCGGAACATTGTGTATCAACTATACTTCAATTTAAAAAAGAAAAAAAGAGGGGCGCCTGGGTGGCTCCGTCAGTTGAACGTCCAGCTTCAGCTCAGGTCATGATTTCACGGTTCGTGAGTTCAAGCCCCGCATCGATCAGGCTCTGTGCTGACAGCTCGGAGCCTGGAGCCTGCTTCAGGTTCTGTGTCTCTCTCTTTCTCTGCCCCTCCCCTGCTCACGCTCTCTCTCTCTCTGCCACAGACTGAAGTTGGTGGTTGTCTTCAGGAAAAGCACTTCAGCAATTGAGTCATAAGCTGAACTTTGTTTTGGATCATCATTACCACTTGAAAAAAATGACTGACAGACTGTGGTTTTTCAAACTTGAGTATCATACTTTCTCAAATATGAACAAAGTGAACCCATCACCTCACGGAAAACAAATGACAGTATGTGTTGCCAATGAGAAAATTCGAATTTTCGAGAAAACTGGTATCTTGGGAAAATTGTATTTGTCAGTATGAGTTTGACAGCTTCTTAATGCTTAAAGAATTTTCTGATGAGATTGGTGGTGATATGAATGAATGCAATTGTCAAAAATCCTTTAATGAAAGATCTGTATTTGGAAGACCTGCATAACTTAGCGAACGGATGTTTTCCAAATGAGGAAGACAGGTTTCAAAATTAGGCCTAGGCGAAAGAATCAAAGGCTGATGGGTGCCTGTGTGGCTCAGTCAGTTCAGCATGCGACTCGGGTTCAGGTCATGATCTCACGGTTCGTGGGTTCGAGCCCTGTATCAGTCTCTGTGCTGACAGCTCAAATCCTGGAGCCTGCTTCAGATTCTGTCTCTCTCTCTCTCTCTCTCTCTCTCTCTCTCTCTCTGCCCTTTCCCCACTTGTGCTCTGTCTCTCTCTCAAAAATAAATAAACATTAAAAAAATTAAGAAAAAAAAGGAATCAAAGGCCAAAACAAATCAATACACTGCTGTGCAACAGATTACAGACAGTTCATTGATATGATTCGGGGCTTCCACATTGCAACTAACTTTTAAGAAACTACCATTTGTGGAGCTTTGATGCAGTATCAAGATATCATCAATTATCTGAAAAAGATATCAAAATATCCCTCTCTGCACAAACACATATCTGTGCAACGGCAGATTTTCTTACACATACCATGCTGGACTGAATGCAGAAGCAGATAGGACAATCCAGCTGTCTTCTAGTAAATCCATGCTTAAAGAGATTTGCAAAGAAATTTAAATCAAGGCTACTTTAAATTATTTATGTTTTGAAATTGTTGCTACTTTTTTGCTACAAATGTTATTTGCGCTAACATGGAATGAGTTCATTATTGGCTTTTATACCTAAAAACAAAAATTTTTCCAATGTCTTAGTTTTAATTTTGAATATGGGAAATATTGATGGATACGACCCATGTAAACAAAAGCTCTCTGGGGCCCTCAATAATTTTTAAAGATAGAAAGAGATCCTGAGACTGGAAGATTTTAAATTTTTTTTTAACGTTTTAATTATTTTTGAGAGAGAGAGAGAGAGACAGAACGTGAATGGGGGAGGGGCAGAGAGAGAGGGAGACACAGAATCCGAAGTAGGCTTCAGGCTCTGAGCTGTCAGCACAGAGCCTGACACAGGGCTTGAACTCAGGAACTGCAAGATCGTGACCTGAGCCGAGGTAGGATGCTTAACCGTCTGAGCCACCCAGGTGCCCTGAGACCAGAAGATTTTTAAATCGCTGCTCCACAAGACAAAGAAAAAAGACACAAGCTGGTGGTTACTATGGGGAAGGGGGGTTGGGGATTACAGAGTGCACCTATTGTGATGAGCACCAAGTAACGTAGACTTGTTGAGTCACTGTATCGTACGCCTGAAACTCACGTAACACTGGATGTTAACTATACGAGAATTAAAATTTTAGACTTGAATTAAAAACAATCGCTGCTCTACAATCTCAGCCCACACTCCCCTCCCTCCCCCCCCCACCACCTTTCCTTTGAGCCCAAGATGCCCATCCATCTGAGACTGGCCTTGTTTCTTTCCCCTGCTGGACCTTCATGTCTTGGGGCACCCTGTTCCTGGGCCCTCAGAAAGGCGAGGAGGCAGCCCCACAGCTGAGCAATGCGTGTGCTCGCTCTGGGTCTTTGAGAAAGTCATGTCCCTACTCACCCCCACCATCTACCCCACTCGTAAGTAAGTCCTTTCCTCTTCTTGGGTTTAGGCTCCAGCTTAGTGGGGTGGGGGCAACTCTCCACCGGAAACTGTCTTTCTGCAGCCAAAGAATCCAATCCAGGATATCGCCTCAGGCCCAGTCCCCTGTGCCACGCCTGCCCAGGCCTGTTGAGAAAGTCTTCCCGCCAGGACCAGGACCAGGGTAAGGCTTGCGAGGCATTCACGTTGAGTGCAGATCTTAAGCAGACGCTGAAAACCTCACTGATCAAGATACATAATGTTTAATGCAATATCTTTCGAAAACTCAAAACAGTATTACAGAGAGTTCCTTTTGCCTCCGGTTCTGATATGGCTCTGCCTGGCACAGTTCTGATCCTGTGTCTTCATTGAAAATTTTGGTATTTTGATGGGGCGCCTGGGTGGCTCAGTCGGTTGAACGTCTGACTTTGGCTCAGGGCATGAGCTCACAGTCCGTGAGTTTGAGCCCTGCGTCAGGCTCTGTGCTGACAGCTCGGAGCCTGGAGCCTGCTTTGGATTCTGTGTCACCCTCTCTCTCTGCTCCTCCCCTGCTCATGCTCTGTCTCTCTCTGTCTCAGAAATAAATAAAAACATTAAAAACTTAATTAAAAAAAAAAAAAAAGAAAATTTTGGTATTTTGTTCATCACAAAATTTTTTTCATTCGTTGATTTTTTAAAGATTTTCTCACCATGTGAATGGAACACACACACAGGTTAGCCCAACTCACCCATTCAGTCACTCACTCATGTAGTCACTGAGCAAAGCACTCACTGGCTCCAGGCCCTGGTCAGAGTGCTGAGGCCTCAGAGAACAGACCCAGTCTCCACCCTTAAGTGGCTCACAGGTCATGTTGCAAAAGAGAGATTCAGAAGTAAAGTGACGAGTGTTAGAATGGTGGAGGTTCCAGAAGTTGGGATAATTCCGAAATGGTGCCCGTACCCAGACTTGAGGGTCAGGGGTGACCCCCTCCCTATGCTGAAGGACAAGAAGGAGTTAGCCCGACGAGGAGCCCCAGGCAGAGGGACAGCGTGTGCAGAGGCCCGGAAGATTAGCAGAGGATGGACCTTGTTCTCAGGGAACTTGAGACGCTTGGTTTAGTTAAAGCTTAAAGGGGTGGGGGGGCTGGTGAGGAGAGAGGGGTCTACAAAGTAAGTATCAGTCAACTTAAGAAGGATCTTAAGGGGCACCGTCAGTTAAGCATCTGACTCTTGATTTAGGCTCAGATCATGATCTGAGGGTCATGACATAGAACCCCAAGTCTGGCTCTCCACTGGGCATGGAGCCTGCTTGGGATTCTCTCTCTCTCTCTCTCTCTCTCTGTCTCTCTCTGAATCTCTCTCTCTCTCTCTCTGCCCCGACCCATCCCACCCCACCCCCTCTAAAAAGAAAAAAGATAAGAAGCTTAGTTGAGCAACTAAATGCTGTGGGAAACTTATTTGTATCCCATAAAAAGGGGCTCCTGGGTGGCTCAGTCGGTTATGCGTCCAACTTCGGCTCAGGTCATAATCTCACAGCTCGTGAGTTCGAGCCCCGCATTGGGCTCTGTGCTGACAGTTCAGAGCCTGGAGCCTGCTTCCAGTTCTGTGACTCCCTCTTCCTGCCCCTCTGCCACTCGCTCTCTGTCTCTCTCTCAAAAATAAACATTCAAAAAAATAAAAAAACAAAGTAACTGTAAAAAATATCTCTTAGACAAGTGGAAGAACTCAAGCACAGACTAAGTATCAGATGGAATTCAGAAATTAATGGTAATTTTATTAGGTGTGATAATGATATTATGGTTCTATATTTTTAATCCCTTATTAGGTATACATAGTGAAGTATTTATAGGTAGAATTATATAGGATCTCAATTTTGCATTAAAATATTCCGAGAAAAACATTCCTGCATGCTAATCTCCATTTCGCAGTTACCTTCCCTGGAACCCAATCTGTAACAAGATGTAATCAGGTCCGTCTGGCCCGAGAGGCTCCCCAGTCCACATGGCCCCTATAGGAGGCCCAGCAGAGGCCTCTTCCTTCTAGATATAGGGCCAGAATCAGTGTGTGTGTGGAGGGATGGGGGGTGGGTCTTGGGCTGAACTCCTGTCTCTGCCTAAAGTTCTGCCCCCAGTGACTCCAGTCCCCATCACCCTGGCTCTTCCTACTTCTGCTGCCTTCTCAGATCCTGTGACTCCTACTGTCTTAGCCTTCATCCCAAACTTAGGACCCAGCTGTCCCTTTGAAGCAATGGAACCCTTTGACATCACCCAAAATGTAACTGCTGAGTCTTTTCTGGGTCTTGGGGGCTCAGACCTCTGTGCTTTTATTCACGCTTCCCTCACTCTCGGCTGCCTACTAATCACTCTTTAAGACTGCTCTGGGAGCGCCTGGGTGGCTCAGTCTGGCTTCAGCTCAGGTCATGATCTCATGGCTCGTGAGTTCGAACCCCACATCGGGCTCACTGCTGTCAGTGTGGAGCCGGCTTCAGATCCTCTGTCCCCTCCCCTGGTCTCTCTCTCTCTGTCAAAAATAAATAAACATTTTAAAAAAAGAAGAAGAAGAAGACTGCCCTGGCCCCGTTTCCTCCAACTAGTTTCTCCTAAGCCTCCCTGCCTCTTTCATGCCCTGCTTTCTGCCCCTAGACCTGGTTAAGGGCTCTTCCTCTGAGTTCCCATCGCTCACAGCTTCTTATATCATCAAAATTGCCTGTTTGTCCTCCTGCCACACTAAACAGTACCTCCTGGAGGGCAGAGAAAATGTCCATTCGTTCACCCAACAGTTACTGATATCCTGTTGGGTGCTGGGCATTTGTTGGGGATACTGCAGGAATAAAACAGGCAAGCTCCCTGCTCTCGAAGAGTCTAGTCTCTAGTCAGGTAAAACAGACAAAAACAAGTAGAGAGACAAAAGCACACAATAATTTCAAATTGTGATGAGTTCAATAAAAGAAATAAAAAGTGACATGATGAAGATTGGGTAAGGGGCTGCTTTAAATAGAGTGACCAGGGAAGGCTTCTCAGAGGAGGTGACCTATAAACAAAACCAGAGGAAGATTTGCCAAGAGGCCAATGAAGTGTAAACTTCAAGGCCCCTCCCTAGGTCTTGTATCTAACTGGGTATTTGCAATTTGGTAGCTTTTCTTCAAGAGGGCCTCCCAAATTGTATAACCTTTAGGGTCCTGCAAAAACCCAGATCTTCCCCTGGCTGAAATCTAAAAAATGAGAAGGAACAAGTCAAGAGAGAATCTAGAAGAGTATTCTAGGCAAAGTATATCATGTGCAAAGGGCCTGCAGCAGGAGTAAGTTCATCATATTCCAAGATAGGAATAAAGGTGTCATGTTCAGGGAACTGAAAAGTCAGTGTGGACCTAGGGGAGCGAGAAACGGGAGGATCTGGATGAGATCAGAGGGCAACAGACCCAAATGGTTCCTAAGCGGTGGTAAGGAGTTTGCATTTTATTTGATGAGCACTGGAGGGCCCCTGGAGTATGTCAAGCAGGCGAGTAACATGATCTGAGTCCCCGACTGCAAGACAGAGAATAGATGATAGGGGACAAAGTGGAAGCAGAGAGACCATTTGGGAGGCAAGAGACGGCAGTGATGTGGACCACAACGTGGTGTTTCTTATTCCTCTCTCCATCTCCAGCGCCAACACAAGCTGGGTCAGAGCTGGGCTGGTAAACATTTGTTGAGGGAACAAATACCTAGCAACCAACAATTTTGACCTCTTTGCGACAGCTGCAAGAGGACTGACTCCAGAAGATGGTCGAGGCCTGATCTGTCCCCTGACAGAAGAGTACCAGTAGAGGCGCGTGGGTGGCTTAGTCGGTTAACCGTCCGACTCTTGATTTTGGCTTAGGTCACGACCTCGTGGGTTGTGAGATGAAGCCCTGCGTTGGGTTCTGTGCTGACAGCGCGGAGCCGGCTTGGGACTCTCTCTCCCTCTCTCTGTCCCTTCCCCACTTGTGCTCTCTCCCCCTCTCTCAAAATAAATAAATAAACTTAAAAAGAAAAGAAAAGAAAAGAAGGGTCCCAGTAGCTGCCCGCTCCCCAGAGCAGCCTCCACACAGGGCTACAACCTTCCTACCTCAAATTGTGGTCCTTGGACCAGTAGCATCAGCATCACACATGAGTTTGTTACAAATACAGAATCTCACACTCCACCCCAGACCTGCTGTGTCAGAATCTGTATTTTAACAAGATTCCCAGGGGATTCGTGTGTGCCCTGAAGTTTGAGACGTGCTGTGCTTCAACACGCTTCCAGCCACATACTCGACTAATCTATCACCTTCCATGGGTCCCCAGTGCCCAGGACCGAGTCCAGGCTCCTTTCCCACCTTATCTCCCACCAGCGTTTCTTTTACAACTTGCCCTGTATTGTAGCCACACTGAACGCTTTGCTGCTTCTCTAAAAACTCCATTTCTTCTCAGACCTCGGTGCCTTTGCACATGCTGTTGGGCCCCTGTTGAGAGTGCCTTTTGCCTATTGGTTTACCTAGCAGAATCTTGCTTATCTTTTAAGACCCAATCTAAAGAGTGCTTCCTCTAAGACACCCTCCCTGACTGTCCCGGGCAGAATAAGTAGGCTTCTTCTCCAGGTCACCATGGTCCTGGGCAATGTTCCTTAGTACAGCACCTGGCACAATGGGTTGTTACATATTAATTTCTATGGCCATTTCCTCATCAGTCTGGACCTTCTGGAGGGCAAGGACTAGGTCTTTTTCATCTCTTTATTTTCAATGTCAGACACCAGGGACTGAATGAATGAATGGCCACGCCCCTGATGATTATACAGAGGAAACCGGCATGAAGGAAACGTGTCCAGTCTCTCTGGGGAAGGCATCGTAGGATGGGGAGAACAACCCCTTTCTAGAGTCAGAAAGACCTGGGTTCTATACGTGCTCTGCCATTTGCGTGCTGTGTGACCTTGGGCAAGTGACTTCACCTCTCTGAGCCTCAGTTTCTTCAACTGCAAAATTTTGCAATTTTAACAATGGTTCCAAAACTGAGCGTGCAAAGTGGTCACAATGACCAGCAGGCCCCCCTCTCTCCATTGGCTCAGCCGCATGAAGCCAGGGAAGGGGACTACCATCGCCACTGTCTCAGGGGCTCTAACCCACATACTGGCTTTCCTGTCTCCTCTAGACAGGTCCTTAGGCTAATGCCAACAAAGCTTTCAACACGTCAGGAAGGGAAGGAGCATTTAGAGGGAAAGAAGGCTGCAGGTCAGACCAATCAATTTCACACGCAGGCACAGCTCCCTGATGGCTGAAGTCTGGCAGCAGCCGAGGCCCAGCTCTCAGCTGGGGGTAGGCGAGGGGAGCCATAAATACTCATGGAGACAGAAGAATTCTGCCATCTGAATCTCCCACCCTCTACCTTACAGAGCATTCAGCCCCAACACCCTACCATTCCCCTTCTGTCTGGGAACATCATCTGTCCCCCTGGAACCTGGAGAAAGGACTCCCATCCTCAGCTGAACAAACAGAGGGGAGGGACCACCCAGATCTGGGCAGAAGAAAGTATGTGCTAGTTACTTCCCCAGTAACTGGGCTGGGAAGCTGGGTTTACCAGCCAGACTGGCTCCTAACATTCTGGGGTCATTTGGGGTCAAAAGTACAAAAGTCTAAATATTTATAAGCTATAAATCACTCATATCCAAGTTCACGCACATCTCATGCATCAGCAGCTCCTCACAGCACTGCAAGCCTGGGGGAAGTGGGGTGTGGGAGGGACACAGGCTCCAAGCGGGCATTTACACATGAATCTAAAAACTCCTTGCCTTGTGGGGAGGACCTGACAGGAGGGGATCTGCAGTCGGCCTGCCCTACGTCGACTTGGGCTCAGGTCATGATCTCGCGGTTTGTGAGTTCGAGCCCCGCATCGGGCTCTGGGTTGACAGCTCAGAGCCTGGAGCCTGCTTCCGATTCTGTGTCTCCCCCTACTCTCTGCAACCCGCCCCCACTCCGCCCGCTCGCGCTCTGTGTCTCTCTGTCTCTCAATAATAAATAAACATTAAAAAAAATTTTAATAAAAAAAGCAAATAAACATTAAAAATATATATATTAAATGCAAAACTCCTAGAAGAAAACGTAAGGAGAAATCTTCATAACACTGGAATGAGCACCAATTACTTTGCATATGGCACCAGGACCACAAGAAACAAAAGCAAAAATAGACACATGGGGCTACATCAAACTTTCAAAATGTCTATAGCAAAGGAAACAGTCAACAAAGAAAAAGGCTGCCTGCAGAATGGGAGGAAATATTTGCAAACCTTACATTGGATAAGGGGTTAATATTCAGAATATAGAAAGAACTCTTACAACTCAATAACAACAACAAAATAATAATAACTGATTTTAAAATGGAGCCAAGGACTTCAGTAGAGTTTCTTCAAATATGCAAACAGCAAACAAGCACATGAAAATATGCTCAACGCCACTAATCATCAGGGAAATGCAAACGAGAACCTCAACGACATTATCACCTCACACTTGGCAGATGGCCACTATCAAAACAGCAGAAAATAACAAGTGTTAGTAAGGATTTGGAGAAATTGGAATGCTTGCCTACTGTTGGTGGGAATATAGAATGATACAACCACTATGGAAAACAGTACAAGTTTCCTAAGAAAATTAAAAATAGAACTACCATATGACTCAGAAATCTCACTTGGGTATACTTTCAAAAGAACTGAAAACAAGATCTTGGGCTCAGTCAGGTGTCCAACACTTGATTTCAGCTCAGGTCGTGATCTTACAGTTGTGAGATCGAGCCCCACGTTGTGAGCCTGCTTAAGATTCTCTCTCTCTCTCTTTCTTTCTCTCTCTCTCTCTCTCTGTCCCTCTCCCCCAAGCTCTCACTCTTTCTCTCAAAAATAAAAAACAAAGGGGCGCCTGGGTGGCTCAGTCTGTTAAGCGTCCAACTTTCGCTCAGGTCATGATCTCGTGGTTTGTGAGCTCGAGCCCCGCGTCAGGCTATGTGCTGACAGCTCAGAGCCTGGAGCCTGCTTCGGATACTGTGTCTCCAGCTCTCTCTGCCCCTTCCCTGCTCATACTCTGTCTGTCTCTCTCTCTCAAAAACAAATAAACATTAAAAAATTTTTTAATAAAAAATAAAATTAAAAACAAAATTAAAACAAACACTTAAAAAAAAGAAAGGAAGAAAACAAGATCTTGAAGAAATATTTGCACACCCACGTTCATAGCAGTACTACTCACAATACCAACAGGTAGAAGCCACCCGAATGTTCATCGACAGATGAACATTGTAAACAAAATGTAGTCTGTATGTACAATGTACTACTATGCAGCCTAAATCCTAAGGCGCCTGAGTGTCAGTTGGTTAAGCGTCCGACTTCGGCTCAGGTCATGATCTCACGGTCCGTGAGTTCGAGCCCCGCGTCGGGCTCTGTGCTGACAGCTCAGAGCCTGGAGCCTATTTCAGATTCTGTGTCTCCTTCTCTCTCTGCCCCTCCCCTGTTCATGCTCTGTCTCTCTCTGTCTCAAAAATAAATAAACGTTAAAAAAAAAATTAAAAAAAAAAAAGACTACAGACTCTGATCAGACAATCCTGGGTTCGAATTCTGCCTGTGTCTTGTCTCAGCTTGTGACCATCGTCAAGCACATCAGCCTCTGAGCCTCAGGTCCTTCCCCTGTAAATGGAGCTGACGATATTCCAAGCACATATCTTCCCAGAGTGGTGTGAATATTCTATGAATAATATGTGTAACGTGCTTGGCACCATTCACGGTATTCACCATCAACGGCTTTTCTGTTGTGACTGGGACAGTCACATCTCGTTAAGGCAGCTGGTGGCAGTTGGCAAAATGCTGTCAGCTGATTCTTACTCAAGATAATTAATTTAACCTCCAATGGGCCTCTCGTTACTCATCTGTCAAAATAAAAATAAGAAGGGGCAGAAGAAGAATGCCTGGTTCATAGTGTTGTTATAAGGATTAAATAGAAAATACCTGATTCATGATAAAAGCTCAAGGAATGTTGGCTATTGTCAGTCTTACTTCTCGACCCGCTCCCTCCCCCCTCCCCACAGAGTTAGAGGTTCCATAGAGGTTCCATGACACAACACATCAGACTGCATTATAATGGATGTTGGTTTCTTTTTCCTTTGGGTTGGGAATTCCCTGGGTTCAAGACTTCTGACATTTCACCAGTATGTACGGTAGGGTCTCCTCCACAGCGAACATTCAAGGAACATCGGCTAATACACACACACACACACACACACACACACACACACACACACACAGTCACATTTTGTCCTTCACCTTTCACTTCCAAAACCTCACCTACCAGCCTCAATCACTACCAGCCCTTAGATTCCCTGGGGTCTCTAAAACAAGATAGTTTAATCATTTCCCTTCTGTGAGTCCTACTTTTCTCATGTAGAAAATGACAATAATACCAGCACTGACCTCACAGGATAGCCCTGAGGTTGAAGACAGATAAACCTCTAACGAACGTGCTGGGCATATAGTAAGTGCTCAGTAAGTAAGTTACTTCTATTCTGACCTCCCCTGTTGCTTGACATTTGGGCCCTGGCCTGGCCATGCTGCCATACTCTTTAAAGAGTCCCTTTGTGGAGTGGTTTCACTACCATTTCTCCAAGAAGCAGAGGATTTGAAGGGGAAATTAAGGGAGCAAGTGTCCTGACCTCTCGTGAATTCTGCACTGGGCTCCCCACAGTGTTTAATTCAAGGAGTCCAGCACCATGCTGGGTACATTTATGGATGAATGAATGGAATTCTTTGTCCAGAAGAGGTCAGGGACAGAGTATAGGGCCCTAGAGGCGGGGCTGGTCTGGGTGCCAGATTTTCCCAATTTCCCTTCTCACAGAGGGCCCTTCCCTGACCCCAGGAATATATATTGTGCTGGTGAGACTCACTCTCTGCTCAGCTGGTCTAAGACATCCTTGTGGAGTTGGGGGACCCTGAGCCTGGCCTGGTTCTTTCTTTCTGACTCCCAAATGCCCAGAGGGTATATGTGAGTCCCCCTCCTTCCTCCTCGCTTCTGGGAAGTAGGCCAGGGCAGGGAGGAGGGAGTGAGATGTACTTCTTCTCCTGTGGGCTTCCCCAGTGCTTCCGTTATACCAGGAATCCCACCAAAGGACTACGCCTCCCAGCCTGGGCGCTCCTGAGTCCTGCTGGTGCCCTCGTGGGTACCCGGGGCCTGGCCCAAGGGAAAACATAGGGTACAGGGCATAGGCCTCAAGGTCACACAGACCAGGATCGTCACCGTCACCGGGTCTGTTCTTTCCTAGTTGTGGTTTGGCTCTCAGGGCCTCCTCCCTTTCTTCATTTGCAAAAGGGTGATAATAAAGCCTTCCTCAGCAGGTCGTTGTAAGAACAGAATGAAGCAATCTACACAAGTGGTGACAGCTCAGTAACTGTGAGCTCCTCCCCAGCCCTCAGAAAATGCTTATTGAATGAATGAATGAATGAATGAATGAGTGAACAAATCAGCCATGCACCAAACCAGCAGCAACCAGGGGTAGCTGAAGAGAGATCGCAGGACTTGGATCCGGACCCTGGACTCTGGCCTCAGCCACGCCTGCCACCACCTTGAGCCAGTGAGTCTCTTCCCCGCTCTGAGCCTTGTGATATGTATCTAAAAAGTGGTGGGGGCAGGGGCAACCTCAAGCATTGTTGTAAAAAGAAAGTAAGATGGTTAGGAGTGATAAAGGGTTCAGAAACAGTAAAGCACTTGATAAATTCAAATGCACTTTATGAACTATAAAGGGGCCCCGCACAGATGTTTGATGTGCTTCTCCCATCAGCCAACTGAGCTTAGCACCAAAAGCAGGCCCTAAGTAAGGGTCCCCCTCCTGCAGAACTGAGAAGGTGGGGAGGGGTTGTAAATGGTAGTCTTCCCCTCATGTAGTCTCTCTCTCTCACTCTCTCTCTCTCTCTCTCTCTCTCTCTCTCTCTGGATCCTCTTTGGCTGAAGACACAAAGGAAGAAAGGTACACCGACCTTGCCGCTGGTTTGCTTAGCGATTCTGCTTCTGGGAATTGCTGGGCTGTACCAGACCCCCCTGCAGGTTGCTCGTGCCGCAGACACATGCGACTGTAGCCAGAGCCAACTCCCCAGGCCACATCACACAACCACAGGCACACGTGCACACACAAAGATTCACCAGAGACTTCTCTCCCCTCCCACCATGCTGCCAAAGAACCCAATGGTGACTGGTCAGAGAGGTGGCTGGGCTGGGGACCCAGCATTTGCCCTTCTGGGAATGGGCTCCATCCCTAACCCCGACACACTGCCGCGGGACCAGTCAGGGAGTGCTCCCATGGCGTGGCTCAGCTGGTGGCCCCTCCTGAGCCAACCCTCATGGGGCTGGGGGAGATAGGGAGTAGGAGGGGCTGCTACGGACAAAGAGGAGAACCCCCTTCTCCCCACAGGCCTAGGGTGCAGAGTTGGGAGTCTGACTGTAAAAGGACAGTCAGACAGGATCCCAGCCTTTCATCACACCCCTTCCCACCCCAATACCAATCAGGAGCAGAAACTCCATCCTGGAGGCTCATTTTGTCACTAATGCCATAGGCTGTATAATTCCTTGCCCAAACCTTCATTGGACAGATGGGAAAACTGAGGCCCAGAGAAGAGAAAAGATTTGCCCTAGGTGACAACAGGATCGGGGGCAGAACTGGGGCCAGATGCTGGGCCTCCGGCTTGCTGTCCTTCCTAAATACGAACTTTATCACTCATCTATTCATTCATATTCTAAGATTATACTACTCACCAAACTCTGGGCGAAGGGTAAGGATAAGACAATGAACAAAAATTCCTCATCTGTAAGGCATTTAGAGTAAGGATTATGATGTCGGCAGTAACACACTGGTTCATTTTTGTGCAGCGTGTTACGACTGACAAAGCATTTTCCCACCCAGCCTCTTACTTTATCCTCCTCCACAAAACCAAAGGTCAGTACTTTGAACCCCAATCTACAAAGGAGGAAAGTGACGCTCCTGAGTTGCCCAAGGTCCCAATCTGTAAACAACAGCTAAAGTCAAAATCCTGGCTGCCCACCCCAGGCCCAGGGCCATTTTCTTCATGGCCGGAGCAGACTTCTTTCTTTGGCTGGGCACCTAAAGGCAGGGACATCTTTCTCTTTACACACACACACACACACACACACATGCCAAGTATCTGGAACACAGCTGCATATTCAATCAGAGCAATTTCAGAGCTGCCTGAATGCTTACAGAGAGATTCTACTGGTTCCCTCATCCTTCACAGATGAGCAAGTGTCTGGACAACGACCCCAGTTCTACCAAGCCCATCTCTGGACCTCCTGCCAGCAAAGGACAAGGGGAGACCGGCTTGTGCCCTGTCCCTACCACCTGGGACCTGTTGTGGGAAACCGGTTGTGAGCCAGGCCCTCTGTACAAATAACCTGGGTCTCTTCATCATCCCCCAGGAATGTCTAGCAGCTCGTGAGTTCCTAAATGCCCAGCCCTGTAACATGCCCTCTAGGTCTCCAGACATTCCCACTGGGGAGACAGCATCGTCCTCATTCGACGAGGCAGGAAACTGCAGGGAGGCAGCACCACTTGCCCAAGGTCACACAGCTAGTCAGGTAGATGGCATCCGGCTCTCTGAGACCTAGACAGCTCCCTGTCATCACCATTATCAGCTCCCAGTGAGGTCTCTGAGGTCACTTCAGCACTGCCTTGGCCTCAGACAACCAAAGAAGGGAGCTGGATCTCCTGGCAAGTTTGGTCACGAAGAATCCTTCCTAAACACGACCGAGACTCTGGGCCCGAGGAAGATGCCGAAACACCCGTTTGCTTAGGCGCAGGCCAGGGGCAGGACCTCAGTCTCCCGAGTACATTTTCACGTGCCTCCCCCTTGCTCAGCCACAGCGGGGACCCCACCCCCCTTACCTGTATCAGGAACAGTGGCTGCAGCAGCGGAATCTGAGCGTCTGTCTGTAGACCCAGCCTCTGTGCTATCTGGAAATTGCAGAAGTGAGGAAACAGAACACACCATTGCCAAGTCACCCCCCGGAGGAAATACTGTGACCCTGGGGCTCCTCCAACAGATGGTATAGGAACCTCCACGCGGGGTCACTGGGCCCCGGCCACTGCTCAGAGGGTTCTCACAGAGCCAGGAGCAGGGTGGGGCATGGGCAGTGACCAGCATGCCAGGCAGCTGGGATAAGAGAGAGAAAACAGAAAGTGAGAGTGCATATTCTTAGGAGAGAGAGAAACAGCATGAGAGCGAGGAAGAGAGAAGTGAGTGACCAAGCAAACGGGAGAGGGAGAGAGGGGGGACAATCAGGAAAGAAGTGAGAGATGGGAGGAGAGAGGCACACAGAGAAAGGCAGACGGATGTAAACACAGACAGAGAGCGTGAGAGGAATGAGGAGACACGAGGGCAGGAACCAAGGGAATTAAAGGAGAACGTGATGAGACAGACGGTGAGCGTGTTCCTGGTGCCCATGCGTGCACATCTGTGTGTCTGTGGATGGGTGTGAGGGAAAAAATGAAAGAAAGGCGGAGAGGGAGAGACAGCTAGAACACGAAGAGGGAGAAGGGAGGAGCTCATAAGCGCTGCCGTGGTCAGTGGCGTGACTGGGCTGGGCATCGCTGGTCACCAAGAAGCACCAAGCCCGAGGAACCCATGGGGACAGCGTGCTGAGGGACTGTAGGAGGGAGCAGGCGCCCCAAGACCCCGAGCAGGAGTTTGGCACCGTGCCAGTTCATGGGAGTAAGTGAGGGTGAATAGGTGTGGGCAACAGACTGGGGGAACGCAGATGAGTTTGTGAATGTGAGTGCGTGCGTGCTCGTGTACCTGTGTGCGTGAGAAAGTCAGTTGGGTGGAAGCTTTGTGTGCATGTAAGTGAGAGATGAGCCAGCGCTCCCTGCCTCAGTTTCCAGTCCATTTACCCACTCATTCATTCAATCAGGAAATTACTAAGTATGCCCAGGCACCAGGCACTGTGGAAGACCCTACCTACAAAAGCAAGGTGCTCACGTATCAGCCAAACCCAACACCCTCCTACACAGAGAGGGAAGCAGGCCTAGACGGGACTAGGGTCCCCAAGCGAGGCAGGTGCAAAGCAGAGCCAGCAGAGGCTCCTGCCTCGCCATTCAGGATCCAGCCTCAGCTCCGCCCTGCGTGACTGGGCTAGCTTCCTCCTGCCGACTGGGACCCTGCAACTGTACCTTATCGAAGCCACAAATGCATCTCAAAGGACAAATCGCTTTTAACATGTGCCTCAGCCCTGAAGAACTAGAGCCAAAAGTCTGCCCCTGCCCCGGCTCCACCCCCATCACACACAGGCAGACACGTTCACACCTCTCCCATATATAAGCCTTGCACGCCCACGTACCCTCAATGCACATTATCGTGCAGACGCCAACTTACAATCCCATCCCTCCACTCCCATGTGTGCTCAGACACTCAGGTGCCTAGGTCTGTCACCCCTCACTCATACCTGCCCAGTTACGTCTTTCCTCATGCCCAGTCACGTACGCTTCACATTCACCCGCCACACACACTCGCCTCACATCCCAGCATGCGGTCCGGGCCTCCTGTTAGGAACTTTGAAGAGGCCCCGTTTGGTCATCCCTCCCCAGCTCCCATAGAGGCATCTTGAGTCTTGAGTGCCCTGAGACACAAGAGACCATGGTCTACTCACCGCATTGCCAAGGCCCTAGCTCCGCTCCCCAACTCAGATCCTCTTTCCCTGAGGTGGCTTCACCTTCTCAGCCATCCTCCATCCCCCACACGCCATGAGAGACATCAGCCCGGAAGGACCTCCAGGATCAACCAGCCCCACCCCTCCCACCATCTGACCACAGACTCCCAATTTGTGTCCAATTGGATTTGACTCTGGATTTGTGTCAAATCCAGAACTATTTGGCTCGGCCTTGTTTTTCAACAGTCCTTTATTCGTGTTCTTGTGATGGATGTTTCAGGACCTCTTTTGACATGATCAATAAGCAGGGTAGGTAGGCAGAGATTGTCAACATTTTATTCCTCATTTTTTCTCACACCCACATCCATTGTGTTAGCAAATTTGGTCAGTTCTACATATAAACCTGAATCTAATCAAGCCTTGGGGAACACTAGGTAAGGGTATTTGGGACCTGTGTGTACTATCGTTTTTGTTTTTGTTTTTGTTTTTTTTAAGTAATCTCTACACCCAACGCGGGGCTCAAACTCATGACCCTGAGAGCAAGAGCTGCACACTCCACCGACCGAGCCAGCCATGTACCCCCTCTGTGTACTATCTTTGCAACTTCCCATGAATCTACGATTATTTCAACTTTTTTTTTTTTTGATGTTTATTTATTTTGAGGGAGAGAGAGACAGAGTGTGAGCAGGGGAGGGTCAGAGAGAGAGCGAGACACAGAATCCGAAGAAGGCTCCAGGCTCTGAGCTGTTAGCATGGAGCCCGACGCGGGGCTCGAACTCATGAACCATGAGATCATGACCTGAGCCAAAGCTGGACGCTCAACCGACTGAGCCACCCAGGCGCCCCGAATCTACGATTATTTCAAAATAAAGGGTTAAAAATAATAACTAAAAATCCACACAAAAGAACACAGTGGAAAGGGACTCAAGAGGAGTGTGCTTAAGGAATAATAAAAGTGCTAACAATAATAATCCAATGCTATTTAACACATGGTGGGCACTTACTGTGTTTCAGGCAGTTGTACCCTATGTAATTGCTTTATACATGTTACTGTGTATGTCCTTACCATATTCCTCTGAAGTAGGTGCATTCATCATTATCTCCAATTTAGACACAAGGAAATTGAGGCAAACAGAAGCTGAGTAGCTTGCCAAAGTCACCCAGCTTATATGTGGCAGAACTAGAATTTGAACCGAGATAAGCTGGCCTCGGAGCCCATTCTAGATCTCAACCACCGTGCTGGAGTGTGAATAAATGGGGACCAGAAAAAAAATGTTAAGAATAAAATAAAAACATATATCAGGGTACTGAAAAGAGATGCACACTCAAATGGGCAATCTGAGGGAAAAGGGACCACTTAAAGAGGTGAGGGCAGGGCTAGAGAACCAAAAGGAACCCTGTAGTGCTCCAAGGCTCCCAAGAGTGGGTGCCTTCACCATCCGAAAGGCTGGAGAGGGAGAAGTTCTGGAACCCAAGGGTAGCTATTTGGAGAGGGCTGCCAGGCAGGAGCTGTGGCCTTGGGTAAGAAGTTGCGGTAATCCCCCGATGACTGATCTCTTGCCAGTGCCTCCCCTTGGACTCCCCCGGAGTCCAACCAGAAGCAAGGGATAAGGGTAACGTAGTCCATACAAATCAGCCTCCGGAGGCACAGAGTGGGGTGAGAAGCAAGATCTAGAGGGCAAAACAGAAGATATCCAGGACAGCCAGATTTGAGAAAATCAGGGAGAATTTAATAACATGGACAGAATTTTAGATGATTCTAAGGAATTATTGTTAATTTCATTAAGTGATAATAGTGGTGTGGTTATATAAGAAACTATTCATATATATGGAAATATTTGGAAATGAAGTTCCAGGGGAATTGCTTTAAAATATTACAGCAAAATAAGAAGAGAGGAAAGAAGGGGGATGGGAAGGATGGAATGGGAGAAAGAGAGAGGAGAAGGAAGGATGGAAAAAGGGAAGGAAGGAAGGAAGGGAAGGAGGGAGGGAGGGAGGAAAATAATGCGGCAAAATATTGAATCTAGGTAATGGGTGTTGAAACGGGCTGAATAATGACCCTCAAAGGTATCAGGTCCTAATCCTTGGAACATGTAACTGTTACCTTATATGCCAAAGATTTTTCAGGTATTGTTAAATTAATGCTCCTGAGATGGGGAGATCATCCTGAATAATCCAAATGAGCCTTAATACAATCACAAGTATCTGTATAAGAAAGAAGCTAAGGGAAATTTGATTACAGACTGAAGAGAAGGCAATGTGGCCACAGAGGCGGGGTGACATGGCCACAAGCCAGGAATGCTGGTAGCCACCAGGCACTGGGAAACAGATTCAGTCCTAGAGCCTCTGCAGGGAGCACACAGCCCTGCTGACTCCCTACCCATTGATACTGATTTTGGACTTCTGGCCTCTAGAACTGTTAAGAGAATAAACGTGTGTTTATTGCGGTCATTTGTGACAGCAGCTATAGGAAATGAATACAGGTATATAGAGACTTATTTTACTCTTCCCTCTCTTTTTGTGCCTGTTTAAAAACCTTTCTAATAAAGTTGGTGTGGCACACAGCCAAATCAT
Organism: Panthera pardus; assembly: GCF_024362965.1. Lineage (NCBI taxonomy): Eukaryota > Metazoa > Chordata > Mammalia > Carnivora > Felidae > Panthera > Panthera pardus. The sequence goes on along the minus strand of NW_026526666.1, from coordinate 85,548,349 downwards.
AACGCTACCTATGAAGTGGTGTTGCCAAGGAAATAGAATCAGCAAGTTCAACCACCAGTTTACCGGAAACACAGAAAAGGACCAGATCATAGGGATACACTCAGCAAACTCAGACAAGAGAAAATGTAAACGACCTGGCCTCCTCAACAAATACATATTTTTAATTTTATTTATTTATTTTGAGAGAGAGAATGATCAGGGGAGGGGCAGAGAGAAAGGGAGAGAGAGGATCCCAAGCAGGCTCCGCACTGTCAGCAACGCCCAGTGCGGGGCTCAAACTCACGAACTGTGAGATCATGACCTGAGCTGAAATCGAGAGTCAGACACCTAAACGACTAAGCCACCCAGGCAGCCCTAAATACAGTTAATTTAAACTTTAAATGATAAATAGATAGATAGATGATAGATAGATAGATAGATAGATAGATAGATAGATAAATGATAGGTAGACAGACGTATATAGATGGATGGATGGATCCAAAATCTGACCACTTTGAACCATCTCCAGTGCTTTGGCCCTGGTCCAAGCCACCATCATCCCTCACTAGATGTAGCCCCTCACTGGTCTCCCTTCCACCCTTGCACACCCTTTAATCTGTTCTCAATACGGCTGTGCAGTTGAACCTTTATACATCAGTCAGATGACATCCTTTCTCCGCTCAAGGAGAAAGGGCCCTGTAAGGCTTGACCTCATCTCCTACTTCTTTCTCCCCACCTTTTAGTCACACTGGCCCTTCTCCTCCACCTCAACACACTGGGCACATTCCTGCTTGGAGCTTTTGCACCTCCTGTGCTCTCTGCCTAGAACATTCTTCCCCACACACTCAGAGTTATTCAAATGCCACTTTCTCAGTGAGGACTTTCCTGATAACCCCAATAAATTGCAGCCATCCCCCAGCACGCCCTAGGCCCCTACCCTGTTTTCTTTTCCTCCACAGCACTTATCTGACACACCATATATTTTAGTTGTTTACTTTGCTCATTATCTGACTCTCAACTAAATTGTAAGTTCCTTGAGAGCAGGAATTTATTTGTAGATACTGATGCAAATCATCGGCAATTCATTAGGGAAAAAATAATCATAAAATTAGATCCTTATCTCACTATCTCACTATCTCACTATGTCCAGAATTAAATTCCAACTGGCATAAAGACCTAATTATGAAAAGCAAAACACAAAGAGTTTTGGGGGGAAAAAGTAGAGGACGATATCTTTATGATATAAGGGTCAAGGAAAACTTTTTTTAATTAAGACATAGAAATTATAAATAACAAAGAAAAGTTGGATAAATCCGACCACATAAAGTTTAAAACTGTGTACATCAAAACAAAACAAAACTGTGTACATCAAAAGATATGGTAAAGAGAGGAAGACACAAGTCACAGACCAGCAGAAAATATTTGCAATACATGTAACAAAGGATTTTCAAGCATAATATAATATAAATTCCTTCAAATCAGTAACTTAGAGACAAGACCAATAGAAAAATGGGTCAAGAAAGGAGGAGGCAATTGACAGAAGAAAAAGCCTGAATGGCTATGAAACATAAAATATAATCAGCAGGAGTAACTGGGTGGCTCAGTCAATTAAGCGTCTGACTTCGGCTCCGCTCGTGATCTCGTAGTTCATGACTTTGGGCCCTGCATCGGGCTCTGCACTGAGAGTGAGGAGCCCACTTGGGATTCTCTCTCTCTCCCTCTCTCTGACTGTCCCCCATGCACGTGGGCATGCATGTGAGTGCCCCCCCCTCTCTAAATAGATGAATAAACTTAAAAAATATATATGATCAACATTTCAGGCAATCAGGAGTTCAGATTAAAACAACCAACCACCAGATTGGAAAAAATTAAAGTCTGCCAATTCCAAGTATCAGGGAGGATGTAGAACAACGGAAACTCTCATTGTGCTGCTAAAAAGATAGTACAAAAGGCACTACATCTTGGAAATTAATTTTATAATAAAGTTGAAAATATGCACATCCTTCCTAGGTATACACCAGAAATATTAATATTTCCTGTATACAAGGAAACGTATATTTGCATGTTTTCGCGATACAATCCTGTGCATATGTTAAAGTGAACAGAGCCACATATAACAACATGAACAATAAACGAATAAAACAAGGATAAATACAGCATGATACTATCTCTTAAAACTATGACTGCCGGTGGACACAATACCTATGCATTGATATAGAAAAACAAATTCAGGATATGATTATCTCTGAGGAGGGAGGGAGAGGGCAGGACTGGTGAGGTACACAGGGGGCTATTACACCTGTATGTTCTGTTTAATTGGTGGCAGGTGCAAAGGTGTTTGTCATATTTATGCATACAAGTCAAGAAACATGCCCCATCATATATCGAGATTTACCGGAAGGTTACAGCGATTAAGACAGATGTTATAAGCACACAGGCAGATAATTAGTGCCAATGAACAGACTAGAGAAAGAGTCTCTGGAGGCAGGGATCACCACAAAACCAGAGACCTCTGGGAGCCAAAAAGTAACTTGGGCAGGATGTTCCTTCTGAGACCCCTTTCTGGGATGCCAGCCCTAATGCCCGGCGGCCCTGAATTCTCCTTCCTCCTCACTATAACCTCAGTTTCTCTCTCTGCTTCTCTCTGGCTCTCCTGAGCACGTGCGCCATCTCTTATTCCCTCTCAGACTTTGGGAGTTGGAGTCCCGCTCTGCCATTCAACAACTGGGCCACCCGAGGCTCAGATTCTTCATCCATAAAGTGAGGACGGCACCACTAGCCTCACACAGGGATCAGGTCTGCTAAGGACAGACATGTATGGGCAGCTAGTCCCCATTCTCCTCTTTCCTCTTCCTCCTCTTCCCCCATGTCCTCTCCTTCCCTGGTCAGGCTGAGTCCCACCTGCTTTCACTCTCCAGCCTGGGCCTACCTGCAACAGCACACCTGCTCCCCTCCCCTGGACGGCCTCACCGCCTCACCACACACCTTGCACTGGATCTGAAAGGAAGCCTCAGGGGGGTGGCCAGGGCCCTCAAGGGTTCAATCTTGAACTTGCTTATTTGCTACCTCTTTAAAATATAGAAAAAAATTCATTAAAAATAAATTAAAAAGAAGTAGACTCTGGGCTCAGACTTACCTATGTCTAAATTCCGTTGTTTTCTCCTGGCTGTGGGATATTGGGCAAGTTTCTTAACCTCTCTGAGCCTATTTATATCTAAACATAGCTTTAAAACAAGAATAATAGTATATACTTCATAAAGGAAGTGCATAATGAAATAATGCTTGTAAAAGCATTGGGTATGATCTTTGACCCACAGTGGTCATGTGATGAATGCTAGCTAGCTTTTTTTTTTTCTTTTCTTTTTTTTTTTTTTTTTAATACCAGCTTCTGCGGAGTCCCAGGGTCATCAGGAGGCAGCACTCAGACAGCTAGGACAGTGGCCTCTCCCATCATGCTCCATGATGTGGCCAGGACCCCTAGCATTTTTTTCCCACCCCAACCATCCCCTCCACGACGCACAAGCAGGACCCATGGTAGAAAGTTAAAAGTGGGGACGGTCCCAGCCCCTGTTCCAGCTAAGCAGCAGCACCCAAACATCCTGGGGACCTGCCTGGGGATGACGAGAGTTTCTGTGATATGTACATGTAGTTGCATTGATGTGTGTGTTCGTGTGTGTAGGAGGGATGTTTGTGTGTCTGGGAGGAGTAGGTTTCTTTGTAGCAAGGGAGCAGGGGGTCTTTCGTCTCTGGGCTTGTTGTGTCCTGCAAGGATTCACGTGTCGTGTCTGCCAGTGCTGACGTCCCTGTTGTGTGTCTGCAAAGATGTGTGTTGCATCCTGTGGGCAATATACATCATATGAGGGGCAACTGTCAATTGTGACACTTTGCATATTGTGCGCAGTGAAGGGTCATGGGTTCCATCAGTAGATGTCAAGGGCCTGCCGTGTGTTACATTATTTGTGAAGGGCCATGAACTCGGTCTGTGGGTGATGAGGGTCTGTTCTGTGTGATATGTGTGAATGCTACATCTGTTGACGATTGGGTGTTAAATGTCTACAAGGAGTAAAAGGATGTGTGCTGTGTGGTGACAAAAGAAAGTTGTGTGTTTATTGGGGATGTGCCGGTGGGAGAAAAGTCAGGCATAACCAAGCTCTGCGGACCCCTCCAGAGCCTGAACAGCCTCACAGATTCCACGGGGCAGCCAGACAAAGCAGGCAAACCTGGCCCTCTCACCCAGGTCACCAGACTCTTACCTGAGAAACAGCAGAAACGGTGGTCTAGGGAGCGACAACAAGGCTGAGGAAAAGATGGAGGGCACTGAAAGCATGTTTCCTGGTCGGTTTCTCGGAGAACCCAGGAAGTGGGGTAGAGAGTAAGGAGGAAGCAGAAGGCAGGCCTAGACCTAAGTATGTGACTCACTTTACGCTCCAATCCCCATTCAACAGCTGAATAAAGAACTAGGGGAGGCCTGCCTGCAGGCTCTGATGGGCAGGGCATAATGCAAGGAAGACAACTCCTTGGGTGGGGCCCCAACCCCAAAGACACTGGGAATACCCACGTGTAGCCAGGGAATCTCTCTGTATGTCAGCTCAGCCAACAACATGGGGCTGGTCCATCCGATGTGGAGCGCCTCTGGGAGTAAGGGTTGGGCTTGGGCTGGCAGAGAAGGAATTGGGTCCCTTGACTGTCCCCTGACCTCCATGCCTTTATTCATGCTTCCCTCGCTCTCTCTGCCTGGCTGCCTACTGATCACTCTTTAAGACTGCTCTGGGGGCACCTGGGTGGCTCAGTGGGTTGAGCATCCATCTCTGGCTCAGGTCATGATCTCATGGTTCGTGAATTTGAGCCCCACATCAGGCTCACTGCTGTCAGTGCAGGGCCCGCTTCTGATCCTCTGTCCCCCCCTCTCTCTCTGCTCCTCCCCCACCATTCCCCGACTCGTGCCCTCTCTCTCAAAAATAAGTAAACCTTAAAAAGAAAAAAAAAAAAAAAGATCCAGCTGTTTCTCCTCAACCTGAATCCTCCATCGTAGTTTTCAGGGAGACCAGAGACTGTCTTTTCACCAAGCTTCCCAGGTGTTCTCAATTCTCTGCTCTTTCACTGAATGGCTTAGAGCAGTCACACCGGACAAGAGGGCCAAGGATCACTACCCACTGTGCACAGCCCTGTGCCAGGCATCTGTTTTCCCTGATCTCCTTAACCCTCAGGGCAACAAGTTTAAGAGAAGAGGAAGCAGAGGCTCGGAGAAGGTTCAAGGCAACAGTCTCTGATGCCAAATACGGGTCTGTTGCCTCCACTTACAAGGTTGGTTCTTTTTTTTTTTTATGTTTATTTATTTCTGAGACAGGAGTGACACAGCACGAGCAGGGGAGGGGCAGAGAGAGAGGGAGACACAGAATCCGAAGCAGGCTCCAGGCTCTGAGCTGTCAGCACAGGGCCCGACCCGGGGCTCGAACTCACAAGCTGTGAGATCATGACCTGAGCTGAAGTCGGATGCCCAACCCACTGAGCCACCCAGGCACCTCGGTTCTTTTTACAATAAACAGAATCTAACTAGAATTCATAGGACAGGAATGAAGAAAGTATTTTTACCCTCCTTTTACCAAAGAGGAGGAAGCTAAAGCCCAGAAGGGGGAAGTGGGGTGCCAGGATTTACAAAGTTTAGTGGAAGAGCAGACACTTGATAAGGTGGCTCCAAGCCCTTTCTGTGCTCATGCCTCATCACTCAGGGTCAGACGTCGCCATGTTTCTCAGGTGCATGAGAAGCACGGACAACTTCAGCAAGGGGGTAGATGAACCAGATTGCGCCAGGATGGATGCGGGAGGAGGGGGGAGGGGGAGGGAGGGACCAGAGAGGCAAATCCTGCTTCACTGAACTTCCACCCTCAGTGCAGGCCCGGACTCATCCTCAGCCTCCCACGCTCTTACTCCTCCCTCCACTGGGGCCCTAGGGAAGAGAGAGGGACCAGGAGGCGGGGCCTGGCTGAGGCCACAGCCACTGGGGTGAGGTGCGGTGGGGTCGGGTGGGAACGTTTAGGTGACTGGACCACCAAAGGCAATGATTGACGCCTTAGGTGGTCACACTTCCTCTTAAAAGGGACTATTCCCACTCTACACATCCGGAAGCTGAGGCTCAGAGTCGAACCCCAAATGGCAGATTTCTAACCGTGCCTGTCTGGCTCCTCCGTTTCCCCTCTGCCCTAGGTGGTCCCACAGGCAGCAGTGACCTGCACAGTGGGGGAGGTGGGGGCAGTGGCTCTTTGCTCCCTTTTTCACAGCAAACCACAGGAGCGAAGTGGCTCAGCCGGCCTTTCGTTCTCTCCGGGCCCTGCCGCTCCTCCAGTGAGCCTTTCCTGCCCAAAGACGCTCTTGACCTGCTCACAGATGAAGAGGCTGGAGAAGCTGTCACAGCCACAGCCCTGCCCTGGAGGCATCTTGGCTAACACTGTCTCTGTCCAATGCCCAAAGCACTCCCCTCTGGGTGGGTGGGGGGTCATCACTGAAACAATTGCTCTGAACATGCTTATGGGAATGGGCTGGGATCTTGGCAGATCTTCCAGTGGGTCTGTGGCTACAATGTGCCAGAAAGGAAATGGGAAGGCTTTAGTCCATCTGGGAAAATAGGATGTCATGGCTGAAACCCAAATTTCTTAATATGACTTTCTGATGTCCCTGGTCTCACTTCACCTCACTTCTGTTTCCAAGCATGGCATCAGTTACCTCTGGGTCTTTGCACACACCGTTCCCTCCAACTGAAACATCTTTCAAGTCCCACCCGACCTGTGACGGAAACTTGGCGGTCCCTCACAGTCAATCTCCCTTACTTCCTTCCTTGCCAACAAAACTTTCCTAGAAATAGTAGGTGTTCAGCCCCAAGGGACAAGACCTGGTCTGTGGCCTGCCCATTCTCCCTTGCTGTTTTCCCACATTTACAGTTAGAGGTGGCCACGTGGCCCATCTTCTAGAAAACGACATCTTTTAGGGAAATTTTTGCTTCCTGGATGACTTCTTTCTGCTTGGCAACCGGAATGAGGCGTGGAGCTACATAATCTTCTATGAAGATTATGCGACAATAAGATGACAAGCCCTGCTGAGAGGATGGAGGGGAAGCATAGTAAGAGCCTGGTTCCTTGGTAGTACTCTTGAGCCCGGTACTGAAACTCCCGGCCGTCAGACTTCCGTGAGCAAAATATACCCCTATTTGTTTATGCTAGTTATTCTTTTCAGCTGAAAACATTCCTGATGCATCAGCCTCTGGGTTCCAACTTTAAAAACATCACTTCCTCTAGGAAACATGCCTTTGCTCAAGCACAGGATCAAGGGACCCCTCCTGTGTCCTTGAGCAGTGAACGCATTGTACTTCTCATGATCTTTGCAGTCGCCCGCTCATCCTTGTGCCCCAGCAGACTGTGGTAGGCAGCAGGGCCCCATGGTGTTCACCATTTTATTCCTAAACCAGCATATCTGTCGAATGCGTAAGACTGGGCCTGGCCCTCACAAGCCTGCAAAAACAGTTGAAGTATGACAACGGCATAACCTCTAAGGCAGGCGCGGGAATTTACACACACATCCTGGAAAGAGATGGGTAGCACTTTGCCTGTTTAGAAGAGACGGCTGCTGGGGCGCCTGGGTGGCTCAGTCGGTTAAGCGGCCGACTTCGGCTCAGGTCATGATCTCGCGGTCCGTGAGTTCGAGCCCCGCGTCGGGCTCTGTGCTGACAGCTCAGAGCCTAGAGCCTGGAGCCTGTTTCGGATTCTGTGTCTCCCTCTCTCTGACCCTCCCCTGTTCATGCTCTGTCTCTCCCTCTCTCAAAAATAAATAAAACGTTAAAAAAAAAAAAAATTAAAAAAAGAAAAAAAAGAAGAGACGGCTGCTGTCCCCCGCACAGGACAGTCTGCATCACCTCATGACATGTATCAGTCTGCAGCATGATGGAACATTTCTCCCTCTCTGCCTTGGCCCACTTTCAGCCAGAGCCACATCCACCCACATCCTGTGCACAGATTCGTCCGTGGTTTGGACCGCTCAACCGCACCTGGAAGGGCAGCGAGACACCCAGGCTTTGGTCCCCTCCCATAGGGAAGTAAATCTAACGTGCGGTATCTCTTCATACTACAAGACAGTGTGCCTCTGTGTTTATTGTACCTCTTTCCTTGTCTATAAAACATTGCTCAGGCGTACCTGGCTGTTTCAGTCGGAAGAGGATGAGGCTCTTGATCTCAGGGTTTAGAGTTCAAGTCCCGTGTGGGATGCATAAATTACTCAAAATAGGGGCGCCTGGGTGGCTCAGTCGGTTAAGCGTCCGACTTTGGCTCAGGTCATGATCTCACAGTTTGTGGGTTCAAGCCCCGCGTCGGGCTCTGTGCTGACAGCTCGGACCCTGCAGCCTGCTTCAGATTCTGTGTCTCCCTCTCTCTCTGCCCTTCCCTCATTCACACTCTGTCTCTCTCTCTTTCCAAAATAAATAAACATTAAAAAATTCAAAAGAAATTACTTAAATAAAACTTAAATTTTCAAAATAAAATTTAAAAATAAAACACTGTGCGAAATCTAGTTAAAAGTCACCCAGTTTCTCCTATCTTCACATTTTAGGTGCCCTCTATTTCCCACCTCACATCCCTCCCAAGGGCTGATCCTGTCTCTCATAACCTGCAGGACGTTTGAGTATACACTGTAAGCTGGGTGCTTTCACACGTTATTTCACTCAGTCCTTAAAATATCAGTATCTTCATTTTACACACAATAGTAATATTGGCAACACCCTCTGAGCACTGTGGTAGCTACCTTATATGTGCCACGGCAAAGCCTCGTAAAGGCTGCCACGGCTACTCTATATTCCCATTCTGTACATGAAGAAACTAAGGTTCAGCGATTAAGTGGTAGGGAGCAGGTGAGGAGCAGGTCTGCCGAACTCCAAAGCATTTCAGAGTTGGGCCAACGGACCCACCCCTGGAATAATACCTAAGGAAGAGTACATCGATGGTTAGGGTATAAAAATTTATTACATATACAGAATATTACCACTAACGAATGCAGACAGGCTAGGACAGAATGGTGGTGGGTGGAAGATGGCTAGCTCTTTGGAAAGTGAACAGGTTTGGGTGGCTCGGAGCCTCATGCCACACGGAAAGATCAGTCAGAAGGGAGAGCACATGCCACACACTGTTGGGAGGTCAGGGCATCGAGTGACTGTTCTGTGTGCCCACCGCCTTCCCTGTCTGATCTGGGGCTTCGAAGGATGCCACGCCCAGAAGCAAGCAACTGAAGCAGAGGGGATTCCTAAGGTGGCCCAGGCTTGTCTCTGAAGTCACGGCAACACCATTTTAAGCAATATGTTTAATTGGATGATTTCCACAAACTATACACGAGGTTTCTAACCATCACAATTCAGTGAAGTACAAAACATTAAGTTACAGGCTGTGGGAAGAGAAGGCGGCACCCATGGTGGCACCTTCCAATCCTCGTTGGTCTAGGGGTGGGGGTGGGGTAAGGTTTCATTTTAAACTGAGCCCCTCATTTCAATGTACAAAAGAATTACTCTGATCGATATTAAATTGTATTGAAAACAAAATGGACTAAAAAGCAACTACTACTCTATGTTGGGGTGGAAATGGGAAGAGAGAATGAGTCCTTCGAAGCAGGAGGGGAGACAGTCGGGGGAAGGTTCTGTGGCCGCGACCCTAGGTGGTCACTCACGCTGCTCCATTTTTACTTTCGGTGGTCTCAGGAAGGTCCGATTTTTCTTCTCTTTCTTCCCCTTTGTATTTGCTTGGAAGTTCCGCCAGCTGTCCACACGACCATCTCGACTTTCCTAAGCACAAAAGAGGTTTGGGACGAGGAAACTAGCTGACGAAAAGGGTCTGAACCTGCTCTGCCATCCCTGCAGCCCAGCCCTGCTCAGCCCTCTGGAATAATCCAAAAATAGAACAGAGCAGAGCCTTTCTTCACGCTTCCATGAGCCCACGGAAAGTGGCATCCCACCCCCAGAAGGCACGATCAGCTATAGGCAGGAAGAGGAGGACAAAATGTGTAATACTCATCACAACATTTGCTGGAGATCGCAGGGCTAGATACTTAGCATGTGCTATTTCTAACCCTCACAAAAAGCTGCCCATAGTATGTAAAGTGCCACCACCATTTCACATCTGAACACACCAAGACTCAGGGGTTAGATCACTTTCTCAAAGCCGTATGGACAGCCAGCAGCAGAGCTGCTCTTTCCACTGTACCTTCCTTCTGCCCCGCAAAACTTGGACGGAGGCTCAAAGCCAGCACAAGGCCTAGCCAGTGATGCCGGGAGGGCCTCCAGGGTCTCTCTCCTGCGTATCAAGAGCCCTATTCATTTCCTCTCTCTGCATATATGCAGGGAGACAGAAACAAAGTCATCAACTCTGGTTAGCCAATCCCTAGCCTAAGAGCTAAATGTTACAGAAGAAAAGACATCAGACGTTGCTCAATTGAGGAAACTGGCTGAGCACCTGAAGAATGTAACTAGGGTGTTAAAGAGGAATCAAGTTTAAAAGCCAGGACCTCAGGGTCACAAGAACCTCAGTTTTTGCTAGCAGACCTCTAAGAACGGGGCTACTCCATGATTACCCCTAAACTAAACGTGCAAAGCATTTTTCTTGAGCCCACTTGGCAGCTGTGCCTTCCATAATCTCTAACCGTTCAGGGATCCTCCTTGCTCCCGCCAAGGCTGCAGAGCATACAGGCAGCTGAGCTAGGACTCATTCTCCAAAGCTCCTGCTCTTCCCCACAAATTCCCTTTCCCTGACTGTCTGCCCCAGTCAGTTCTGGCAATGCCCCAGGAACCAAGTTTCCACACGGGGAAGTTTTCTTACTCTGGAATGAGAATCCCTGGCCACCTTGGAAACTTACCTCAAAGTTTTTCTGCCACTCCCTTTCTCGTTTGGCTTTTTCTTGAGCTTCAATCTCTTCTTCCCTTTGTCGCTTCCTAGGAAGAAAACCAGACCAGAGTATTGATATGATACCTAGAGACTCTCTTAACCATAAAAGTTAAGTCATCTCCCCACAGAAACAAGTATATCAAGTAAATCAATTCCAAGTATATCAAGTAAACCTAATTGCAGATTAGAACATGGGCAAGAGCTACAGGGCAAGATACAAACATCCCTATTACACAGACGGACATATATGGTTACCAAGGCCCAGCCAACAATAATCGTAAGTTATGGGCTCAGTCCAAAAGTTCCGGGCTCAGTCTGTGACAAAGCTATCTCAAGAACCCAGGTGACCCTACTTCAGTAGAACGACCATTATAATAGCAGAGGTTCTCACAAGAGGATCTCTGCACAAAACCCAATCCCAAAACAAGAACATTTCACACAGCCTCAACTACCAAAATGTAGTTACTGCTAAACACTAATAAACACTACAAGATACATAAGTTAACCTCAAGATTTCCGAAAAGCCAGGGAAATCGTACTTTGGGACAATAAGTGTTTTGTAAGTGATTACACTGTTCAATAAATACTACATACTCACCAAAGCTGCAGACACTAGTCACACAAACGGTTCTGGCCTCTGCCTATTTAACCCCAAGAAATCAGGAAGAAAACATATAGCACTCTTGATTAACAACTCCCTAAGGATAGGTCTATTCAATTTCCCAACAGTCAGAGAGAATTTCTTACCCTAAAGATTCAAAAGTTTGGCTGTTTCAGGTAACTATTTTAGACAGTCTCTTAAACGATACACTACATCATTCCTTGGTTCGATAAACTCTTCATGAGGAAAATCCCCAAAGACCAATTTTGGTTAATCTAGGTATTTAGATGGATTAAACGAATATTCTGATGTATACCTTTCGTGCATCTCTTTGGCTTCTCTCTCTTTCCTTTTAATTTCCAGCTCAGCAAAGAGTTTCATGGTCTGTTTATATACTGCTTGTTTGAACTACAAGAAAATTAAGAAAAAAAGAAAATAAAAGCATTTTACCAGCAACGTGAATCAAGCACTTTTAGATGGCGTCAAGATAAAAGCAGATGCGAACCAGCAAGGAAGAAAGATTTCAGAGAGAACTACTTAATGATGCTCTCTCCTGAGAGATAAATAACATAACCACCCATGAAAATTTTCCACTTTCACCATGCAGATGATACACAGGAAACTTGCTCTGCTAAAAAGCACGAAAAAGAAAAAAATTCGATTTGTTTATCATAACCATGTTGGAGGGCCCTTTCCTCCAAAGAACTCTGAAAAAATAACTTTCTTTCTTTTCACAAGTATTTCATCATTACTCTGTGCTAGGCACCCAGCCAGGTACTATGAGTTGCTATCAAGCAGACCAGTCTCAGGCGTCTACTAACTATGGCAGGGCCACTGACGCTATTAGCTGTGTGTCTTCCACCACCCCATTATCTGTTCTCCTTCCACGTAAAGCCCCTTGTCTTTAGGTATCTGGTCACCCACTGTAAAAACCCATCTTTCCTAGGCTTCCTTGAAGCTAGGTGTGGCCACGGAACTTAGCCTCCAGCCAACAGAACATAAGGAGAAATGATGCAGCAATTTCCCGGAATGTTCTTACAGGGAGTACGCTTGTCCCTCCTCGCCACCTTCCTCTATTCTATTTGGTACTCGGGTGAGGTGATGACACACCCAGGACCGTGAGGATGGGGGCAACAGCCTTGTTGGCAGAGCCACAGAGAGGAGAATGAGTCCTTGAATAACACATGGTCCAGGGCTGCCATACCAGGAGCCATCTTCCCAAAGACTATATTATACACGACAGAAAACAAATCACGGTCTTGTTCAAACCACCATCGTTTTGGGTCTCAGTTGTACACAGCTAAACTTACATTCTACTTAATACGCAGACAGAAAAAAAAGACACAACGTGAGACAGAAAACAGGACTCGATCTTTAAAATGTTTTTTCTTCAAAATATGATTTAAAAAAAAAATTTTTTTTTAACGTTTTATTTATTTTTGAGACAGAGAGAGACAGAGCATGAACGGGGGGAGGGGCAGAGAGAGAGGGAGACACAGAATCGGAAGCAGGCTCCAGGCTCTGAGCCATCAGCCCAGAGCCCGATGCGGGGCTCGAACTCACGGACCGCAAAATCATGACCTGAGCTGAAGTCGGACACTTAACCGACTGAGCCACCCAGGCGCCCCATGAAGTATTTTAAATATACAAAGAAAAATAGAAAGTAACCCATCATGCAGATTTCATAGAACCTATATCCTAAAATCAGAGACACTGGAGCAAAGAGTAATGTGCAGAGAAAAAGGGAGGTAAAGGAATCCCAAAATCTGTCACTTCTTTTTAATACTGTTATCTGCCAGGCACTGCTCAATAAAAGCAATACTGACAACCCCAGTCCCTGATAAGGACAAACATCAAATGAGTGAAGGAGTCAGTCAGTCAGAATGAATATTTCAGTATCTTTAAAAAGTCCAAACTTTCTTGGATGGACAGTTACTGATTTTGAATATTTTATATTCTTTTGCTTTTTCCAAAATTTTTATCATTAGTATTGTTCTTATATAATCAGGAAAAAAACAAGACAACTTAAAAAAGTTATTAGGGTTCTTGGGGCAGCTGGGTGGCTCAGTCGGTTAAGCGTCTGACTCTTGATTTCAGCTCAGGTCATAATCTCATGGCTCATGAGGTAAGAGCCCCAAGTTGGGCCCTGTGCTGACAGTGCAGAGCCTGATTGGGATTCTCTCTCTCTCCCTCTCTCTCTGCCCGTCCCCCCCCACCCCCGCAAAAATAAACATTTAAAAAAAACAAAAACAAAAAACATCCTCAGGGTGCCTGGGTAACTCAGTTGGTTAAGCATCCGACTCTTGGTCTCCTTGGTTTCCGCTCAGGCCATGATGTCGCAGTTTGTGAGGTCGAGCCCTGTACTGGGCTCTGTCCTGGCAGAACAGAGCCTGCTTGGAATTCTCTCTCTCCCCTTCTCTCTCTGCCTCTCCCCCCTGCTTGTGCTCTCTCTCTCTCAAAATAAATAAATAAAACTTAAAAAGAAAACAAAAAAAAAAACCCTTGCTTTAAAAAAAATCCTTTAAATAAAATTTATTTTAGAAAATGCCAGCATTCTTTATTTTTTTTAATGTTTATTTATTTTCAAGAGAGAGAGCGCAAGCGGGGAAGGGGCAGAGAGAGAGGGAGACACAGAATCCGAAGTAGGCTCTAGGCTCTGAGCTGTCAGCACAGAGCCCGATGTGGGGGCCCAAACTCACGAAATGCGAGATCACGAACTGAGCTGAAGTTGGACGCTTAACCAACTTGCCACCCAGGTACCCCTTTTAATTGTTTTTTTTAACGTTTTATTTATTTTCTGAGAGGGAGAACGTAAGCAGGGTAGGAGCAGAGAGAGGGGGTACAAAGGGTCTGAAGCAGGCTTTGTGCTGACAGGCTGACAGCAGCGAGCCCGATGTGGGGCTTGAACTCACCAACAATGAGATCATGACATGAGCTGAAATTGGATGCTCAACCAACTGAGCTACCCGGGTGCCCCCAAAATTAGGGTTCTTAACAACGTAAAGGACCAAGGAGTATTTTTAAGAGAGTCTTCAGAAAAGACCAAAGAGGGACACCTGGGTGGCTCAGTTGGTGAAGCACTGGACTCTGGATTTTGGCTCAGGTCATGATCTCACAGTTGTGAGAGAGCCCCGAGCTAAGTTCCATATAGTGTGTGGAGACTGCTTAAGATTCTCTCTCTCCCCCCTCCCTCTGCATGCACATGTTTCCTCTCTCTAAAAAAAAAAAAAAGGGGGGGGGGCACCTGGGTGGCTCAGTCGGTTAAACGTCCGACTTCAGCCCAGGTCACGATCTCACGGTCTGTGAGTTCAAGCCCCACGTCGGGCTCTGGGCTGATGGCTCAGAGCCTGGAGCCTGCTTCCGATTCTGTGTCTCCCTCTCTCTCTGCCCCTCCCCCATTCATGCTCTGTCTCTCTCTGTCTCAAAAATAAATAAACGTTAAAAAAAAAAATTTTTTTTAATAAAAATAAAAATAAATTAAAAAAAAAAAAAAAAAAGGAGGAGGAAAGGAAAGGAAAAAGAAAAAAAGAAAAGACCAAAGAGGATAACTGTAGAGAAAGGAAGAGAAAGGAAGATTGAGGAAATGAAGAGAAAAAACTAAAATACAGGGACAGAGTACACCCTAAACAGATGGCTAGTGCAAAAGGTGACCGACTTAACAGTTCTCAAGCAGAAGATGGGGCCAGTCACTGTCAGGAAAATCACTGAAGCCACTGAAGCAAGAATTGTAAGCAAGTTTCCGTAGCAAGACAGCTTCTCTTGTATAAATCTTTTTTTTTTTTTTTTTTAAGTTTATTTATTTATTTTGAGAGCGAGAGAGAGAATGAGGTAGGGGCAGAGAGAGTGTGAGAGAATCCCAAGCAGGCTCTACACTGTCAGTACAGAGCCCAGTGTGGGACTCAAACTCACGAACCGTGAGATCATGACCTGAGCCAAAATCAAGAGTCAGATGCTTAACCTACTGAGCCACCCAGAAGCCCCTATAAATCTTTAAAAACAAGATAAGTACATGGTGACTTACGTACTGACCTAAATTGAAGCAAGATTAAGATGACTTTGAATTTTTCAGGCTAGGAAGGCAATCGGACACAAATATCTAAGTAGAATCTCTCGCTCAACTAATCTCCACTAATGAACTCAATTGATGAAGCAATGCTGTTTCTCTGTAAATTATTACCTGAAGCACAATGAGCACTCACAGCTGGTGGAAAGCCGTTTACTAGCTGTTTAGAGTCACTTGTGGTTGCTCCCAAAGTGGTTTATGACAGTTGCAATTACTACCATACTTATGAGATTTAAATATCACAGAAAATGTTTTTAATGTTTTTTTATTATTTTAAGAGAGAGAGAGACAGAGGTGAGTGGGGGATGGGCCGAGAGAGAGGGAGACACAGAACCTGAAGCAGGCTCCAGACTCTGAGCTTTCAGCACAGAGCCCAATGCGGAGCTTGAACTCACGGATCACGAGATCATGACCTGAGCGAAAGTCCAATGCTTAACCAACTGAACCACCCAGGCGCCCCTACCACAGAAACTGATGAATGTGGTTATACAAATAAATGCTTGTGGTATCTTTTTAAACTAAGTGAAATGCTTTAGAAAGATTCAATAAAAATAAGTCCCTAAAAATATTGCTGTTGAATTAGATACAG
The DNA here is from genome assembly GCF_024362965.1 of Panthera pardus. NCBI lineage: Eukaryota > Metazoa > Chordata > Mammalia > Carnivora > Felidae > Panthera > Panthera pardus. The sequence continues at coordinate 85,532,210 of NW_026526666.1, read as the reverse complement.
GAGAGACATCTGGAAAAGACTGAAAAATGAATCCTCTGGGTGGACTTGCAGTTTTGAAGGCCTTAGCCTGCTGCGGCCTCTCTTACCCAGCAAAGCAATAAAGCTATTATTCTTCTTTATCCCGTCCAAAAAACCCAAAGTCCCAAAAATCAAAAAACAATAAATCATATACAGCTAGGATTTTCCTCTTGGTTTGTTTCACAAATACCTAAGTTTTCAACGTACTTCAAAAAACATTAAAAGTAGAAACTATATGTGTGAGCCCCACATCGGGCTCTCTGCTGACAGCTCAGAGCCTGGAGCCTGCTTCAGATTCTGAGTCTCCCTCTCTGCCCCTCCCCTGCTCGTGCACGCACATGTGCATGCTCTCTCTCGCTCTCTCTCTCTCTCTCTCAAAAACAAATAAAACATTTTAAAAAAAAAGTAGAAACTACGGATAATGCTTGGTATGTATGTTTTATACAGTGAAGTCAACTGCAAACTCCAAAAAGCAGACACACACTCAAAGAAAAAGTCATAGTCCTATGGTTTAAAAAAAAAAAAAAAAGTGAAGCTTAAAGAAAGGTGAATGGACATACATTTAAATACTTTAAATTAAAACCAAATGTTTCTAGCATGTATGCACCATTTTTTAGGCTTCCTTCTCTTTAACCCACCAATCAATGAGCTCAATCACATGAGATAAGGTGGTTTTTCACATATTTCACTCACCAGCTCAGGATCATCCTCCTCCACATTTGTAGGTTTTCCTTCCTTCTTTAATTGCTTTTTTCGCTCTTTCACCTAAAAAAAATTTTTTCATCAGTTGAGAATATCCATTAAGCTACACACATATAACATGTGCACTTTTCAATGGATATAGCATACAATAAAAGGTTTACATGGAAAAAAAAAATGAGCCTCTTCCCCTCCCCTCCAAAACAGCAATGCAGTTAAAGGAGAACTAGGAATCAGGGGTCCTTCCTCTAACCTCATCTAAAATCCAATCCACCAGGAAGGATGCAAGAGGACCAGCAAGGAAGTTGTCCCCAACTCATCCGATCCTAGGCCAGATCCACAGAACCTTTGATACATTGAACAGATTACCCATTAATCTTTTGTGGTTTGTAGTTATGTGTTTATAGCAAAGAAACTACATTTGTCAAGTTTTATAAGAAGCTACAGAATTTGTGGCATTAAGTGTAACTGTTTCCAGGTATTTCAAAAATTGCATTATTGATAATTCTCACTGTGAAACCCCCTTAAACCAGTAATTTTCATACCACATTAACTGTTTGTTTGTTTGTTTGTTTTTTTATCATTCTGGCCACCATTGAGAGCTAAAAAAAAATAAACATACCCATTCACATAAGAATGTCATTTCTCTATTAAATAACCATTTACTACAGCTCCAGCAAAAAGCCAGTGTCTTCCAAGCTCAGAATGGCCCTACTGCCACCTTGTGGCCAGAAAGCCTGAGGATGGCTCCTTTATAGGCAAAATAAGAGGAAAAGTAAATACCACAATGATTTAAGGAGAACTTGTCAGGTCCTTCCCTGATTTCTACCAAAATTTTGCCTACAGGTACCACTTCCAACACATGACCAGCAAGATAGACTTATGGCCATCTGTCTCTTTTTTACCCATTTTCTTCATCTAAATTGGACTCATTATTACTATTACTGGTTATACAGTTCTATTTCAGATTCCAAAGCTCTTCAAAGAAAAGGTCACACCCATATTCACTCCCAATTGAAACAGCTCTTACAAATGGCCTCACAATTCTTGCCCCAGCAAGTAAAAAATAAAAACAAAAACCTTTCTTACCTCAAGCAAGCCATCTTAACCCTTCCCACCACTCAGGAGATTTAGGTAATGCAAAAAAATAAAGCCAGCTATAACTCAATTTATTTTAGTTGATCCTTCCCAACCCTGTTATTAATACAGATATACACCTCCTCCTATTAAAAAGAAAAAAAATTACTCATATCCCCTTGCCAGTCTTTCCTCAAGCCCATGTTCCAACCCCTTCACTGAGACAAGAATAAAAATCCAGGGTCAAGGATCACCATGGCTGCTCCACTCTTCCACTCTCAGAAGTGGGTAACGTGACAACACGTGACGAGAGGGAAAGAAAAGCCCTCTCTCCACAGCATGCAGCTGGTAAGGAAAAGAGGTGGGAGCAGCCTCCTAGCCACTCCACACCCTGAGCTCTAAGGCACAACACTATTCATGAGCACCACAGCAAAGTTACAGAGACCACATAAATGGTCACAAATTGCACCAGTAGGTATTGCCAGGTTAACATTTACCCTCCTGCAAGGTGCCCAAGGCTTGCTAATACTTCCTGTAAACACAGCAGCACTATAAATACTTACAGTGTGTTCCACGTATTCTTTTCCTGCCTGAATTACATCCAGGGCCCTCTTCTTTTGTTCCTGATCCAGTAGCAACTTGTAAGCTTTGTCCACAGCTAATGCAAAACATTGAAATTAACTGTTTCTGCAAACACCCTCTGAAAGTCTGAACTATACTCAGGCAGCGTAAATGGACTTGTGCCATCTAAAAGCATTCCCTATTTTGTTAAATTATTTATTGTTGTTAAGCTAATTTTAAAACATACAACTACAGCAATGACTTTCCTTGAGAGCCTTGGAAAAAATTAAATATACCCTCAAGACTATATACACCACAACTAGATTTAATTCAGTGATAAAATACTTCCAATTATTTTTGTTGTTGTTCAAAGAAGAAAAATGATCCTATGCAGTAACAGTCTTTGTTGGCACATAAAAGTTTTAACAAGGCAAAGTTAAGATCTATTTCTTAAACAGCAACATTCTGCTTTGCAATGACAACTGTTCTACTGAAAACCACAGCTTCTTCATCACCAGAAGACAAAACTGTAACATTCCTTCCTTGATCCAGGACAAGGAACAGTTAGTCTCTAGCACTGATAAAAGTTTTAGTCAGGAGCAGGTAAATTTACAAATACCTTCAAAAGCCTTTTGTGCTCTGTCAGCATCATCTTGGTTTTTGTCAGGATGCACCAATATGGATAACTACAACAAGGGGAAAGTTAGGTTTGTCAATACGAGGAACATTTAGTAACTCTTCACCTGCAACATGCCTCCTTCCAACCAAAAGCTCTAAGGTATTATAGCAAAAAAGACTGTCAGCCAGAAACATTTTTTACAAATTAGTAAGTATCATAAAATGTGCAGAAACACTGGTCCTTAGAACTCAAGCACCAAAAGGTAAAATGCTGGGAAACATTTAGGATTTTAATCACAAAGTCGAGAAGGAATATAAGCCAAGCATTACAAGGATGCTGTGAGGATGAAGAAGACAGACTGAAAAGTACCCAGTTCCTATTATGTTCCTTATACTGATAAGCACTAAGAAGGCTAAAGCACGTATGAGACATCATCTCTTTCCTAAAAGAACTTTTAAAGTTGTGGTTCTCTAAGGAGGGGGGCGGGGGATAGGTTAAATAGGTGATGGGGACTGAGGAGTGTACCTGTTGTAATGAGCACCGGCTGACGTACGGAATTGCTGAATCACTATACTGTATGCCTGAAACTAATATTACATTGTATGTTAACTAGAACTAAAATAAAAACTTAAAAAACAAACAAACAAACAAACATTAAGTAGTAGTTCTTAGTTCTGGCTATGCTCCAACCCTGTAAAGCTTTTTAAAATATAGGTCTACTTGCTACTCTCAGACCCTCTGAATCAGTCTCTGACATCTGTACTTTTTTTTGAGAGAGATAGAGAGCACACGTGTGCACAGGAGCAGGGGAGGGGCAGAAAGAAAGGGAGAGAGAGAATCCCAAGTAGGCTGCTCACTGTCAGTGCAGAGCCCAACATGGGGCTCAATCCCACAAACCATAAGATTATGACCTGAGCCCACATCAAGAATCAGACATTTAACCGACTGAGCCACCCAGGCACCCCTGGAATCTGTACTTTTTTAAGCCTCTACTGGATTAACCTCTACTGGGTAACAGGTAACAGTAAGGAATTAGTGTCAATTTTGTTAGGTCTGACAAGTAGTTATGCAAGAAAATGTCCTTTTTTTTTTTTTCTTGGGGGGATACATGATGAAATATTGGGGGTAAAGTACCATGATATCTATAATTTACTTCACAACTCGGCCAAAAACATAGTTAATGAAGCAAACTGTTGCCTACAGATGGTGAGTATATGAGAACTCACTGCTCTATTCTTTCTTTTTAAAATATAATTAAAAATTTTTATAACAGGGGGCACACCTGGGTGGCTCAGTCAGTTAAACTTCAGCTCAGGTCATCTCACGATTTGAGCCCCACATTGGGCTCTGTGCTGACAGCTCAGAGCCTGGAGCCTGCTTCAGATTCTGTGTCTCCTTCTCTCTCTGCCCTTCCCCTGCTCACGCTCTGTCTCTCTCTGTCTCTCAAAAAGAAACATATAATAAAAAAGTTAAAGTGAAAAGCAAATATCTCCATAGGTGATTCTTTCAGACAGCCAGGGTTAAGAACCACTGACCTACTGTCATTGACAGACCAAAACCAACTAATTGGAACAGTGGGACTTTTGGGGGATAATGACAGCAAGTGGGAATGAAATGCTAAATCCAGCATTACTGGAGTCAGAATCCTGGGCTCTAATTCCAACTTTAATCACCTACCAGCTGTGAGACCTTGAGCAATTCACTTAACCTATCTCTGTTCCAGTTTCCTCCTCTGTAAATACAATACTAGGTACCTCTAGCTCATTGGAATAATGCAAGAAACAGCATACTGTCTAACACACATTGATAGCACAGAAAGAGGACATACTGCATGCCAAGAAAAAGACATACTTCTCTAAGTGCATTGTTCGATTACCTCATTTAAATCCTCATAACAATCTTACTGGGTAGACACATTACGGGCATTTTATAAATGAGGTAACAGGCACAGAAAGGTTGAAAGGGACTTGTCCAACTTCAAACTGCTCATAAGAGGTACAGCTGAGATTGAAACTCAAGTCATATAGCTCTAAGGCCCATACTCTTAACTATTAGATCATATTAATAACTAAAGAACTCTCACTGAGTTCTTCATACAGCTTACATAAAAAAGTTTTGACTGTGGATTTGAATGCTTGCTTATTAAATTGGGAAAGACTGCTAATGCATTACATTAGGAAACTTGACATTTTAAGGGGATAAAAGCTGAATATAAGTGCAGAGTAGAACTCAGGAAGAGAAAGTTATAAGATAGGGTGGAGCGCCTGGGTGCCTCTGTTGGTTAAGCATCTGACTTTGGCTCAGGTCATGATCTCACAGTTCGCAAGTTCAAGCCCTGTGTCAGGCTCTCTGCTGGCAGCTCAGAGCCTGAAGCCTACTTCGGATTCTGTGTCTCCCTCTCTCTCTGCCCCTCCCCAACTCATGCTCTATCTCTCTCTCAAAAATAAATAAAACATAAACAAAAAAAATGTTTTAATGTTATATAATGGGAAATGACTTAGTAGGCAAAGATAAAAAACATCTTGGCTTAATAGCAGATCAGAACATGATTATGAGTCAGCAATGTGGGGGCAGTTACTGTATTGAGGAAGCAGGCATAATATTGGATATTAACAAGTATGGAATGCAGGAGATGAGAATTATATTCTGCACTGGTCAGACCCTATTACAATATGAAGTACAAAGAGATATATAAAAGTTGGGGACATTTTAAAAAACAAACCAACAAAAAAGACATTAGGTATACAGAAAATCCAATTTGCAAAGACAGATGGCAGGGAGTGTGTTTATTCAACTCCTAGAAAGAAAGGCTGGGGGTTACTCAGCTATCAAAATTGGAAGGGTTTTTTAAAAAGACTACTATAAACCTTTGTAGCTCAAGGTTATTAAACAACAGACTGGACAATAAAGCACTATTTACATGAAACCAGGTATCTCTTGGATGTTTAAGTCTGCACAAGATAAAGTTATTGAGGAAGGGGGTCTTAAAAATAAAAAAACTGTTTCAAATCATTTAACATGTTTTCTCCAGGAAGGCAGGGAATTTAATAAGCATGACTCCATGTAAGTTCCACTATTCTACCTTGTACTTCTCCCGCTTACTTAAGGGCCTGGAAAGGTTCTATTTGGATATAAGATTCATTCTATTCAGAGGTCAAATTCATCCTATTCTTCCTTCTCCCTCACTCCCAACTGTATGCTTAAATTTGAGAGTGGGTATGCTCCTGTAATAAGCTTCAAAAAGCCTGCTGAATGCAGTGGTCATTCAGCTCCATAGCTTACCAATAACTACTGCTGTAGGTGGGCTGTGTGAATAAGAGGTAAGCCATGGTCAATAAATTATTTAAGATTTTATGTCACTATGAGGTTTGTTTTTAAAGAGTTACATAATCTTGGGGCGTCTGGGTGGCTCAATGGGTTGAACGTCCAACTTCAGCTCAGGTCATGATCCAGCGGTTTGTGAGTTCGAGCCCCACGTCAGGCTCTGTGCTGACAGCTCAGAGCCTGGAGCCTGCTTCCGATTCTGTGTCTCCCTCTCTCTCTGACTCTCCCCCACTTGTGCTCTGTCTCTGTCTCTCTCAAAAATAAATAAAATGTAAAAAAAAAAAAAAAAAAGTTACATAATCTTAAGCTTAAAAAAAAAATTAAATTTTGGTCCAATAGTCGTAACAGCAAATCCTAAGAGAATCATGTGCTACTATATTTCCAGAAGGTTCAGACTCCATCTATTACAGGGAAATAATACTGTACCTGTCGAAACCTCTTTTTTATTTCTTCATCTGTCACTTCAGGATCTATCTGAAGAACCTGGAAGAATCAAAGTCAAAACTGTAAAAGAGATTAGAAGAATTTATGAATTTAACAGGTGCCCAATTATTATAAATGTTATAATCAACATCTAGAGCAGTACTCAATATTCTAGAACAGTACCTGGCACACAGTTCTAAAAAACGCTCAAGGTACATAAATGAGGGGCACCTGTCTGGCTTAGTTGGTAAAGCTTATGACTCCTGGTCTTGGGGTTGTAAGTTTGAGTCCCACACTGGGTATGTGTGAAGATTACTTAAAAAATAAAAAAAGAAATATGGGGTGCCTGGGTGGCTCAGTTGGTTAAGCATCTGACTCTTGGTTTCGGCTCAGGTCATGATCTCACAGTTTCATGAGTTCGAGCCCCCAATGGGCTCTGTGCTGACAGTGTAAAGCCTGCTTGGGATTCTCTCTCTCAGCCTCTCTCTTGGCTCCTCCCCCACTTGCACTGTCTCTGTCTCTCTCGAAATAAATAAACTTTAAAAAAGGAAGGAAGGTAGGAAGCAAGGAAGGAAGGAAGGAAGGAAGGGAGGAAGGGAGGGAGGGAGGAAGGGAGGGAGGAAGGAAGGGAGGAAGGAAAATGAGGGGCACCTGGCTGACTCAGTCGGGAGAGTGTGCAACTCTTGATCTTGGAGTTGTAAATTCAAACCTCAGGTTGGGTGTAGAGATTACTTTAAAAAAATAAAATAAAATATTTTAAAAAAGGAAAAAAAGAAACATAAATGAGAAAACCAGTAACAGAATAACAGTTATACCATTTTATGTTTCTCAATATGTATTTCTCAATACAAAATACATTTATGTTTTACTCCATCAGAAGGACAATTTATCTTATATCCAGAGACAGGTTTCTGGACCATGGTGCATTTCTCCTTCATTCATTAAAAAAAGCACCCCCCTACACACCCCTACTTATCTTTGCAAATGTGGAGAAAGTACAAATACGCAATAAGGAGAATATGAGGCTGGATCCCTGATTTTCAATCCAGAAAGGCCCACGGGGCTCCCCTTTATATCTGTAATTCACATGGGCCAATGGTTCTCAGCCCAGAGTGAACATCAGAATTGCCTGTGAAGACCTGTGAGCAATGGGCCTACTATAGAAAAGTCTGGTTCCAACTCAGTAGAACTAAGGTACAGTCAAATGGAAGGATCAACTGTATTTTTAGAGCAATTTGTTTTTTAAAGAATAAATTTAATCATTCTCCATGCCTAGGTAAGCTGGTGTTGACAGTCTTCACCATGGATCCTGAGCCCATCGCCACAAATATATATATTCACTCAGACATTTACAGAGTAGCTACTACCTGCTGAACACACTGCTATGTACCAGAAATGCAAAGATAAATAAGCAGGGAAAACGTATTTTTTAATTACCATATAATAAGTGCTTTGGGGGGAAGATTTCACAGTGTAGTCCATGGATTCAGCACAGCATTACTATTTATTTATTTGATATTCAAGGCCAGAGGGCGACAGGAGTTTGTTAGAAATCCAGAAGAGAAAGCCTCACTTAAGTGCAACAGAATCAGAATCAAAACTTAACAAGATCCCCAAGTAATCTGAATCATATTAAAGTCTGAGAAACACTGGTAAGAAATGATGTAGGTTAGAAAAAAGTGTGCTCAACGTTAGCAGAACTAAGGACGGGGCAGGTGGGGGGTGGTGGGGAGATGGACAGCAAAGAGAAAATAAATGAAAATAAACCTTGAAAAGAAAAACATATACCAAAAATTAAAAATGCATAGTAACCTACCAAGCTTAGTCAGATGCTTGCAGTGTTTTTAAAAAAAACCTGGCAACAAGTAATGTCAAGATTTATTGCAAGCTTTCAAAACATTCCAACAGCCCACCTATAGTAATAAAGTTAGTGGTAGGCAACGGAGCTGAATGACCACTGCATTCGGCCGACTTTGGAAGGTTACGACAAGAACACGCCCACTCTCCAATGCTAGGCATACAATAAGGGTGAGGGAACAGAAGAACTTTAAAGCAACACATTTTCAAGATTCATTGTGTCCCCTCTACCTTCCCAAGGGAGAAAGGAATTGGGAAAAAGTCACTTAAGAAAAGTATGCAGCTATATAAGATTTATAGATAAAGGAAGGTAACTGTACATACACAAATATTCAGAAAAGAATTTTACCTTACCTTGGTTCTGGGGAAAAGAAACGTATTGGAGCAAACCAAAGTCCAACCAACCCCAGAAGGTGTACAAAATGAATGAGAAAGAATGGAAAACCTCCCACCTCACATATAAAAAAAGCCTCCAATAAAGCTATAGCCTAGAACTAATGCCAAATATAATTCATAAACCTTGACTGATTCCCAAATTAAATAAAATAGCTATAATTAAGATTTGGTGGACAACTGGGGCCACTTGAGTGTGGACTACATTAGATGATGTTATTGAATTAATGTTGTTTTTCCTAGGTGCAATAATGGTGTTGTGGTTATATGGCTATATATTCTTATTCTGAGGAGATGCCTGGTAAATTATTTAAGCATGAAGCATCACAATGTCTACAGCTTACTTTCAGATAATCTGGCAAAAATGAAGGTATGTATATATACACACACACCAGCCTTGTTTTTCCAAGAATAACTTAATCACATGTGTACTGATCAGTGGCAACAAAAATTCACTGAGTGCCTTCAAAGCTAATCAACTCCTTTTCTATCCTTAATAGATGGAGGTACCATATGTGGCCATGAAATACAATGAATACAGTGGGCCTATACCTGTGGCCCAAACCTCTTTAAAGCCAGCTTCACACTCAGTACAAACTTATGGAGCACCTATGATTCCTACTGTGCTCACTACTATTTTCACGGAATTGAAGGTCCATCAGGGGAGGAACAGACAAGAAACAATTCTTACAAATGTGACAAATGCCATATTACCAACATGGCTCTTAGGAAGCACACAGATCTGTTCAGATTCTTGGAAGGTTTTTCTGAACTCCTACTGTGTCTCAGGCTTTGGGGATACTGCAATGAAAAATCCAGTCTTAGACCTCAAAGAGTTCATTAACCATCACACATGAACAAAAATGCCTGACATCGATACAAGTTTCTGAACTCAAATTGTAACAGCCTCCTTTGGAATCTTTCACTTGAAAAAGGAATCCAGTTTTAAGTCATATGTGAACTCTATGAGCTGATAATTATGTACAAGTTCCAGAGTTCTACTAAGATAAACACCTTTCCTTCCGAAGTACTTAATAAGATACACAAAAAAATAAAGTGGGTAGAGCTCCTTGCTGGGGCCTTGAAGTTAAATCAAAATAAGGAACATGAAAAGGACAGGACTGAGCAGGGGCACAGGTTCCTCTACGCTTATGGAAGAAGTAGAGAAGGGCCTTCAACTGAAGAATAATTGCAGAATGTGTAAGATCCTTGCATAATAGCTGAAGGTCAGACACATGGCCAAACAGGGAGCTAGAGAGAGGGCAGGAAGAGAAAAGAAAAATGCGCCCTGGATGATGATTCCCGTAATAAGGTCCCTCAGATTCCCAGTCTTACTCCTCCCTTTTCTACCTGCTACTCGGTGAGATGGTGTCTAGGCAGACCACTCACATTTCAGTTGACCAGGTGACACCTGGCATGACAGCTATCACTGCATTACTCTCCTTACTAGAAAAAGACCAGGGGTGCCTGGGTGGCTCAGTCTCTTGATTTCAGCTCAAATCATAATCTGGCGGTTTGTTAGATTGAGCCCCGCGTCCAACTCTGCGCTGAGTGCGAAGTCTGCTGGGGATTCTCTCTCTCCCTCTCCTGCTTACCTCTGTAGAAAACTCAGATTCATTTAGATGTCTCCATAGCTGCTACGTGAAAAACAAAAGTCGCTCATTTCCTATATCACCAGGAACACCTAATTCTGACTCAAGGTTCAAAAAGCAACTTCATAAGGAGACAATGACAGTAACACCCACCCTATATAGTGGCCACCACATCTGTAGAAAATAGAAAAGACAAAAGTTCTATGGATGGTCATCGAGTCCTGCCCATTCAAACACAATCTCTCATCTTCCCAAGTGTCAACCTCACCGTATCTTTGTGTAAAGATAAATATATTCACACATACATTCATGCACACTGTCAACTCTTGAACACAGGTTTGAACTGCATGGGTCAACTTACATATGAATTTTTTTTCAATAAATATAGTATACTACTATAAATGTATTTTCTCTTATGACTTTTTAATATTTTCTAGCTTACTTTACTGTAAAAATACAGTATGTAATACATATGCAAAACGTGTTAATTGATGGTTTGGTCTCAGTAAGGCTTCTAGTCAATAGTAGTTTATTAGTAGTTAAATTTGGGGGTGAGTCAAAGTCATACACAGATTTTTAATTGCATGAGGGTTTGTATGACTGACTAATCCCTGCATTGTTTAACGGTCAATTGTGAGTGTGTACATACGTATATACACATATATATACATATGCATAATGTGTACATATACTCCAACATTTTTTTTTTTTTGTTTATTTTGAGAGAGAGAGAGAGAGGGAGCAAATCTCAAGCACGTTCCACGGCCCAACACAGGGCTCGAACCCATGAACCACAAGATCATGACCTGAGCTAAAGTCAGACGCTTACCCAACTGAGCCACCAGAGCCCCTCAAACATACTTTATATAGTCAGGACAGGAACTACAGGGCAGTGACTTCCAGAACCACATTAACTAGTAGGGTGTTAAAATTCCAGCCTTCATAGTAGTCCCAACAATCTGTCATTTCTTTTCAATCAGATAACCACAGGAAACACAAATTACCTTAACAAATAAATGGGTAAGTTATATGATCACATGTCCCCTTTTCATGGTACTCTGCACAATTTAAAAGTATGGTTAAATAGAGGGGCACCTGGGTGGGTTAGTCAGTTGAGCGTCTGACTTCAGCTGTCAGATCATGATCTCCAGGCTCATGGGTTCGAGCCCCATGTCTGGCTCTGTGCTGATAGCTTAGAGCCTAGAGCCTGTTTCAGATTCTGTGTCTCCCTCTCTCAAAGATAAGTAAACATTAAAAAAAAAAAAAAAAAAAAAAAAAAAAAGTATGGTTAAATACAAAGAACATATCATCAAATTCTTTATCCTTCTCAAACAAATTATCTTCTCCCTTCCCTCCCCCAAATTGTATCAAGAATACTCTTGGGGAAAAACAATCAGGGGCTCCTGGCTGGCTCAATAGGAAGAGCATGTGACTTTTGATCTTAGGGTCATGAGTTCAAGTCCCTTAACTCATGACCCCAAGACCAAGGGTCACATGCTCTTCCAACTGACCCAACCAGATGCCCCTCAAAAGTACTCTTTAAGTTTTCTGTCTTACCCTTCCCTTTCTGAGCAATACAATCCAAACACATTAAGTGGAGCCAGGCAAAGTAGACACCTATCCCGGGTAGGACATCAAGATAGCCCAGTGCAGGGTCAGAGCCCATCTGGGATGAAGATGGTGGTGACCACACAGGAAACAGTGGCCAGTCACACCATGGTGGAACACAAATGGGGTGAGAAGAGCATCCACACAGAAAGGTACCCTGACATGGAGGTACAAAGTGGGTTGAGAAGGGCATCTCAGTGGGCAGGCAGCCAGGCATAGGGTGTTAAAACCTAAGCAGGGTAAGACTGTGAACATGGGAGGGTAGCCAAGTGCAGGGTATCAGAGCCCAAGAGGGCTAAGGAAAGCATCCACATGAAAGCAGAGTTGAGGGGCGCCTGGGTGGTTCAGTTGGTTAAGCGTCTGACTCCAGCTCAGGTCATGATCTCACAGTATGTGAGTTCAAGCCCCACATCAGGCTTTCTGCTGTCAGCACAGAACCTGCTTTGGATCCTCTGTCTCCCTCTTTCTCTGCCCCTACCCTGCACACATGCGTACCCTGTCTCTCAAAAATAAATAAACATTTTAAAAATTTCTTTAAAAAAAAAAAGGAAATAGAATGCAACCGGGGTATTTGAGAGTGGGCAAGGTAAGAAAAGTGTCTACAAGGGAAGTGGGTTGGCACAGAGTATAGGAGTCCAAGCAAGAATATCTCCACAAAGGGATGGCCTAGCATGGGAAACTTGTACTTGGTGAGGTGGGCACCCATGTAGGAGGGCATCCAACATAGGAAGGCAGTCCAACAAGAGGTGTCAGAACCCAAGCAGAATGTAGACAGCACTTGGATGGAAGTATGACAGTCACAGAAGTTGGAGCCTGATCAGGGTGAAGAGAGCCTCCATGCAAAGGCGGGGGGGGATGGAATGGAGTTAGAGCCCAAGTAAGATGGGGAGGATGTTTTCAGAGGAAGGTAGCCTGACGTAAGGGTCAAAGCCAGAGCAGGGTAGAAATGTGCCTGTTTGATGGGGAGGATGCTGGAGTCCAAAAGGGATGAAGAGAGGTCCCAAGGAGCCAGAGGTGGGTGAGGAATGCACCCACCTGGAAGGGTAACCTGGCATGGGAGTTTTAAGCTCAGGTACGGTGAGGAATGGCAGCTGGGAGATCAGATGTAAACAGGACGATCAATTAAGTAAATATACACATATTTAAAATAGTGGGAGCCTGATTTCTCACTATGAGAGAAGGGAACTACAAACATGTTAAAAAAAAAACAAAAAAAAAAAAAAAACACAAAACTAGAATAAACCCTGTAGTGTTGGATTGAAATTGGATGTCAATACATGTATGTACACATGCAAACACACATATGCATGCATACACATACACTCACTTCTTAGCCCTATCTACCAATAGGGTCTGGAGTAGTGACATTCCCAACAGCAATGAGTACACCTAGCACCCAAATCTTTATCTCTAAATACCATTCTTCACTAAAAGGAATCGGAGCTCCTCACTGAAATGATTTTAGGCTGGGTCAGGAAAAGTACAAGAGTGTCTAGTAATCAAAGAATGATGAAAACATATCGAAAGATAGGACCTTGCTTGAAAGATAACCTACTGGCCCAATTTGGGACAACTTGAGCAACAAAATAAATAATATCAAAATACAACACACTGGATAAAATAGGAAACCCTAAGTCTATACTGACTAATAAATGAATAAACTGAAACTTTGATAAGAGAATATTTACACTGTCTCAAAGTGCCTCCCCATAAAATACTTACTAATTACAAAAGGGAAAAAAAGTAACTTATGAACACAGCAGGCACCTCTCGAAGTGATCAAGTTAACATCATTAGAAATGGGATAAACCTGGGATACTGGAAATATCATGTACTTTATAAGTTGCCAAGAGAAGAATACAGTATCACTTCTGTGATATTCCTGCATTCCAACATTGCATAAACTGAATCCAACTGAAGAAATATCAAACAACCTCAAATTGAGAGAGACGCTACAATATAACTGGCCTGGGTGCGCCTGGCTGGCTCAGTCAATTGAGCGTCCAACTTTGGCTCAGGTCATGATCTCACAGATCGTGGGTTCAAGCCCCAACAGCTCAGAGCCTGGAGCCTGCTTCAGATTCTGTGTCCCCCTCTTTCTCCGCCCAACCCCTGCTTATGCTCTGTCTCTGTCTTTCAAAAAAGAATAAACATTTAAAAAAAAATTTTTTTAATAAATAACTGGCCCGTAATCTTCAGAAATGGTAAGGTTGTCAAAGTCAAGGAAAGGATGAGAAACTGTTCCAGACTAAAGACTAAACAGACACAACAACTAAATATAACAGTTGATTCTTGACTGGATCCTTTTGCTGTAGAGGACATTATTGCGACAACTGGCAAATTTGAATGGGGTCTGAGAACTACATGGTAACAGTGTACCAATGTTTCTTTCTTGATTTGGATGGTTATATTGTGCTTCAGTAGGAAAGTGTCATTTGTAGGAAAAACAAACTGAAGTATTCTAGAGCAAAGAACATCATACTAGCAACTTGGTATCAAACGGTCCAAGAAAGTCTTCATAATGTACTTGTAACCTTTCTACAAATCTGAAATTGTTTTAAAATGAAACAGTTCTTGGGGTGCCTGGGTGGCTTAGTCCTTAAGCATCCAACTTCATCTGGCTCAGCTCATGATCTCGTGGTTCCTGAGTCTGAGTCCTACATCAGGGTCTCTGTTGTCAGTACGAAGCCCACTTTGGATCCTCTGCTTCTCTCTCTGCCCCTCCCTTCCTCTCTCCGCTCCCCCCCCTCAAAAATAAACATTAAAAAAAAAGATAAATAAAATGAAACAATTCTTTAAAAATTACTCTTCAGGAGCACCTAGGTGGCTCAGTCAGTTAAGCATCTGACTCTTGATTTCAGTCCACGTCATGAGCTCACCATCCATGAGATTAAGCCCCAAGTCAGGCTCTGCACTGACAGTGAGGAACCTGCTTGGGATTCTCTCTCTCCCTCTCTCTGCCCCTCCCCACACACTCTGCACACACGCACACCCTCTCTCTCAAATCAATAAACTTCAAAAAAATTTTTTGTTACTCTTCAAAAAAACAGAAGCAATGGACGAGCCTTGAAAGCATTATGCTAAATGAAATAAGTCAGACACAAAAGTACAAATACTATACAATTCGACCTATATGAGGCACTTAGAATAGGCAAATTGATGGATAGAAAATAGAATAGAAATCACCAGAGACTGGGAGTAGGAGGAATGGGGAGTTATTGTTTAATGGGTTTGGAGTTTCTGTTTAGAATGATGACAAAATTCTAGAGATGACAATGATGATGGGTGCACAACACTGAATGTACTTACTGCCCCTGAAATGTACACCTAAAAACTGTTAAATGGTTAATTAGATGTTATGTATATTTTTTTTTAATTTTTTTTTTTTAATGTTTATTTATTTTTGAGACAGAGGGAGATAGAACATGAGTTGGGGAGGGGCATAGAGAGAGGGAGACACAGAATCTGAAACAGGCTCCGGGCTCTGAGCTGTCAGCACAGAGCCCGATGCGGGGCTCGAACCCACGAACCATGAGATCATGACCTGAGCCGAAGTCGGACGCCCAACCGACTGAGCCACCCAGGCGCCCCAGATGTTATGTATATTTTACCACAATAAAAAAAAAAGTAGGAACAAAAAAAAGTTTACAGGTGCTCAATAAGTGTTATTTTTATAAGAGGTAACAATATTCATGTCAAAGTTATTTATAATTGTGAATAACTAGAAACTAGTTTAAATATCCTATAATAAAGAAAAATAAAGGAATTATTAAATAATTTTTTTAATTTTCAGAGACAGAGAATATGAGCAGGGGAAAGGGCACCAGGGGGAGAGAGACAGAATCCTAAGCAGGCTCCACACTCAGTACGGGGCCCGACGCGGGGCTTGACCCACTATCCTGAGATTACAAACTGAGCTGAAATCAAGAGTTAGATGCTCAACTAACTGAGCCACCCAAACATCCCAGTAAAGGAATTCTTTAAATAAAAACTGTGGAGACTTTTAAAAATGTGTACACCAGGGTGCCTGTGTGGCTCAGTCAGTTAAGCATCCGACTTCAGCTCAGGTCACGACCTCAGTTAGTGACTTTGAGCCCTGAGTTGGGCTGTCTGCTGTCAGCACAGAGCCCACTTCAGATCCTGTCCCCTTCTCTCTGCCCGTTCCACCCTCAAAAATAAACTTTAAAAAAACAGTAGAAGTTTCTTTTTAAAAAATGTATACACAGGGGCACCTGAGTGGCTCAGTCGGTTAAGTGTCTGACTCCGGCTCAGGTTGTGATCTCATGATCCATGGGTTCGAGCCCCACGTCGGGCTCTGTACTGACAGCTCAGAGCCCAGAGCCTGCTTCGGATTCTATGTCTCCCTCTCTCTCTGCCCCACCCCTGTTGATGCTCTGTCTCTGTCTCTCTCAAGAAATAAACAAACATTAAAATTAAAAAAAAAAAAATGTATACACATATTTTGTATAACAATATAGCATTTATTTTATTTATTTATTTCAATCTAATTTAGTTAACATATAGTGTAATAATGATTTCAGGAGTACAATTTAGTGATTCATCACTTACACATAATACCCAGTACTCATCCCAAGTGCCCTCCTTAACACCCATCACCCATTTAGCCCATCCTCCCCACCCCTCCAGCAACCCTCAGTTTGTTTTCCATATTTGGGTCTCTTATGGCCTGCCTGCCCCTCTGTTTTTATCTTTTTTTGCTTCCCATTGTTCAACTGTTTTGTTTCTTAAATTCCACATATGAGGGAAATCATATGACATTTGTCTTTCTCTGATAGACTTATTTCACTTAGCATAATATAATCTAGTTCTGTCCACGTTGTTGCACAGTACAGCATTTAAAATAGCATGAAGTAGGGGTGCATGGGTGGCTCAGTCGGTTAAGCATCCGACTTTGGCTCAGGTCATGATCTCCAGTTCATGAGTTCGAGCCCCGTGTCAGGCTTTTTGCTGACAGCTCAGAGCCTTGGGCCTGCTTTGGATTCTGTGTCTCCCTTTCTCTCTGCTCTCCCCACCACTTGCACACACTCTCTCTCTCTCAAAAATAAACATTAAAAAATTTTAAAAAATAAAATAGCATGAAGTACATTATCCTCCTTGTTTCAAAACAGAACTTTTAAAACAGTTCAAGTATAAGCAATTAAGATGGAGCTATTTCTCTTAGGTGGGGTTATACTTGATTATTCTTGCTTTTATTATATTTCAAATCTTTGTAAGAAATATGATTTACTTTCATATTTAGGAAAAGTTCAAAATTATAAAACAAAGGAGACCCAGAAAGTATATTTGCTTGTCTATAACCCTGTGGTCATTTTTTGGTTGTTGGATATTTGATATATTTTTTTAAGTTTACTTATTTTTGGAAGAGAGAGAGAGAGAGAGAGAGCAGGGGAAGGGCAGAGACAGGGAGACAGAGAATACCAAGCAGGCCAACATGGGGCTCAAACTCAGGAACCATGAGATCATAACCTGAGCCAAAACCAAGTGAGTCAGATGCTTAACCAAGTGAGCCACCCAGGCACCCTGGGTTTTCAATATTTTTTACTGCGGTACGAAAGAAAAGTTGTAACAAGCAAACTAAATCAAAGATCCTAAGTTTATCAAGGGTAGCTAGCCCTTCACATCTGAAAATAAAGCCCTGTATATTAGGGTTGGTAAAAGATGGAGAATATTTGACAGGTCACAGACCATCTCATTTTTCCTAACATGCTGCCTTCTCATGCTTTGCTCACAATAAAACCAGCCAATCTCAGTTCCAACTATAAGACAAAGGTTCTGATGTAAGTCTGCCTGCAGCTATGAAAAGCTCCCATCACAAGGCCATAGCAACCTCAAACAGCTCACCTCAAATGGGTTCAAATTGAAGTAGGAGGAACCAGGACGGGTCAATCTTTCAATCTGATTTTTGGATGTTAGAACTGAATCTCTCTTCTCTATTTGTTTGACCTAAAATGAAGGGAGATAAAAACTTCATTACTAAAGTTCAATAATAAACTCTGAATTGTCATTTTAACAAGCTACTGACATGTTGAGCAAAATCTGTCTACATGTGAACATTTGAAGAATAATTACAACAGGTATCATTCACTGAATTCTAACACTGTAAAAACTTTACATATATTTATTCCTCTCAACCATCCTATACAGTAGATACTACTATTATTCCCATTTTACAGATAGGAAAACTGAGACTTAGAGAGGTTAACTGATCTGTTCCTGGCTACCCAACTTGTAAACTAGAATTTTAATTCCAACAGTCTGACTCCAAGATAAGAATCACAAATGAACATAAATAAGTCACAGCCACCACCTTCAAAGAGCTTCCACTTTATGACAGAAGATGTACTAGTGTTGTTCATACTTAATTTACAATTTTTCATTTAAGAAAAATACAATTACACTGAAATATACCATACACTAAACACAGCATTAAAAAAGTATATGGGAGGGACAAGTAATTCTGCCTACCTATCACGCGAATAGAGTTAGAAAAATCCCGGACCCAAAACAACACCAAGGAGAACAGGCACTAGGTAGTGCCAGAAAAACATCCTTGGTACCACAGTCAGAATTGGAATGCTAGTTGAAATGAATCATGTTATGTTTATATGTTATATACCATCTTTATTCCTACGGCCAAAAGGAGTTTGGAAATAATTTCGGTAGCATAAAAAGCCATTCCTTCTCAGTATCTTTCCTCTTCACTTTCTTGAAAATAGCATGTCACTCCTCACCCCATCTTCTTTCCTAGACTTATGTTTCCTCGTAGCACCTGACACTATATTTTACATGTTTATTGCTCATCTTTCTCTATAGGATGCAAGCTCTAAGACAGGATTTTTCTATTGTTCACTACCATACCTCCAGCACCTAAACAGTACATTTGTACGTGTCAGGTGCTCAAGAAACACTGGTTGAATGATGTCTGAAGGATCCTCCTTCATGTACTTTCCCTCGTTCAATTCAGAGAAGCCAGAATTGTTTTTAGTTTATTTTTATTTCTAACTAAGAGATGGTTAAGTGAAACAATTTCCAGTGTGACTGATGAGTAGTCATTAGAGGTCAATAAACTTTGGTACCAGCATATCAACATTTTCATGTGAATTAGGCATTTCAAAAGGACAGACTATAAAGGATATGCTAATTCCATTTTCAAATTTAATACTGTGGAGAATCTACTATGTAACAAGCACTGTTACAAATACCAAAGATAAAAAATGAATGTGACATGGTGCTGAACTCTGAGCAGCTCACAGCCTAGACAGGAGCAACTCCATTCCTCAAATCCATGCCATTCAGCTTTAACTCTTAGAAAGATGCTTCTTTCTGCTTTATATGTTATGACACCTTTTCTTATACCTTAACTCCTTTAACGTTCATAAAAACTCTTGTTTTAATATTAACTCTGGCTTTACAGAGGTAAAAACCTAAGATCTGCAAAATCAACGTCTTGAAAGAATTAAAACACAGTCCAACTGCCTTGCAAAAATCCAATCCAAGGTCCCCTGACTCCAAATGGCATGCTTTTCATTTATTCATTCATTTATTCAACAAATATTTACCAAGCAATTACTATGACGTACGTGCTGGAAATGCGACAATAAGTGAGGCTCACACCAAACTGACCGCCCAATCCTAACATGATACCAAGCTGATATCTGCTGTAAGACCCAGAACAAATTATTTCGCTTCCCTAAACCTCAGGTTTGTCATCTGTAAAACAAAGATAATGCCTCCCTGGCATGATGCATAGTGCCTGGCGCCCACGAATGGCAGAAATAACCAGTAATACAACTCATTACAGAGGACTAAGGGTAGACAGTGCTTCCGTTCAGAATAAAAATGAGGCCCAGCAAAGTTAAGTCGCCCCCAAGAAGGCCGGACTCTGCCAGCTCCTGCCAGCCTCGGACTCCGCGGACTTGGGGCCCTCTGCACGCGCCCAGGCACTTCGTTGGCCACAATCGTCGTCTACCCGCAGACGTCGGATCCTGGCCCCTTTTTCGATGCCCAAGGGATTCCCCCAGCAGCTACGAGGCAGAGATGCGCACACACACCCCCAGCCCCCCTGCCTGCCCGAAGGCCAGACAGGAGGTACCGCCCAACGGTCCAGGCCAGGAAGACCACTGCCTTTGCCCGCTGGGAAAGCAGGACCGAGTGGAGTCGCCCCGGTGCCACTACTCCTCACTCGGTGTTCACCTCACTGTAGAAGGTCATAAATGCTTCCTCAGTGCTCCCTCCGCCAGCCGAAGCCCCGCTCTCTCCTGGAGCCGCCATTTCCCCGGCCCAGCAACCACGTGACTCTCCCGCGCAGGCGCAGCCTCCTGTGATTCTTACAGGCCCGCCTCCCTAGCTCCGCCCCCTTCCTTGTGACTCTTAAAGGGCTGGCTACCAAGACAGAAACCTCTAACCTAAATAGACTCTTTTTAATTGAGGTGAGATACACATAACATATAATCAAAATGAACAGTTCAGTGCCTCTTTACACTCACAGTGTTGTGCAACCACCAACCTCTATCTAGTCCCAAAACACTTTCATCACCCCAGAAGGATACTTAGACCTATCAAGCAGTTCCTCCCCATTCCCTTTTCTATTCAACCCCTTACATCAACCAGTCTGTGTTCTGACTCTATGGATTTACCTATCCTGGACATCTTATATAAATGCAATCATACAATGTGTGACCTTTTGTATCTGCCTTCTTCACTTAGCATAATGTTCCCAAGATTCATCCAAGGTATAGCATGAATCATTATTTCATTACTTTTTATGGCTGAATGATATTCTGCTGTGTAAATATACCAATTTATTTTCACTCACCAAGGGATAAACATTTGGATTGTTTCCATCTTCTTGGTATACTGAAATGGTGCTTCTATGAATATGTGTGTACATGTATTTGAATACTAGTTTTCAGTTTCAACGGGGGAGGGTACACACCTAGAAATGAAATTGCTGAGTCTTATGGTAATTCTGTATTTAAGTTTTTGAGCAACTGCCAAGCTATTTCCCCCAGTGGCTGAACCCACCAGCAATGTACAAGCATTACCCTTTCTCCACATCCTCACCAACACTTGTTATTTTCTTTTTTTTTTTTAATTACAGCCATGATAGTACCTAGACTATCCTTTGCACAAGTTCAGTAAGACCCTCCATTGGATGCCCAGCCTAGGACATAATCAAGAAACAACAGTATCTGAGAACTAGAATCAGAATTTCTGAAACTAGAATGGCACTTAAATATCATCTAGAAACACAGCAAAGTATTACCACTACGTAGTGATCTTATAAGTGATTATTATTTCTATCCTTCTGCTTTTGTGTTTTCCAAGTTTTATGCTACCAACATTTGAAAATGTGCCCTGCAGGTTATTTCCTCTCATTTAAGTCATACAAACCAGGGTTGGTATTTCTCCAACCAAAAGATGATCAATAAAACAGTTCCACAACTTCATGGAAAGTAATGAAGGTATTTTTATAATTACGAACAAGATAATCTGGCCCAACCCTCTCCTCTAAAAGGAGGAAAAAAACTGAACTCAGAGAGAGAAAATGACTTAGGAAAAGGTTATAACTCCTACGGTCTTGTTCACACTTGTTAGATGGCTTTAGGAAGGTCAAAGCAAAGCCTTCCCTAGACTCCTACTTATGGTCTTTTCCACTTCGTTACTTCACATTACCAAAAGTCCAGCTATCAAGCCTATTTGATTGCATATTAATGCATTTTACAAATATTAAATTCAGTGCCTACTTGATCAGGCCCTGATAACTTTAAATAGTGAAAAGTGCAAAGACAGAGAGAGAAAGAACAAAACAGAACTATAATAAAATGACTAATGAGGTCAGGGAAGGTTTCTGAGGTGACATTTAAGCTGCAACTTGAGTGAGATGTCAATACAACAAAAGAACACTGGCATCTCTTAAGAGACTACATATATATATATACACACATATACATATACTTATAAAAAATTTTTCCCCACAACTCTAAGTCGGAGCATCCTGGACATAGCCCCCCAACCCCTACATTAGCCATCTTTTTGATGCTAGTAGCCCAGGAAAGGGAAGGCTTTCTTTGTGTGTTTAATAACTTCAGGATTGGAATCGCGGTATGGGGTGGATGCCACAACTCAGTCTGACAGGTCCAAGAGCTCAAAATACGACTTCTGACTGAGTTCCTCCTCCATTATTATTCTTGTCCTTTGGCCCCAAAGCCCTTGCCAGAGATTGGCTAAGAATAGGCCCGCCTCTAGCTCAGGATTCGCCGCGAACTGCAGGAACCCCTCCCCCTCCCCCTCATTATTTGCTACTCCTAGGTAAGTCCCGCCTCTCCATGGAAAAGATTGGCTGCGTGGCTCCCAGCGCGTTAGCGCCTGCTGAGAGTCTGCGCCGCCAGGGACTTGGAGAGGTGCGGTTCTGACAACAATGGCTGTCACGGCGTTTGCTGCGCGAGTGCGGCTAGGCGTGTGGGGCGTTAGGGCCATGCAGGCCCGAGGCTTCAGCTCCGAACGGGTACGCTGGCAGGAGCATCCGTTGTCCCATCCCTGAGCGCGGATCCCATCTCTTCGCACCTTTATCGATGTTCTCGTCTCTCTCCGCAGTCAGAGGACTCCCGCGCGGGTTCGATCCGGGAGGCCGGTGGGGCCTTCGGAAAGAGAGAACAAGCTGAAGAGGAACGATACTTCCGGTGAGGCCCACGGAACCCCGAATCCAGTCCGAGATCTCTCAGGGCCTTCGGATCCTACTTAAACTTCCAGTCCCCCTACCCTTCCCTCCCTGGTGCCCTAGGGGCGCCCATCCCCCAATAGAACTCGCAGGACCTGTACTTAAGTTACCCCTCACACTTGAGGTCACGACTGTCGCCACTTATAGGACGCTCCCCTGCCAAATAGTCCAGAGGCCCTTTTGGGGGCCTAATGCCATTTCCATCCGCGTGTCTCCAAAATTCTCAAACCGTGGCTCAACTCTTCCTGAATCATTTACCATGCCCACCCAGGGAATTCTCCCCTGGTCGTGCGAAGTGGCTTCCAGATTCTTCCAAGAGTGTCTAGATCCCACTGCCCAATATTTGCAGACCTTCTGAGCCTGCTTTCCGTGGCCCTCACCCACTCCTTAACCCCTCTAAATTCATTTTTCTCCTCCACATGGATGAACTCCCTGACTCTTCAGACCCTCAGCCATTTCTAGACCCTCATGCGTCTCCATTTCGGCCAGAGTGAGTGGGTCACAGGAGCT
This sequence comes from Panthera pardus, assembly GCF_024362965.1. Taxonomy (NCBI): domain Eukaryota; kingdom Metazoa; phylum Chordata; class Mammalia; order Carnivora; family Felidae; genus Panthera; species Panthera pardus. Next base: position 85,508,788 of record NW_026526666.1, on the reverse strand, counting down.
GGTGGCAGCTGCTTTTGGTTGGAATCCTCCTCCCGCGCTTCTTGGAGACTTTTGCCCTGCCTAGCCCAGCCCAGCCAGCCCAGCCCAGCCCAGCCCAGCCCAGCCCAGCGTCTGGGCTGGATAGATTTCTCTCCTGCATAAGAGTGGAGAACAGGCTGAACCTAGCAAGTCTTTCCCACCCCTTAGTTATCCTTTTCTGACTTCTACCCCCAGTGGGGAGCAGCTTGGAACTAATCTTCTGTTTGTCCTTTGGTCTATCTTTTCACTTCTGCCCTTTCTTACTCACTCGTAAGAATTATCACCATGGGCGCACTTGGGTGGCTCAGTTAAGCATCAGACTCTTGGTTTTTGGCTCAGGTCATGATCCCCCAGTTTGTGGGTTCAAGCCTGGCATCCGGCTGCGCACTGACAGTGTGGAGCCTGCTTGGGATCCTATCTCTCTCTCTCTCTCTCAAAATACATAAACTTAGAAAAAAAATTATCACCGGGGCACCTGGGTGGCTCAGTCGGTTAAGCGTCCGACTTGGGCTCAGGTCATGATCTCACAGCTTGTAAGTTTAAGCCCCGCGTCAGGCTCTGTGCTGACAGCTCGGAGCCTGGAGCCTGCTTCAATTCTGTATCTCCCTCTCTCCCTCTCTGTCCCTACCCTGCTTGTGCTCTCTGTGTCTCATAAATGAATAAATGTTAAAAAAAAAAAAAAAAAAATTATCACCATGCCAAACCAGAGAGCCAAGGCAAAGCCCTTAGAGACCATCTAATTGGGCCTCCACATTTTACATTAAGGAAAACCGAGGCCCAAATGTAGCCAAAGCAACATTTGAATGTCCCTTCTTGAGACCTAAATTGAGCTGCCAATACTTTTTTTTCTTTACCCTTCATTTTGGCCTTTTCAGTGAGCCATGCATTTCCCTATGCGAAGAAAGCCCCCTAGATAAATTGAGATAGGACATGGGTATTTGTCCTTTAACAATACCCCTTTGTCCCTACATCCCTCCTTTTGCTCTTTTTTTCCACAAAAAAAGGGATTCTGGTCTCTGGGTGGTTCCTGTCGTGAGGTGTTGGGGACTTAATGTCACACCACTCTGGAGTTTTCTAAAGAGAAATCTGAAAGGAATAACTCACAAACGATGGAATTTCAGGCACTGGCACCAGGATAATGGAATCATTTGGTCATCTCCTAAAGATGGATATATCCCGAGATGGAGTATTCTATCACTGGTGGGGTTTAGGATAGAAGAGGGTGACCAGCCAGACTCCCATGGGATTGGGACTGCTGTTCTTTGCCTTAGGTATTGTGGGTTATGCTTAGAGATCTCTGTGGGATGAAGGATTGGGATTAAACACAGCCACTGTGTCCTTGTAGAGCACGCACTAGAGAACAACTAGCAGCCTTGAAGAAACACCATGAAGATGAGATCAGTCATCATATAAAGGAGATTGAGCGTCTGCAGAAAGAAATTGAGCGGCACAAGAAGAAGATTAAACATCTCAAACGTGATGAGGAGGAAGATGATTAAATGCACACAGTTCCCAAAGAATGGCTATGTATTGTTGCTCACTTCTATGTAAACATAGTCCTGGTTTTATTAAATATCTGTGTGCTGCCAACAGATTACAATAAATTATCATCAGTGAATTGTGTCAAATGCCTTCTTCCACTGTCTGGAAAGGGGTAAGAGGGACATACTACTGGACTGCTAAAATGAATCAGACAGGGTACCTGCAATAGGGAACTCAAACAGCACAGTGTGATAAGTGCTATGCAATTTATGGGGCAGGGGGCTGTGACACAAGGAAATTCCCTCTTCCTTTCTGGTACTAGTCAGAGGTGTTCAGAGAAAGCCTCTTGAAAAACAAACCCTAGGGGCGCCTGGGTGGCTCAGTTGTATGAGCGACCGACTTCAGCTCAGGTCATGATCTCACAGTTTGTGAGTTCGAGCCCCACGTCGGGCTCTGTGCTGACAAGCTCAGAGCCTGGAGCCTGCTTCGGATTCTGTGTCTCCTTTCTCTCTGTCCCTCCCCTCCTCATGCTCTGTCTCTCTCTGTCTCAGAAATAAATAAACATTTGGGGCGCCTGGGTGGCTCAGTTGGTTATGCGTCCAACTTCTGCTCAGGTCACGATCTCGTGGTCCGTGAGTTTGAGCCCCGCGTCAGGCTCTGGGCTGATGGCTCAGAGCCTGGGGCCTGTTTCCGATTCTGTGTCTCCCTCTCTCTCTGCCCCTCCCCCGTTCATGCTCTGTCTCTCTCTGTCTCAAAAATAAATAAACGTTAAAAAAAAAGAAAAAAGAAAAACAAACCCTAATCCAAGACCTGAGGTTAAGAGCAGCCTGGAAAATAGGAATGATAGGATATCATTCAAGGCACCATCAGTCCATTTTGCATTTATAAAATGATTAGAAAGGGGTACCTCGCTGGCTCAGTCGGTAGAATGTGCTATTCTTGATCTCAGGGTCATATGTTCAACCCCCATGTTGGGTGTAGAGCTTACTAAAAATAAAAATTAGAAGGCACCTGAGTGGGTCGGTTGGTTAAGCATCTGACTTCAGCTCAGGTCATGATCTCATGTGAGTTCGAGTCCCGCTTCAGGTGAGCCCCACTTCTCTCTCTTTCCCTTCCTCCCTCCCCCTCTCTGCCCCTCACTCACTTGCACTGTCTCTCAAAAAAAATAAAAATAAAAATTAGAGAACTCTTCATATGAGCTAGTTACCTCTTGTTCTAATTAGCCTTGTACAAATTGAAAGAACTGGAATTAGAAATTGTGTTTTGCCTACGGTCGCTCAGTATTGTGGAGTTGAGGTTTCCAAGTTAGTTAATAGCAGAGAAGCAGAATTATTTCTTAGGTTATATTTTGCTTTGCTGAGTGGGCTCTTGATTCAGATTTGACCATAGGGCTTGTTTAAATTATTATACAAACGAGTGGTGCGACTCCTCCAGGCCAGAATAACATTTGGGGCCAATATCAACACCTTTCCAATTCGCCAGTTTAATAGATCATTTGCCCCAGAATTGTGATGAGTCTTTTGTTGCAAGACTCTATTACAAAAAAAGGCTTTAAAGCCATTGAATGGTAAGTTTGGACTAGTCATTGACCCTGCCCTTGAAGAAAAGTCACTAGATGTCTGTTTCCAAAACGCATGTCCATTGCTACTGCTGGTGAAAAGTTTATAGACACTCCTGAGATATGAATGCTGAGATTCAATTGGCCAGCAATAAAATTACCTCAAAGATGCAGTGCAAAAAATGATCATAAGTCACATGCCTTTTTTTTTTAACTTTACAACACTACAAAATTTGGAAAGTTAAAAAAAAAATTAGTTGAGGAAAAAGTAACATCTTCCATTTTGCACTTTATGACCCTCTTCCCCAGCCCAGGCTTACGAAATCCCCGAAGTTCATAGATGATAGTGCTTTTGTGACTTGTGATCAATAATTGCCTTATTGGGAGTGATGTTCCATCTACACTCACTTAGTGAGTGTACCATCTGCTCTTGACATTTATTTTTATTTATTTTTGAGAGAGAGGGAGACAGAGAATCCCAAGCAGGCTCCGCGCCATCAGCTCAGAGCCCGACATGGGGATCGAACCCACAAACCGTGAGATCATCACCTGAGCTAAAATTAAGAGTCAGATGCTTAACCAAATGAGCCACCCAGGTGGCTCCACACTTATTTCTATTTTAAATTAAAGTCACTCTAATGATTGGATAAAACAAGCAAAAAGTTGAAACTTTGAAGTGAAGATGAAAAGCAAGCTCGAATTCTTAGAAAGATAAAATGAATAATTTTTGGAGCAGCTTAATTTAAAAGTGCCTGAACTTTATGAAAATGGTAACTCATGGTCTTTTTGTTGCAACGTATCTTTGGTTAATTTTTCTATCATGCTACAATAAAAGTAAGATAAATATTGTTTAAAATACATTTTAAAAATACATTTTGAATACATTTATTTTTTTGTGCTAGAACCATTTTAATGTAATTATATATATCTGCCAAATCCAGGAAGAAAAAGTTTATGCATATATAACTTTTCCAGTTAACATCTGCAAGCATAAATGACAATGATCACAGTCTATAAATTCATCAGGGTCAGAGCAATTGACCAATGTCTCCATACTGCTAGACTTACCAACAGTAAATTACAGATGAATTAATGTCCTGTTTCTCTTCTCTCACTCTCCTTGTCCAGAGATATTTTGTTGTAAAGTTTCAGTGCAGCTCACCTCCAGCCAAAGGCAATCTTTTTAGGTAAGTACTCAGTTGCTCTGAATTTGCTTATAATTATAACCTACTTAATCACAGAGGAACGTCTGTAGAGGTGGAGTTCAAGGTTGCATACAACAACAGGAGATCCCAGTTTTGAAGTTTAGCACAGATTAAAAACCACAGATGCACCATTTATATAAGACACACACTGATTGTCTCCTAAACTACATATTGACTCCTTATGAACATTATTTTTAAAACAAAGTAGTGCATCTGGGACAATCAGTCGCACAATTCACACAGCCCTGAAAAGTTTTTCAGTGCCAACTACCAATTGGTCATGAAACGTGAGTGAGCTTGAGACACTTCATTCCTAAGATTCAACCACAGATTGGCTAAAACACTGGAACCCCTCTGCTTAAGAAGTCTATGTCCTTCCCTCCTTTCCCTCACAATTTAGTTTTGTTTATTTTTGGTGGTGTTTGGTTGCACATGGCTAGAATGCTTTTGGTCACTTTGCAAATCAGGAAAACAAATGACCTAAAACTATGACAGGATCTTAAGTAGACTGGTTTGTCCATTTCAGGTTGCTGGTTGCTGGTGGCCCCTCTAAGGCCCTTCATTTTTCCTTCTATGCCTCCCGGAACATTGATTAGAAGATGAGTCTGAGCATCATGCCATCTAACTCTTTTAACCAATGCCTGGCTAAACCTGGAATGTCCAGCCCAGTATATTTAAAAATCGCCCACAAAAAGGTTCTACGGATCTTCACAAAACCTGGTATTTCCATGGAGATGTCTGATCTTTATATTCCAAGCAGTCAGCATTGAAATTAAGCTTCCAGGAGGCAGTTTGGTCCTTATGATCCAAACAATCAGTGGTTGAGTTAAAATCCAAGCTTGAAGCTCCATATTCCTGGGTGGAAAGAGAAGCTGGGGACTGATTGAGATGGCTGTTGACCGCATTGGTACCAGGGGCTGAATGTGGCCCCTGGTCCAGGAAGCTGGTGATGTATATAGGGGTCAAATAAGATCCACAGTCCATGTCCCCAAAGTAGGAAGCTGAGCCAGCATATCCTTGACTATAACCCGAAGCCTGAGTATAGGTCATGGGACAGGACCTCTGCATGCAGGAAGAGGAAGTGGACAAGGGATCTGACAGTGGGGAGATGGAAGCTGGGCTCCAGATAGACACAGGAGCACTGCTGCTGGAAATGGCCAGGACTGAGGTGCTAGAGGGGGGAGCAAATTGGCCACTCATTCCACTCTCTGAACTTACCTCCCGAGCTGGAGAGGTCTTCTTTTTCGCAGGTGTCACTTTGTTTTGACCTCCATTCTGTTGCTGCTGCTGCTGCTGCTGCTGCTGCTGCTGCTGTTGGCGGCACTTAGCTCTTCGATTCGTAAGCCATACCCGGGTAGCTCACCGAGGGGCGCAGCAAGAACATGCCCAAAGTGATCAGACTCAGTCCGTTGACTGCGTAAGGCGGTTGCTTAAGATAAGACATCATGCCAAGGTTGTTTGGAGGCGCGAAATCGGCTCAAATCAGGGGGGACCCAGCCAGAAGGTCTCGCTTCGCTGGGGGTGGACAGATTCAGGGTCCTTAGTGTGTGGGTTTGGAGCGGTTGAACTATGGGCAAAGCAAACAAACAGAGGTGCTGGTTTACTGCTTCACAGGCACAGCTTTTCCACGTTCCACCACTAACTTAGAAAGCTTAAATATATTTGTTTAAATATATCTTTGTTGGGGTGCCTGGGTGGCTCAGTGGGTTAAGTGGCCGACTTCAGCTCCGGTCATGATCTCACCTCTGATGAGTTCGAGCCCCACGTCAGGCTCTGTGCTGACAGCTCAGAGCCTGGAGCCTGCTTCAGATTCTGTGTCTCCCTCTCTCTCTGCCCCTCCCCTGCTTGTACCCTGTCTCTCTCTCTCTCTCTCTCAAAAATAAATGTTAAAAAAATTAAATATATCTTTGGTAAAATCCTCAGATAATTTATATATGAACCAGTAACCATAGACACGTAGCACAGGTCATAAGATTCCCCAGAAGTACCCCAGATGTTTCTTAGAATTTGGAAAATACTCCAGCAGGGGTTCTTAAAGTGCTTGCAGGCCAGCATCAGCATCACCTGGGAGCTTGTAAGAAATGCAAGTTCTCAGGCCCCTTCACAGACCTGCTACACTGAGGGTAGGACCTAGAAATCTGTTCAACAAGCTTCCCAAGTGATTCTAATGTCCACTGAAGTTTGAGGGCCACTGTACAAGTAGCTTCTCATGATATTTGCTGGCATTCTTGGCCATAGGACATTTTTATAAAGGCAGATTACTAAGTATAACTACATATATCGAATACAGATCTTCATATGAATCCTGTTTCAGGATAAAAATAAAGATATGTTAAAATTATTCTTGTACAAAACATGTTGACATTTTTAGAGCATAGCATTCCCTGGAATAAAATCACTTTTGTTTACAAGTAACAGAAAACCAACACAAGCTGGCTTAAGGAGGAGAAAAAAAGAGTGATTTTTTTTTTTTAAAGAACAGGGGCTATTGTCTCAGAATCACAACAAACCTTAAACAAACGAAACTCAGGAAAGGCAGGGACCAGAGAAACTCAGAACTGCAGGAGCAGATCTATCGAAGCAGCTTCCTCACCATCTGTGTCAGTGCCTTTTTTTCTTTTTGAGATTTCTATGGAATTTTGTACAATGAAGTTCTTTAACAATAGCACAACAGTTTATATTTATGAGCACTTCACAATTATTTGTTCATTAAATCTTGTGATATTTCTGGGAAATAGACCCACGCTGTTAGTTTACTTTTATAAGCAAAGTAACCAAAGCAGGGAATCGTGAAGTTTCTCCAAGCCACACAGCCAGGTTTCTGCTGAGCAAGGACTTTCCTTCAGAGCACCTGCTCCCACGAACTTAAGCCGTAGTCCCAGTATAGTGGTTCAACTGCCTGTTAAGTTAGTCCCCCCCTCAATGTGGGACAGGTTGGGGGAGTGCCTGGGTATCTGGGAATGGTTGGTTAAGGTGAAGGCTCCTGAAAGTAAATGTAGAAGTGCCAGTGGTTGGCGTTGGCATTGACATTAACATTTGGGCTGTATCATGCATCCCATCAGTATGTCAGTGCGTGCCTATATGACACAAACACACGTTTGCAATAGAGTCCAGTTTGAGATTTTCACATCAGTAAGTCTAAAGTTGTAATTCCCAACCTGGGCAGCACATTGAAATACCTGAGAGCTTTAAAATTAAGTCAAAGTCTCAGAACCAATTAAATCCAAATATCTGAGATGGGGGTGTGAGCTTGGATATTTTCAAAATTCCCCTTTTTTCCAATATGTGGCCACAGTTAAGAATCACTGGTATAAAGGATCCTGCAGATCTGGTGGTATGGTTGGGCAGATTGTTCACTGGATAAGGACACCTAACTGAAGGGACCAAGGAATACTAAAATTCAGCCCACACCCTGCTCACCAAGCAGTGTCCTCTTGGTTAGGGGTGGCATCTATTCTGAAAGAGTCACCTTTTAACTAATTCCCACAAAGAGGACCCTGGGTCATTCCACTATTCTTGAATGTGCATTGCTGTATATTCTACATATGCCATTTTCAGATTTTAAAAAGTGTATTCAGGAGTGCCTGGGTGGCTCAGTCAGTTGAGCATCCAACTTCAGCTCAGGTCATGATCTCATGGGTTGTGAGTTCAAGCCCTGTCTCAGGCTCTGTGCTGACAGCTCGGAGCCTGGAGCCTGCTTCAGATTCTGTGTCTCCCTCTCCGCCCCTCCCGTGCTCACACACTCTTTCTCTCTCTCTTCCTCTCAAAAATAAATAAAACATTAAAAAAAAAAGTACCCCTTTGAAAAATGTATTCATTAAAAATTATATTTAGCATCTGCTACCTGGTGGATACTTGGCATACATGGGGTACACAACTACAAAATAATCACAGCTCCTGTCTTTTTTTTTTTTTTTTTTTTTTTGGATAAGCTGTATGCCCAACATAGCGCTCAATTCACTGACCTGGAGATCAAGGGCCACATGTTGTGCTGACTGAGCCAGGCAGACACCCCACAGCTCCTGTCTTTATGGAACCCACAGCCTGTTGGGAAAAACAAGTGGTTAAACAATATGAGAAGTGTTCTAATGGGAGTGTGTGCAGAATGCTGGAGGAATGACACTGCTCAGGACACTTTGACAAGGCTCCAAACAGCCTCCCATATGCCACTGGCCCGGGCACCATTGAATCTGCCAGATCATATGACCCAAGTGGCAGAGCAGCCTGCATGGCAGCCTGGCCTTCTCTCTTGCTCTTATCCCCACACGTAAGTAGCGGCTTTTCAGGTTTTTCAATAAACGGGTTGGAGTAATACACTCAAATGGGGAGTGTTGCCTCCAAACTCCAGAGTTCCACTAGGTGTTACGCCTCTTTCCTCATCGTAGGAGGGGACAGGTGAAACACCTTATCCTTCATCTTAGAAGGGGCAGAACAACATGCCACACATCATTGGATCCCTAGAGATTTCACAAAGATAGAAGGCCCCAGAATTTTTGTCAGATTTATTTTCCACCCTCTGACACACAGATGTCTTACCAATAAGTCTAGAGTAGTTGCTACTTCTTGCTCACTAGGGCCCATTAGCACGATGTCGTCAATGTCATGGACCAGGGTGATGTCTTGTGGAAGGGAAAGGTGATCGTAATGGCCTGAATGTCTGTGTCCCCCAAAATTCATATGTTGAAATCAGACCCCCTAATGTGATGGTATTAGGAGGTGGGGCCTTTGGGACATGATTAGGTCATGAGGATGGAGCCCTCGTGAATGGGATTAGTGCCCTTATAAAAGTGACCCCAGATGTGAGCTCAAGCCCCACATTGGGCTCTGCACTGGGCATGAAGCCTATAAAAAAAAAAAAAAAAAAAAAAAGGTGACCGGATCTTTCACTCTCTGCCATGTGAGGATACTATGAGAAGTCTGCCAGTCAGCAACCCAGAAGAGGGATCTCATCAGAACCTATTCATGCTGGCAATCTGATCTTGGACTTCTAGCCCCCAGAACTGTGAGAAATAAATTTCTGTTTTTTTTTTAAATTAATTTTTTTTCAACGTTTTTTATTTATTTTTGGGACAGAGAGAGACAGAGCATGAACGGGGGAGGGGCAGAGAGAGAGGGAGACACAGAATCGGAAACAGGCTCCAGGCTCTGAGCCATCAGCCCAGAGCCCGACGCGGGGCTCGAACTCACGGACCGCGAGATCGTGACCTGGCTGAAGTCGGACGCTTAACCAACTGCGCCACCCAGGCGCCCCTAAATTTCTGTTTTTTATAAGCCACCCAGTTATGGTACTTTGTTACAGCAGCCTGAATGGGCTAAGACAGTGATCAATTGTCCTGTGAACCAAATTTTGACATAGAGTTGAAGAATGGATATATTCCTGAGGCAGAACAGTGAGGGTATATTGCTGGCCTCAGGATTCTCCAGAGAAACAGAACCGACAGCATGTATAGGCTATATAGAAGTGATTCAGAGATTATGGTGGCTGAGAAGTCCCATGAACTGCCATCTGCAAACTGGAGACCCAGAAAAGCCAGTGGTATATTCTCGTCCAAGATCAAAGACCTGAGAATCAAGAAAACCAACAGAGTAAGTTTTAGTGCAAGGGCAGAAGACCTATGTCCCACCTCAAGTAGTCAGGACAATGAGAAAAAATTCTCCTTTCCTCTGCCTTTTTGTTTTATTTGGGACCTCAGTGGATTAGATGGTGTCCATCCACATGGGGAAGGGCAATCTGCTTGACTCAGTCTACTGAGTAAAAGCTAATCTCCTCTGGAAACACCCTTACAGACTCACCTAGAAATAACATTTAGCCAAATATCTGGGTGCCCTATGGTCCAGTCCAATTGACCCATTAAATTAGCCACCACACCAGCTGAAAGCAAACTGTTTTTTGTGGTCCTTATCGACAGGTATGAAGAGAAAAGCATTTGCCAGCTCCATAGCTCCATACCAGATAACAGGGAATGTGTTCATTTGTATCCCCATGTTCATCCTTTTCTTACCCCACATTGTAGGGAAAGTGACATTAGAAGCAATTAGCCGAAGAGAGGCTAATTCACTACATTTCTACATTTCTTAGTTTCTCATTTCTACATTTCTACTCACTACATTTCTTAGTTTGACAAGAATGTTCAAAAGTATCATACATACTGTCACTAGATCATTGCTTCTTATAAGTAGTTGATTAAGAATATCTGATGGTGAGAGCACCTGGCTGGAGCACACAGCTCTTGATCTCAGGGTTGTGGGTTCAAGCCCCATGCTGAGTGTAGAGAATACTTAAAATCTTGGGGTGCCTGGGTGGTTCAGTCAGTTAAGTGTCCAACTCTTGATTTGGGCTCAGGTCATGATCTCACAGTTTGAGTTCGATCCCCACGTTGGGCTCCATGCTGTCAGTGTAGAGCCTGTTTGGGATTCTCTCTGTCTCCTTCTCTCTCTGCCTCTCTCCTGTTTGCATGCATGCACACACTCTCTCCCTCTCTCAAAATAAATAAAAGAACTTAAAAAAAATAACAGAAAATATTTTAAAAAGTACCTGATACTGGCATTTTTAATATCTTTATTGCCAGATCATACCATAGACTATCAGTGCTATCTTTACTACCAGAAATAGAGCCATTAGTGTCTTTTAAGTCTAATAAGAGTAGAAGAGCCAATTCCAGAGCCCCCAGAATCAATTCTGAAACTCCTTAAATTTCTGTTCTTCTAGAACCACTCTCAGTACCAAAATCTGTATCAGTCAGGGTTCTCCAAAGAAACAGAACCAATAGGATCAATTATGGAGGCTGGCAAGCCCCAGTGTCTGCAGTCACAAGCTGGAGACCCAAGATGGTATAGTTTCAGTCCAAGTCCAAAGGCAGGAAAAACTGCTATTCCAGCTCAAGTCACCTAGGCAGGAGAAAATGCCCTCTTATTTGTGGGAAGATCAACTATTTTGTTTTATTCGGGCCCTCAACAATACTACTCTACCTATTCAATATTAATCTTATCCAGAAACACCTTCACAGACACATCCAGAATAATGTTTCACCAAATGTCCAGCCACCCAGACAAGTTGAAACCTAAAATTAACCATCACACCTCCCTTGCTAAGCTATAATTGCCTGTGCGGCCTGTAGTGCTCTGCTTGTTTGGTGACTTCTCCAAGCTGTCTTTGCAATAACTGCATTCCTTGTCATGGTGGTCCCTGACATCTCTATTCCTCAGCGATCAGCCAGTGACCTAACAAAGATTTCTCTTTCTTTTACTTTTTAAATGTTTATTTATTTTTGAGAGGAGGGGAAGGGGCAGAGAGAGGTGGGGACAGAGGATCTGAAGCAGGCTCTGTGCTGACAGCAGAGAGCCTGATGTGGGGCTTAAACCCATGAACCATGAGATCATGACCTGAGCCAAAGTCAGACGCTTAACTAAGCCATCCAGGTGCCCCAAGATTTCTTTTTTTTTTTTTTAATGTTTATTTATTTATTTTGAGGGGGGGAGGGGCATCAAGAGGGGAAGAGAGAATCCCAAGTAGGCTCTATGCTGTCAATGCAGAGCCCAACATGGGGCTCAATCCCACAAACTGTGAGAACGCGACCTGAGCCGAAATCAAGAGTTGGGCACTTAACCAACTGAGCCACGCAGGTGCCCCCAAAGATTTCTTTAAACACTGAAATTTAAACAGCCTCTTTCTTTGTTAAGCAGTCCCCTGATTATTGTATATGGCTTGTTAGATTCCAGCATTCCAAAAAAGTTTATTCTGACCATCTCTGCCAGCTTAGTGGCTGTTTCAGTGGACAGAACAATTCCTCTAGCTCTCAACTCTACCATTTTTTATCATTGAGATGCTTTTTAAAAATGGATAATTCTGGGGTATCTGGGTGGCTCAGGTTGTGATTTCATGGTTTGTGAGTTCAAGCCCCCCATCGCGCTCTGTGCTAACAGTGTGGAGGAGCCTGCCTGGGACTCTCTCTCTCCCCCTTTCTCTGTCCTTCCCCTGCTCATGCTCTCTCTCTCTCTCTCAAAACAAATAGATAAACTTTTTTCAAAAATGGAAAAATTCTAACTTCTACCCTAGACATCATGAATTAGAATATTGAGGAAAGTTCCAGTAATCTGCATTTTTTTTTTCAAAGTTTATTTATTTATTTTGAGAGACAGCAAGCACATGCGGAGGGGAGGGGCAGAGAGAGAGGGAGAGAGAGAATCCCAAGCAGGCTCCGTGCTGTCAGGGCTCAAACTCATGAAACGTGAGGATCATGACCTGAGCCAAAACCAAGAGTCAGATGCTTAACCAACTGAGCCACCTGGGCGCCCCCAGTAATCTGCATTTTAACACAGCTATTGATCTGGGCTATGACTCAGATCTAACAAGAGTCTACTTTGCAAATTTCCAATTCTTGGAAAACACTCAGACCCAGCTTGAGTCAGACAATCCCATTTAGTCTAAAAGGCCAAGGCCAGGAGAGTATGATTATGGCCCACTGTTGTATGTATGGGATAGTTGCCATAGGTGGAATTGCGAGCCAGGCAGATATTTCAAGAGTTGTCTGCTGCGGTCATTAACTCAAAGACCCTGATGAAATCTATTCTGAATGTTTCTTTGTCAACTTAATCACTATGTTCTTATGCCTAGTGTATCTTCCTCCATCTTCCTAAAGGGACTGAGGTCAGAAGATTCTGGCATTGTCAACAGTTTTCTTTTCTTTTTTTAATGTTTATTTTTGAGAGAGAGAGACAGACAGACAGAGAGTGAGTGGGGAGGAGCAGAGAGAGGGAGATACAGAATCCGAAGCAGGCTCCAGGCTCTGAGCTGTCAGCACAGAGCCCGATGCAGGGCTTGAACTCATGAACCACAAGATCATGACCTGAGCCAAAGTCAGACACTTAACCGACTGAGCCACCCAGGCACTCCTCTTTTTTTCTTTTTTAGAGAGAGAGAGAGCACAAGCAAGGGAGAGGGGCAGAGGGAGAGAGAGAGAGAAAGGGTGAGAGAGAGAATCTCAAGCAGGCTCCATCCTCAGGGTGGAGCTCAACACAGGGCTCAATCCCACAGCTTGGGATCATGACCTGAGCCAAAATCAAGAGTTGGACGCTCAACTGACTGAGCCACCCATGTGCCCCACCAACATTTTTCTGATTTCGGAAATGTTCCTCTGGTTGATGCCTCCAAGTTTCTCATTCCATTCTCCACATCTGTCACCCAAAAAACAAAAGTTATTTAGTTCTTGGGAGACGGATGTAATGAATTGAAAATCACCTGCTCTGTGAAACAGTAAGATTCTTCTAGGAGTATACAAATTATTTACTGAATGTTTACTATGTTCCAGGCACCGTGCTAGGTGCCAAAATACAACAGAAAACCAGACAAGGTCCGTCTTCATGGAGTTGCCATAATGTAAGAAAGGCAAAAGTTAAACAAGTTCATACGTTAAGTGGAAGAAAAGTAAAGCAGGGTAAAGGGATATAAAATGGCTGAAATTTAATTATTTTATATAGTGCGATCAGATAAGTTTGTCACCTTATGGAGTCACCTGTGACCTGATAAGAGATAGGACTAAAGAAGAATATAAAAACAGGGGCACCTGGCTGGTAGAGCCTGCAACTCTTGATCTCACAATGATTTCAAGCCCCATACTGGGCACAGAGATTACTCAAAAAAATAAATAGGGGTGCCTGGGTGGCTCAGTTGGTTGAGCATCTGACTTTGGCTCAGGTCATGATCTCACAGTTCACGGGTTCAAGCCCCGCATCAGGCTCTCTCCTGTCAGCACGGAGCCTACTCCTGATCATCTGTCTCCCTCTCTCTCTGCTCCTCCCCCACTCATTCTCTCCCTCTCTCTCTCAAAAATAAACATTTAAAAAATGTTTAAAAAAATAAATAATTTATGAAAAAAAATAACTTAAGCTATGAAGATACAGAGCAAAGCTGAAGTCTAACAGCAAAGGCAAAGGCTTTGAGACAATAGTGGCTTAACATGGTCAAAGCAGGGACCCCTGGGTGGCTCAGTCGGTTGAACGTCCAACTTTGGCTCAGGTCATGATCTCACAGTTCGTAGGTTCGAGCCCCGCATCAGGCTCTGTGCTGACCTCTTGCTCAGAGCCTGGAGCCTGCTTCAGATTCTGTGTCTTCTTCTCTCTCTGCCCCTCCCCCGTTCACGCTTTGTCTCACTCTGTTTCTCAAAAATAAATAAATGTAAAAACAAACAAACAAACAAAACCATGGTCAAAGCAAAGTAGCCAGTACACCTGGAGCAGATTAAGTGAGGGGAGTGAGAAACTGGTGATATTGCACATCTGGTAGCAAAATTTCCACCTCTGAACATAGCATTTGTTGTTGTTGTTGTTGTTGTTGTTTCTTACATTCCATTTGGTTTTGTAAAAATGGGCTCACTTTGGCCTGGTCTTATTAAAAAAACCAAACACCCAAAGTTAATGGGCACAGAACTAAATGAGGTAGTTACAAGAGCCTGGAGAGTAAGACGAGAAACCCTGGCTCTAATTCCCACTCTGCCACTACCTTACACTTTGACCTTGAGCAAGGGTGTGTTTGAGCAAGAGTGAACAAGAATAGAAGCAAGTGAAGGTGAAAGGGAAGGCACAGGACCATCATAGGGCTTTGAATACCATGTTAAAGAATCTTGACCTTGTCCAGAGGTTTCAAAGGCAGGTTCCTACAGAGGCTAGACCTCTAATGTGAGTCAAGTGGTCTATGTGTTATTATTATGGAAACTGAGAACTGGAGGAGACATGCCCAGCTACTTAGACCTGCTGATAGCACCAGGAATGCAGGCCCAGTGTTAACACATCTTACATGTTTTCGAAGATAATTCACAAATTGGGAGATTTTACATAAAATCTCCTACTTTTTATTTTTATTCTGAAATTTTAAAATTATTTTTAAATCTCCTAATTTTTATTTTTTTTTAATGTTTATTTATTTTGAGAGAGAGAGTGAGCACACGAGTGGCGAAGGGGGAAAGAGACAGGGAAAAAGAATGCCAAGCAGAGTCCACAGTCAGTGCACAGCCTGATGTAGGACTCGAACTCATGAACCATGAGATCATGACCTGAGCGGAAATCAAGAGTCAGATGCTTAACCAACAGAGCCACCCAGTCGCACCTCCCCTCTCTAAGGGATTTTTTTTTTTAGTTACAAACATAATACATCTTGTCATTATTAAAAACATTTAAAGAACTGTATAAAGAATCTTATAATTTCTCTATCCCGCCTCCACTTCAGAGGTAACTGGATGCTAACAGTTTGTTTCAAACTGTTTATCTTTCCAGACAGTTGTTGCCTCTGTGTAATCATATGATATCTATGAGATTATTCTATATATATCATTTGCAACTTGTTTTTTGTTTTAACATTAAAACCTGCACACCTTTTCATTTCACACAGAGCTGCCTCCTGTTTCTTTGCAGCAAGATGTTCCATTGTGTGGGTGAATCTGTTTCTTACTTTAACCAATCCGCTTTGATGGGTATTTTGAGCGCTTCCACTCTGACACTTTTGCAACAACAGAACACCTAACAGGAGGAATACCACCTTAGGGCAGAAAGCCTGAAAAACATTAGAAAACACAAAATGGGATAGATATCATTTCGTGTTATTTCTTTTTTACCTTTGTACTTCCCTGTATTTTCTAAATTTTCTCCAATAATATATGTCATTTATAACTTGGACGGGAAACACATAAACCAAAATCAAATGTTCATTAAAAAGAAGAAAAGGAAAAGGAAAGAAACGAAAAGCCAACAGAGTAGTACCCGCCCCCTTCCGCGAAGGCGGAGCCAGGCGGAGGGAGGGGCGGGCAGGCAGGGCCTGCACCAATCAGAGCTCGGTTGATAGGTAGAGTCAGGAGATGTGGAGCTACTCCCCGCCCCACAAACCGCCTCCGGGCTTGATTTCCTAAACCAACCTGGAAACCCGCCTGGGCCTAACCAGTGCGCAGTTGCGCAGCTGGTATTGGCTGCCATATAACCGCGCCCATCTTCCTGCTCATTGGCTGCCGCGGTTTACGAAAGAGGAGCCTGTTGCTGAGTGAAAAGAAGTGCTGTAGCTTTTTCTAGGGTGAGATGTTAGGACTGTAACCGTCTTGGGTCACTTTGGGTCAAAAAAGCAATGATACTAACCACATTTATTCACTTCCTGCTAAGTGCCAGTCTCCGTGCTCCAAAATTCTAAATGTTAATGGTTAAACCACCTTTCTTGAACACCCACTATCTGTCAGTCACTGAGTCAGATATGTTACAATAAGAACAGTAACAAAATAAATAATAATTACAGTTTGTTGAGCGCTTGGTCTGCATCAAGCCTTGTTAAGGAATTTGTATGCATTAGCTCACGTCCCCACAGCAGCCTCTGTGGAGGTAAACTTGATTGCCCCATTTTACACAGCAGGAAACTGAGTTTCAGAGAAGTGACATGACTTGCCTAGGTTCACACAGCTGGGAAGGGTTAGAACTGGAAACTTGAACTCCGATATCCTGAGTCCACGTCCAACTTATTTTGGGGACGGAATGGGTACAGACTCAGTAGGAAGAGAAGGGACGGGATGGTGGCAAGATGCTGGAAACATTACTCCAAGCACAGGCCTCGGGGTGACTGAAAATGGACAATGGGATGTGTAGAGCTTCTAGGAGTGGAGAGAGGGAGGGGAAAGAGAACAGAGAAAAGCCAGTTGTTTTCCTGGAAATGTGAGGCTCCCAGGGCAGCCTACAATGATGCAAGTGACCCTGCATTGGAGGCCTGAACTAAGGTTCTAGTCTCTGCTCTGTGACCAACTTTCTGTGGGCCCGCAGGCTTCCTGTCTGTAAGATGAAAAGAGTAAGCCAAAACAGGGGGAAGTGCATTCAGGTAGGGAGGTCTTTGGGAGTATGGTCCATGCTGGCATCGGAGAATCCTCAGCAACCACACAATCTTTAGCTGTTGCCTGGACTCTTTTCGGGACCTTCAGGCGGTGACACGGGACTGGACAATCCTGTAAACTCAAAATGGTTTAGAGGTGGCCCTCAATCCACCCTTTCTTCCCTCCGTCCTTTCTGAACTGTAGCAGAGTCTTGCCTGCAGGGGGCGCTGAGGGCTCGCTCAGCCGATAAAACCAAACTGAAATTCGTAATGAATTATCCAAAAGAACCCAGCTGGTCAGTTTTTGTATTTTATTTACTAAGAGGGGTGAGGCTTTTGAAACCTGAACGTTTCTGTCCGCAGTATACAATTGACGAAACTGAATTATACGCCTTGCCCAAATCCCTATACGGCGGCTCTGAAGGTTTAGAGCTCATTTCATTTCCTTTGTTTTACAGATAAAGAAACAAATCCTAAAAGCTAAAAAAAAAAAAAAAAAAAAAAATCACTTTGGGTCACATGGCTAAAAGCTAGCATCCAGGTGCCTGACTCCAGGGCAGTGGTCTTAGGAGATAGTTGGCTTTGTTTCTTAGAGTCTATGGTTGTCCTACCCCTAAAGCACAACTCCAGGGCACAACTTCAGTTCTGCTGTAAGGCTTGGCAGCTCACGACCTGTGAGCCAGAAGGTTCTTCCTGGGCACCTAGCACAATGCCTGCTTAATGAGTGATTAAATGGACGAATGTGTGAATAAGCCTTGGAGGGTGGGTCTGCTTTTGGTTTTATCAAATCGGTTAGAGTTAGGTTTCTTCCCTAAAAGCTCCCCCAAGGCAGGAATTGTATTCTGAGCTGGGAGGGGGTGTGCGTGAAAATAATAAAAAGAGCACAGAAAAGTACCTCTGGGGTGATAAATCACAGCCCCAGATATGGTCAGGGTACAAGGTTATTATAGCAGAGTGATTCCAGAATTTGGGATTCGAAAATTAATTCAGAAAGAATGAATACAGAACAGAAGAGAATCCCATTAGGGTTAAAATCTGTGAGAGGGTCTGAAGCTAAAGAAACCTCAAAAACATTTCAAATCCAATCTAGATGTATCTTCAGGGCTGGAATGTGATTGAAGAATAAAAAAAGCTTTGGCCAATCAGTGGCCTCAACATAGCTGATGCAAGAGTCGAGTGAGTATGGCAACAGGAGGTGGAGATCTTTGCCGAACCGAAAATACAAGGTGTGGGGGTGGGGAGGAATAAGCCCAGCCTGTGTCACCAGGCCGTGCTGTGCTGGGCAAGAAGCTTCACTGCTGGATTTTTCAGAGCCCAGGATAGTGCTTGGTACACACTAAATGGTTAATAAATATTTACTAAATAAAAGAGAGAGGGAAGAAGTGGGAGCCCTGACCAGCAGGTTTGATCTGAGTGGAACTGGTTCAACAATTCATCTTTCACTGGTTTCTTTTGCTTAGACTTCAACTGCCCTAGCCACCTTCAAATGATAACTTGGCTTTTCACGGAGACTGTCCTATAAAGAGGGATGTGCTGGCCCACCAATTACAGGCCACTTGACAATTATATTCCTCACTCCCAATTAATATATTATAATTCTACTCTACGCATTACTTCCTTATGCTAGACTGCTTCTTAAAATTCATGTCCTCCTCTCATCCATGGTGTATGTAGTTTCTGCTTTGGAGTCATTCCTGCCTGGGTTTGAAATCCTTACTCAACACATTACTAAGCTATCTTGGCCAACAAACCTCTTGAGCCTCAGTTACCTCATCTGCCAAATGGGGGCATAATCCATACCTCACGAGGTTGTAGTCAGAGTTACATGAAATAATAGACGTATCCTGGACTATTGTTTGAGCTCAGTAAATGGTAGTAGCTGTGTCTCTTCTCAGCTTTCCTTCCTCAGAGACTGAGTCACAAAAGCTCATCAAATTGAGAATATTTGTATCTTTTGCTTTTTCTTTTCACAAAATTACTTTGCAAGTGAAGCCTTGCGAATAATTTAGTCGTTTCCTTGAAGATCCTAAGGGATTATTTTACAGAGGAGGGTAACTCATATTTATTCATTCAAAAATGTTTGCTGAGGACCTACTACATGTTGGTGGGGGATACAAAGGCAATTAGACACTGCCTCAAAGGAGCTCTTCGACAGCCTGGTGCAGTCAAAAGAAGATACTGTATGACCTTGACATGAAATTTTACCTTCTGAGCTCAAGTTTCTTCACTTTGCAGAAGTGATCAATCACATATTCCATTGTTAGCTGAAAGGAATGGGTAAGATAAGCAGAGATGATAACAAGGCTGCATCACATTTAAAGATCAGTGGTATAAAGAGGTAGAAACAATGTGTTGAGGAGTGGAGGAGTGGAAGAGATTATTTTCAGCTGAGCTGAAAAAGCAACACTTTCTGTAGGAAGTGGCATTTTTGAAGGCTTCATTCAGGCCACAAACACGCATGAAAGCATTGCATGTTGGGTAGGATTTCAGTGGGCAGAGATTTGCAGACAGAACCACTGGAAGAAAGGTTTGAAGGCCAAACAAGAAACATGGATGTGGTAGGTGATAAGACTGGAAAGGTAGAATGAGGCAGATCTTGGCAGATACCGTCAGTCTAGAGGTTTGACCTTTATTCTTAGTTGATGACATACCAGTAACATTTTTTGATCTAAACACTGACACTAACTACAGAGTAGATTTTAAACATGAAAGCTGAGGGGCACCTGGGTGGCTCAGTTGGTTGAGTGCAGGACTCTTGATTTGGGGCAGGTCATGATCTCATGGTTTGGGAGATCGAACCCTGCATTGGGCTCTGCAAACTGAGCGTGAAGCCTGCTTGGGATTCTTTCTCTCCCTCTCTCTCTCTGCCTCTCTCTATCTCTCTCTCTCAAAATAAATAAACAAACATTAAAAAAATAAAAATGAAACTGAATCTGACATATGGGAATTTACAGGGGAATTCAGTTCAAAGAAAGATTCAGTCACCAAGGGCATATTATTAGCAGGACAGGTGGCACAAGGCAGAGACAAAGATTTCAAGACATGGGCCCTGCCCTCAAAGAGCTTATAATCAAAAAGGTCAGATAAGACATGCATGTAGTGGGGCCTGGGTGGCTCAGTCCTTAAACCTCCATCTCTAGATTTCAGCTCAGGTCATGATCTCAGGGTTTGTGAGTTGGAGTCCCTCATGGGGCTCTTCGCTGACAGCGTGGAGCCTGCTTGGGATTCTCTCTCTTCCTCTATCTCTGCCTGTCCCTCTCCTCTTTCTCTGTCTCAAAAATAAATAAATAAACATTAATAAAAAGACATGTACACAGAAAATTACAATACAAGGTAGAGTGGGGTAAGTGTTATAATAGAGCCCCCGGTCCAAGTGCCTCCTTGGTTGCTCAGCAGAGGGTGAAATTCATTTCCTTCTTCCAAGAGGCTGGAGGCAGGAGACCAAATTAGAGAGTCATCCTTGGAGTGGTAAGCCTACTCTCATAAGGTCTCACAGGGGACCTTGGAGGTCATCTAGTCCACCCTCGCTCCTGCTCCTGCCAGGATTCTCTCTCCAGAGTAAACAATGACTTCAAGATGGAAACAAAAAATGGAGTTCTAAAGAAAAACTGTCAAGGAAGAGGCTGTGGGAAGGAACAGGAGGTGAATTCACCTTTGAGGTGCTGAAGTGCTGGTAGAAGCAACTTATTCCCAAATGGAGCATTGCAGTCCAGGAAATGGATGAGATCAGAAAGAGTGCGTCTGGAGAGAGGAGGGATAAAAACAGAAACCGGGGAACACCCACGTTCCAGGGGGTGGAAGGAAAAAGAGGAGTCAGAGAAGGAGTGGCCAGAGAGAGAGATGTGAGAAGAGACCCAGTAGAACACCTTACCTCAAAGTTTCTAGAAAGGGAGTGGCCGGAATGGAAGACAGGACTGGAGGCCCCGAGGAAGCAGAAGAGAGGAAACTGCAGCAATAGGGACTGAGGTTAGACATGAGGTTACCAAGGACTTTTCAATGAATGAAGGCTTTTCCAGGGACCCCACAAATACGATGCATTCCCGTGCCTGGTACATTTTACGGTGGAGCTCTCCCGGAGGCCAGGGGGACAGGGCTCTGTTCTAATCTCCAAAGATTTGGGGTTTGTCTCTGTAATTAGCACCACCTCTCCTAACCGTAACCAGTCCCTGCAGGAACTGAAAAACTAAGGAACATACTTGGGAGGGACTTCACACCCGACTCTCCGGCCCAGCCCGGTGAAGTCCCGTTTCATCACACAGCTCTAATGACTCTCTTGGCAGTCACTCTCGTCTGAAATTGCCAACGATCTGATTAAACCCTTTTGCGAAAGTTTGCAGCATTCATCCCGGGTTGACTACAGCTCCCAGACTTCCCCGGCGCTTCCCGGTGCCGATTGGCCGAGCAGTAGGATCCAAGGGGAGGTGTCGTCCCCGCCTCCCCGGGAAACAGGCATCTGATTGGCTGCGGCGCGGGGCTTTTGTGTCCCCGCCCTCCCCCGAGGACCGCAGCCGGCTGAGCGGCGCTGCTGGTGTCAGAGCCCGGCGAGCGTTGGCAGTTCCGCGGCGGGGATGCTGAGGAGCGCTGGGCTGGCGAGCAGCCGTGGCCACTGCGGACTTCCGAGGTACTCCGGGCCGTAAAAACCCCTGGGCCGCTGCCAATCCCAGGTTCTTGAGGCCATTCACCGCTCCTGAAGCCGGCCGAGGCGAGAGTCCAGCGGAGCAGCGGCTGTTCCCTGATTCTGGGCTTTCGGAGCATTCTGGAACCCCGAGAGACATCCCGGGGCTCTAGAACCTCCCCAGCGGCCCCCAGTCCCGGCTTCCTGCGTGCGTCTGTACAAAACCCCCTCGGGTGCACCGGTCGCCGGCGAGCCGTGGCCGGATCCTGGCACACAGCATGATCGTTGCAGACTCCGAGTGCGGCGCGCAGCTGAAGGGCTACCTGCCATTCTCCCCGGGCGGCGGCGGCGGCGGCGGCCCCGGGGCCGGAGAGGTAAGCAGCGCTCGAGCGACGCCACTCTTCCCTTGAGCCCCGAGCCGCGGCCGGGCTTCGGGCTGTCCCGGGCTGAGTCTGTGCTTGCCCCCCTCCCCCCGCCCCGGCTCGGGGAGGGGGAGTGGAGGCGCGTAACCTAGGAATGGGGTTGCATCAACTGGCACTCTCGGCCCCCTCCGCTCCCTCCCCCCGGGTTGTGGAACCTTCCCTGGCTCCCTAGGACTCCTGGCCAATGAGAGGGGAGCCTTCTCGAGGTTATCTCGGGTTTGGGCTCTCGACCGGAGAATCTTCAAGTCCAGGCAAATCCCGGCAGCCGCGGCTCGACCGACCACTCCTCCTCCCCGCCCCCTTCCGCAGATTCCCTTCCTCTGGGCTGGTGCTGGCGGGCGGAGGACTCTTTCTAGGATACGTCCCAGTGCCAGTCTCCCAGTGCGGGGATTGGGGCACCTGGGACTTGCCAACGGAGGTCGACCTCGTCCCCCGCCCACACCTGCACCCCCGATAGGAAGCGGGGGAGAGCGGGCGCTCCAGGGCCTTGGCCAGCTGCCGGGTACGCGGCGGCGGCGGCCAAAGCTGGGGGAGAAGGGGAGAAATCCTGGACGCGGCTCCCGAAGGCGGGCGGCGATTAGCCTGCTCCCTGCTGACTGGTCTCGGGTCCCAGAAGTTTGCTTGGCCGGGACTCTTTGCGGCGAAGCTAGAAATAGCCTGGGCCTAACCTGACACACGTCCTGCTCCCTCCCCACACCCATCACCACCACCCCCGACGACAATGGACATCTTATCATTTCTTAAACCCCTACTAGATTCTGGTCTCCAGGTTTTGCCTTTTCTCCGAGTCCTCAGGACTAAACTAGCAAAATATGAGCTACACTGTAGCCCCATTTTCCAGCATGAGGAAATTGAGGCCCAGGAAGGGCTACGGAGAGACTTCCCTTCACTCACCGCCACCAAGTAGCTCATTCTTTGGCCTGGGCGCCTCTAGGATTCCCTAGTGTGCTTGCCACTACATAGTTTTGCTTGTTTTTATTTCCAGGCCTGGAGTGTGGTGCAAGTGTATTGCTGGGGCTGGGAGTCTTGACAAGTGCCAGTCCTGTGTGACCCTGGAGAAATCGTTGCCCTTCTCTGAGCAGCATGGTTTCTAGGGGTCCCACCTCCAGCAGTGGATGGTTTGCGTCCTGGGTTTTCAGTGGGCTTGTTTATCCTTCCCCACCAGAGTTTAGGAGCCCCAATGTGGAGGAATGAAACGCATGCCTGTCACTGCTCTGCTGAGTGGCTTTGGCCAAGTTACTTTACCCTCTGTCCATTTCTTTCTTGGAGGGTGGGAGCTGGATTTCTTGTTATTATTGAGAGCATCTAGCCACTAGAGGGGTGCTGGGTTCCAGTCCCAGCGTTCCCATTGCTGGCTGTGTGACCATAGCCAAGTGATCACAACTCTGATCTGCAACTTCTTCCCATGGAAATTTGATAGTATCACTGAGGACTGTTGGGAGAAATGACAGAATACAAGCAAAGGCTGAAGCACAGTGCCTGGAACTGAGTCAGATATGCTTGGTATTGTTAGAATGTGGTCATTTCCCTTTCCCCAGAGTGTGTCACAATGGGGTGCCTGAACCTGTCCCTCCTGCCTGAGGTGAGAGCCGGCCCATCCCTCTCTGAGTGCCTGGGAAGTGGCCTGGGGAGAAGAGAGTGCCTCGGGTGGTCTGGGCAGGCTCTGAGGGAGTGGCCTTTAGATGGAAGCCACTGTCAGCAGCAGGAGAAAGATGTTGATATCTGAACCCTTTCCACACACTTTTTTTCTCTCTCTCAAGAAAAGAAGACCTTGGGAAGATGTCTACTTTAAGCAGAATCCTTAGAAGACAGCAGGGCAGCTGGACTTACAGAGCCTGGTGCCCTGGGCCCAAGGGAAGACCCACATGTACAGTCCCCTCAACTCTCATCTTTTCACCACATGCCCTTAACCTAAAGGGGTCAAGGTCTACAGACTCTAGGACTTCACTCTAGGACTGGTAGTGTGTTTTCAGAGCCCTCTTGGGCTCTAGAATCACTTCCTCAAACATCACTTCCTCTGGGAAGCTTTCCCTCCCCCCACCCCCCATAAGTCCCTTCTGCATGCCCTCCTTCAGGCCTGCTTCTCTGTTGTTGGAGCTTTAATGCTATCCATAACATAACAGTCCTGTAATCGGGCATTTTGCGTCAACTTTGCTGGACTAGAGACACTCTGTAAGTCACATCCCTAGCACTGTTCCTAGCACCTGAGAAGCGCTTGTAACTCTTTGCCCCTTGTTGGCTCAGCTGACACTTGGGAGCTGTGCATGCTTTGAAGCCAGATCTGAGCCTGTCTGGAACAGGACTCAGAAAGAGCCTCAATGAGCTGTCTCTGAAGAAGGAATAATAAGACCTATTTCCCTCAGGGTAGTTGTGAGAAATCAGCCAGATCAGATGTATAAAGCACTTAGCCTAGTGCCCAGCCCATGGCGCCACTCACACCAGCCTCCTTCCAAGGCTGGAGGGAAGAAGCTGCTTGAGCTCTTGGTCTCCCTCCCATGTGTAAACCCAGACAAGGATCCGAGTTCTGCAGGCAGCTGCCCATGGGGTGTTGTTGGGGGCGAATCTCTTCCCTTCCCAGCTGGTAGAGTGACTTCATAGGTATCTGTAGCTGAGTCCTGGGGGTTGCAGGCTCTGGATAGAAGACCGAGAATAAGGCTGGTCTTATTCCAAGAATAAGGCCTACTCCAAGAGGCTGATGTGGGTGATGGACAGAACCCTTAGAAGCCAAAGTGAACTGAGCACACATCCTAGGCTGGCCACTCGTCAGCCGGTGCTTAACCTTTGGAACCTTGATCTTTCTTTGTGGGCAACATAGAGACCTCCACCCCCAAAACTGATGAAGATTATATAGTACCTGGGTGCAAATGCCTGAGCTAATATAAAAATTAACATTTAGTGAGTGCTTAAATTAGGAGCCAGGCATTGAGCTGGGCAGGGTGATCCTCTTCACAATTTGCCTGCCTGTTCAGGGGCCACCCAGAGGGACTTCAGTGTCACTGGGGTAACAGGGAGCCGGATCTAGTGTGTGCCCTCAAAGTAAGAAACAACACAGTATGACAGGTGCTGTGGCTGGGAAAAGTGGATCCCTCGGAATGTGGGCAGGGAGAAGCTTCTGGTGAACCCCGGGTGCAAACCCTGACTTGACCTCTCTGAGCCTTATTCCGTGTCTGTAAAATGCGAACCCTCAGAGTAGTAGTAGATCCTACCCTAAATGCATGTAAAATGCTTAGCTGATGGTAATCAGTGTTGTTACCTTCCATCCTTATGGACTTCCTACCCCAGGAAATACGGGAGGGCTGATTTGGAGGCATCATCTCTTGGCAGGAGGACCCTGCCCTGTCTGCTTCCCCTGAAGTTCTGGGTGTCAAGGTCAGAGAAACTTTCAGGGTATTGGAGCTCTGGACTGGAATCCACTTGGTCTTGCCTTCAGGACTTTGTATTGTCTGTTCCCTTTGGCTGGAATGCTGATCCCCTAGATCTTTATGGGCCCTGCTGCCTTCTCATCAACTCATTTAGATATTTGATATTTAGATAGCAACTCAAAGGTTCCCTCTTCAGTAGCTCTCCCTGTCTCCTTAAACTAATATATTGCATACTCCCGCCCCATCATACACTCCCTCATTGATCTTTTTCATTTACTTTGTATAATCTGCGATTTGAAAGCCTGTTCACTGTTTGTCATTCTCCTTTAGATCATGAATTCTGTGAAGGCTGAGACTGTCTTTTCACCCCTGTTCTCTTGTTGCCTGCATTGTAGTCATCAGAAATATTTGTCGAGTGAACAGATTAACTCTGATTCCACCTGGAAAGCATTTAGCACAGTGCCTTATACTTGAGAAAATGATCAATAAATGGTGTGAACCAATGGCCTTCCACCCCAGCTGTAACTTATGCTGGGCCCCACCCAATTAAATTAGAATCGGAGGTGGGACCTTGACATTGGCATCTTTTTAAACGGGATTTTATACTGCTTGGGTTGAGAAGCCCTTGCTTGAAATTACAATGAGATTAACGGTAGCTGACTTTTATTAAGTGTTTAGTGCCATAGAGGTACTTACTGAGGTAAGGGGTAAGGGCTGTAGAGGTATTATCTCATTAAATCCTCATGACTACCCAGTGAAAGTGGGTACTATTATTTCCATTATTTGGTGAGGAAACTGAGGCTCACACTGCTAGCAGATAGATAATAGGTGGTGGAGTTGTCATATGATCCCAGGCAGTTTGGTCAAGAGCCCCTATCGTTTAACTGTACTCTATAATTATCATCATGGTGTCACCATCATCATAATTAGGAATGAAAATATTGGTGGGTCCAGACCTATCACCTAAAGGTATCAGTTCCTTCCCTTGACAGCTCCTGGGGTGCAGATTTTAGAGAGAGAAACCGTTCCTAAGGCTGTTCCTCCCCAGGGGAGGCGGGGGGAAGCCCTCCAGGTCCCCCCACCTATGGTTTTCTATCTGCCCTCTGGTCCCCTGAGGGGGAGGCCCAGATTGTGGAGTCAGCAGTCCTTATCTCCTAGACCTAGCTGTTAGGCTTTTTTCCTTTGGTGAGGGAGGAGGGAGATTAAAAGTGAGTACTTGGAGATTGTGGTAATTTTCTGTACTGGACTTGGACCAGCCTCGCCTGGTATCTCCCAGAAGTGTGGGCTGAAAGGGCCCCGAAACATTAGCCCAACTACCTTTTTTGTCCAAGATTAAGGCCCAGAGAGTCTTAAGTCACCTTCTCAGAGTCACAAAGCAAGTTAGTAACAGAACTGGTGCTCAGACCTGGGACTTCCAGATCCCACCGTTCTTTCTGTGTGGGCTTTCAGAGTTCTGCTTCCCTCAAGAGGCTTTTGGCCATCTGAGGAGGAAGTTTCAATTATAATCTTTAGTCCCTGGACACCTGGGGATTGGTATTAAGTCCGGTTTCCAATGAGGAGGGAGAGTTAGGGGGACACCCTCTCTGTCCAGTGAGGGCATGACTCCGGTTTGGGCAAACTGTTTCCAAGGCCGGTACCGAGAAGAGCCTCCCTCCCAGTTATCAAAACAAATGAGTAAATAAAACATCCTCCCTGAACCCCACCTCTCAGACTAGGAGCAGATTTAGTGAGTATATGACTCCTGTGGTTTCTAAAGAGTCTCCAGTACATCAGGTCAGAATAGCTGCTACCGTCAGCTTTCTATGTCCTGCCTGGATTCCCTCCATGCCTCTCTGCTTTCTCTGTTTTCTTCCTTCACAGATTAGTATGAATGACCTGGCCCTGCCTTCCGCAGAATGTGATCTGGTATCAGGGAGACCTGAATCAGACAATTAGAAGACAATGGTTTCAGAACCAAAAGCACTAGGAATGGTGGGGTCACAGATAAGGGTCATCAGAAGGTTCCCAGACCTGGAAGACTCTTAGTTGTGCAAAAGGAGTGACCAGTGGGGGAGCAGGGGACCTAAACCACTAATTTATCTGGAAGGCTAATGGGAGCTGGAATCAGGGTTTTAAGCCAACTGATGAGATTTGCACTTGAGAAAATTTCCTTTGGCTGCGGAAGGTTCACCCTCCTGGAAACCACCATGTCGTGGACTCGTTAAATGTGCTCCTAGTTCCAGAGGTATAGTTCAGGGAAGATGTTTTCTTTATTCGTTCCCTTTGTTAATTTGGTAGAGGATGGGTAGGAGAGGGCAGGGCCACAGAGGCAGGGAGACCATCGGTGAGGCTGTAGGTGGTGATCCAGACAAGGGCTGGTTGTAGTCTATGAAGTGGTGATGGTGGGAAGGATGAGAAGGGAGCATTTGAGAATAACTGAGTCTGCATCATAGGGAATCTAAGGTACTTGGTAATCCGGCTTCGGGATGCAAATGAGGGGGTTTCTTGTATGGAATCTCCAAGGCTGCTAAAAAGGTGGCCTCCTAGAGATGTGCACCATGGTGGCTATATATCTCCATTCCCCATGCACCTCCCACCCAATACTGGGGCTCCTGGGTCCCTGCCCAGTTCCTGAAGAAGTCACCCTGTGGGGCGAGCCCTCTTTTTTGCTTACCCTTTCTCCACCTGCCAACAGGTGTGCATCTCCCACCTGAGTCCTCTGTGTAGGGTGCACCAAAAGGGTGGTTTGAAAAGCTCAGTGTGGCTTCTTGGGTAGGAAGAAAAAGATGGAGAGTGAACTATGCTCCTAGTCCTCTCTTTTACCTCCAACAGCCATGATGTATTTCCTTCTAGGAGCAGAGGGGAAGTCGGACTCGGCGAGGTCCCCGAGGGCCCAGCGCCTTCATCCCAGTGGAGGAGGTAAGTTTGGAAGGGGTTAGGAATTCTTGATCCCTGGGAAGAACGGACATGGGACCTTGTGTGGGGGGGTGGGGGGTAGGGGGGTATCTTTGCCCGGCTCTTGAAATAGCAGCTTTGAAACTACCCTTTCAGGTTCCTGACTCATTTAACCCACAAAGAACTCTATGGAGCATGCATATCACAACCCCATGTTGCTAGGAAGAAACAGGCTCAAAGAGATAAAGTGATAATGACACTGCTAGGTAATAAACTTTTGATTCCCAGAAAAAGGCCTTTTTGCCTTAAGAAGCTAGAACTGTCTATGCTAACTGCTCTTCCTTGACTATACATATATTACTTTTTTTTCAACTTCAAAAGTATTATTTTGTTCCTTATAGAAAGCCTTTTTATGTTTCAGAAAGCTTTGGTCTCCCGTAATCCCATCTCCCAAAGAGATAATCACTGTTACTTAACCATTTATCACTGTTTTCTGGGCTTTTTTTTTTTTTTTCCATATAGAACCAAGGTCATACTTTACATCCTTTGGTGTGGGGCAAGGTTATTGTCACGTTCCTTATTTTTTTCACTTCCTACAACAGAGACTTCTTTAATCCACGGAGTCAGATCGCTCATTAATTTTTTTTATTTTTAAAAGCTGATTTATTTATATTGAGAAAGAGAGCATGTGCGCGAGCAGGTGGGGAGCAGAGAGAGGATCCAAGCAGGCTCCATCCAGGGCCGGACATGGGTCTCAAGTTCACAAACCCTGAGATTATGACCTGAGCCGAAACCAAGAGTTGGACACTTAACTGACTGAACCACCCAGGTCCTCCTCATTCGTTCATTTATTTAACAGATATCTATTGAATGACTAAATGTCAGGCACTGTTGTAGGTGCTGAGGGTACAGCAGAGGCCGAGACAGACAAAAATCCTTGCCATCTTGTAGCTGACATTCTGGTGTGGGGCTGCTGGTGGCAGTGGGGTTATCCTCAAAACACTTGCGCAGCAAAATGTAAAAATAAGTTTCCTCCTATTTCTTTGGTCTTCAGTGAACAAAACAAATGTTTTCTTTTGTCGTCCTCTTTGCTTTCCTAAGTTGGCAAATATCTAACCACCCCCCCTTCCCTCTCCACCCTTTGTAAATGGAAAGCAAACAGCCACCTGCTGATTATTTATGTCTAGCCCAGAATTTTAAACTCAAGTATTGTTCTTGTATTTTATTTTTTCATCTGTAAATAACCGATCCTCTTTCATTTTTTTAAGTTTTATTTACGTCAGTAATCTCTACACTCCACGTGGGGCTTGAACCCCAACCCCAAGAGTTGCACTCTCCCCCCGACTGAGCCAGCCAGGTGCCCCAATAACCAGTCCTTTTTTATGATGAGAAAAGAAATAGGTTTTGTTGCTAATCTGGATTTCAGTCCACGTTCTATCATTTACTAGGTCTGTAACCTTGAGAAAGGAAATCACTTAGTGAATTATCTCTTCCTCCCCTGTGTTCCTTTTTTTGGACATGGTGGTCATTTTTAGTTTTCTCAGTCCCAACGCAGTGAATGTGTTGGGTCTCTTCGGTGTGGAGGGCAGGAGGGGAACCCACCCTTTGGTCACCTTTGCTTGGCAGGTCCTTCGGGAGGGAGCAGAGAGCCTAGAGCAACATCTGAGGCTGGAGGCATTGATGTCCTTGGGGCGAGTGGACAACCTGGCGGTGGTGATGGGCCTGCACCCTGACTACCTTAGCAGCTTTTGGCGTCTACACTACCTCCTGCTGCACACAGATGGGCCCCTGGCCAGCTCGTGGCGCCACTACATTGCCATCATGGTGAGCCTGTCTGAGCCCAGCTCTTGTACGGGTGGCCACGTGGGGGGACTTGGTCTTTCGATTTCTTTGCTGGGTGCTTCCTGA
This sequence comes from Panthera pardus, assembly GCF_024362965.1. Taxonomy (NCBI): domain Eukaryota; kingdom Metazoa; phylum Chordata; class Mammalia; order Carnivora; family Felidae; genus Panthera; species Panthera pardus. The sequence continues at coordinate 85,478,512 of NW_026526666.1, read as the reverse complement.
ACTCATTTCATGGGACAGGAGAGAGGCAGCCCTGAGCAGAGGAAAGCCCTAGTTTTATCTGATTATCCACAAAATTTTGGATTTTAAAGACAGGCATTTTTATTTATTTTTTAAATTTTTTTTTATTCATTTATTTTGAAAGAGAGAGAAAGCACGAGTGGGGCAGGGTCTGAGAGACAGAGGAGAGAGCGAGAATCCTAAGTAGGTTCCGCACCAACAGTGCGGGGCTCGAGCCCACAAGCCGTGAGATCGTGACCTGAGCCAAAGTTGGATGCTCAACCAACTAAGCCACCCAGGTGCCCCAAAGAGAGGCATTTTTAGTGCCTGCTTTACGAACTAGCAAACTGAGGCACAAAGGAGTCAGGTGACCTGCCTAAGGTAGGACAGCAAACTAGTGGAACTGTGGTTAGAACCTAAGTTTCCCGCCTCTCAGGCAACAGTGAGGCCTGTGACGTCTCCATCCACAAGCAAGGTTCTGTCCACCCCCTCCATAGGCTGCCGCCCGCCACCAGTGTTCCTACCTGGTGGGGTCCCACATGGCTGAGTTTCTGCAGACTGGTGGTGACCCTGAGTGGCTGCTCGGTCTCCATCATGCCCCCGAGAAGCTGCGCAAGCTCAGCGAGATCAACAAGTTGCTGGCGCACCGGCCGTGGCTCATCACCAAGGAGCACATCCAGGTGCGGTGGGCAGAGAGGCAGGTCCCGGAGGGAGCACGGGGGCTGGGCCGGGACATGTCAGGCAGTCAGCCCGGGGTCAGGCACTGAGCAAGTCTGGCCTCCTTTCCTCTCCAGGCCTTGCTGAAGACGGGCGAGCACAGCTGGTCTCTGGCGGAGCTCATCCAGGCCCTGGTCCTGCTCACCCACTGCCACTCGCTGGCCTCCTTTGTGTTTGGCTGCGGCATCCTCCCTGAGGGGGACCCAGAGGGCAGCCCTGCCCCCCAGGCACCTTCACCTCCCAGTGAGCAGAGCAGCCCCCCCAGCAGGGACCCGATGAACAACTCTGGGGTAAGTCGTGCGGCTGGGTCTTGCTGGGAGAGGAAGCTGGCATGGCCTCCGGTCCTTGGATGGAAGCCACCGCTTCCCTATCTCACACCGAGAGGCCTCAGAAAATTTAGTTGACTTTGAAACTCCCATTTTCTCATCTGTGACATGGGGCTAAAGATCTCTACTTCATGGCAGTTGTGAGGATTAAATGAAACAGCCGTGTGGGGTCTCTCAGCATGCAGCCTCACAGACTTAAAGCCTCCCGGGTGTTAGCACTTTACAAATACAAAGCTTGCTTCTTATTTAGAAGGGGGCCTTGTGTGTTTTAATATAAAATTACAGATACTTTAACCATCCCTTTCCTGTGAGGGCAGTTGATGCTCAGAGAAGACATGTCTGTCCTGTAGCTTCTTAAACTTCACTTTGGGAAGCACAGAGCACGCGAGCTGCCCAGCACCGCGGCCGCCGCAGGAGGCCTTCGCCATCACTCAGGAAGGCCTGGCTTGTGGGAAAGGGGTGTGGAGTTTCCTGGGGCCGGGGAGTGAATGGTCACCACTGGGTCCCTCCTCCAGGGCTTCGAGGCTGCCCGAGACGTGGAAGCGTTGATGGAGCGCATGAGGCAGCTGCAGGAGAGCCTGTTACGGGATGAGGGAGCATCCCAGGAGGAGATGGAGAGCCGCTTTGAGCTGGAGAAGTCAGAGAGCCTTCTGGTGGCTCCCTCAGGTAGAGGACCATAGGCCTCCAGGTCCCAGGGGCTGCCCCCTTCTGACACCGTCTCTCCTGGGGAGTAGGCAACTCTGCATAGCACCTCTTGTGTTTGGAGGCCACATCTCAACCACTCCTTCTAAGAGGTTCTGAGAGTGGACTTTAGGGTCGGACCTGGGTTTGAATCGTGACCTGTCAGCCCTTCCGGCAGTGTGACCACTGAGAAGTCACTTCCTGTCTCGGGGCCTCAGTCTCCTCCCATGCGAAGGATTGGTTTGTAGGGTAAATGGGACAACAGAAGCAAAGCTCTTAGCACAGAGTGAGTGGCTCCACAAATAACTACTGTTGTTAGGATCGCTAGTATTCTTACTGGGGGCCTTATCCCCCAGGTCCCTGGGCCTGACTCACCTCCTGCCGTAGCGAGGGGCTTTCTCTGACCCTCCACTCTGCATTCACCGGCCACCTACTGATGAATCAGTAGATGCCCCTGTACTCCGTGCCTGGGCCTCACTTTGACCTCTTTCTGACGTACTTAGCTGACATCCTGGAGCCCTCTCCACACCCAGACATGCTGTGCTTTGTGGAGGACCCCACTTTTGGATATGAGGACTTTACCCGGCGAGGGGCTCAGGCACCCCCCACCTTCCGTGCCCAGGTAGGCTCTCCAAACTATTCTTGGCATTGCTCTGGATTTACAAATAAGCAAGGGGTAGATGGTGTGAGTGCTTAGAGAGTCGGGCACCTGCTCCTTCAAGATTTGATGAGGGAAATGGGAGACCCTAGATCATGACAGGACATGTCTGCGCCCTAAGCTCAGGGGATCCCGATCCTAGGGAGAAGGTCATCACCAAGGTGCATCTTCCTTGGCTTCTTAGGCCCAGACCAAGCAGCAGGTTAGATTTGTGGGGTGGGAAGGAGACATTATAGAGAGTGAAGTTGTGCTCCAGCGAATGGGGCCCCTATGGCCAGCCTTGGGCCCCAAAGATTCTACTCACTGACCCCTTCCCGTGTTTCTCAGGATTATACCTGGGAAGACCATGGCTATTCACTGATCCAACGGCTCTACCCTGAGGGTGGGCAGCTGTTGGATGAGAAGTTCCAGGCAGCTTATAGCCTCACCTACAACACCATTGCCATGCACAGTGGAGTAGACACCTCCATGCTCCGGAGGGCCATCTGGAATTACATCCACTGTGTCTTTGGTATCAGGTGAGCAATATATTCCCTCATCCAGGCCTATGTGCACCACAAATCCTCAATCTGAGCTCACAGCTGTTTCCTTTTCTCTTCGTTTCTTTTCCCTTCTTCCTGCCTGTACTATTTTTTCGAAGCAAATTTATTTCATTGCTGATTATAAAAGATAGTATGCTCACTGTTTGAACCTTATAAACAAAACTCTTTAATCCCACCCCCTAGAGATAACTATGGAGATATAGAGACAGTGTGTGTATTTCCATTCCAAGTAGGAGTTCTTCTCTTAGCAATAAACAAGGACAACATAAATGCCCATCAGTATGGGACTCTAAATAACGTTATATCCACCCAGTGAAAAAGTATGCAGGTATTACAAATTATAATGGTCTCTTTATATTGCTATGGGAAATTATTCAAAATGTATTGAGAAAAGAGAAAGCTGGTTACCAACCAGAATCTTTTTGTGCCCCCTCTTTTTTTTTTTTTTTTTTTTTTACTAAAAATATGTGCATGCATGGGAAGTGTGTGGAAGGTTATACACTAAAATGTTAATTAATAATGGTTGTCTCTGCATAGTATGTGATTAATTAATTACATTTCATCTTGTTACCTAAGTATTTTCTGATTAAGAAAAAAAATTTAAGTTTATTTATTTTGGGGGAGAGAGAAAGAGAGAGAGAGCACCGGAGGGGCAGAGAGAGGGAGAGGGAGAGAATTCCAAGTAGGCTCTGCGCTGTCAGTGTAGAGCCCAATGTGGGGCTCAGACTCACGAACCGTGAGATCATGACCTGAGCCGAAATCCAGAGTCAGATGCCTAACTGACTGAGCCACTCAGGCGCCCCTCTGATTAAAAGTAGATTTTTTTTTTTAATTGATAGAAACATGCTTGATATTTTTTCACTCAGTAATTTGTTGTTAACTGCCTTCCTTGTCAGTATGAATGGGTCTCTTATTTATGCTTTTTCACCACTGCATGGTATTTTGTTATGGATGTAGCATAATTCAATCATTTCCCTGTTGTTGGATGTGTAGATAGGTTGCAGTTTTTCACTATTGCAAATACCACGTGCACTGACTAGCCTTACACCTAAGTCCTTGCGGGTGAGCCGTAGGTATGAAATTACCTGTCAAGGATATACACAGATCAATTTTTTTTTTTTTTTTTTTAACGTTTATTCATTTTTCAGACAGAGAGAGACAGAGCATGAACAGGGGAGGAGCAGAGAGAGAGGGAGACACAGAATCTGAAACAGGCTCCAGGCTCTGAGCTGTCAGCACAGAGCCTGATGCGGGGCTCGAACTCACGGACCGTGAGATCATGACCTGAGCCGAAGTCAGACGCTCAACCGACCAAGCCACCCAGGCGCCCCCAGATCAATTTTTTTTTAATGTGTATTTATTTTTGAGAGAGTGAGCAGGGGAGGGGCAGAGAAAGAGGCAGACAAGAAAGAGCCCCATGGGGGCTCAAACCCACAAATCACAAGATCATGACTTGAGCTGAAGTCTGACGCTTAACTGACTGAGCCACCCAGGTGCCCCCAATTTTTTTTTTTTAATCTCACTCTGATAACATTGTGGGAAATTCAAAGAATTAAGGGAAAAAAACCAATTTCCCCAAATTCAACTACTCCACAACCCACATTCACATCCTGTGACATTCTTTCTCCATTGTTTTTCTGCTTTCTAATATAGTCGCTTTTGTGTAATTGGAATTATAATGGTTATTATATTTTTTCAAATATGCGTTTGATGTTTGTAAGGAGAAACAACTGGATTTAGAGTAAATTTAGAAAATAGAGATAACAAAAAGGAGAAAATAAACATCATCCACGATCCCACCTGCTCTTATTATTGTCAAGTGTTTCTTTTCTGTCTTCCCACCCACAAATAACCAAAACATATCATTCTACAAACATAAGATTTTCTTCCTACTCACTTCACTGATTTTACTCAATCAAATGTGTGCATATTTTAGTGAACACATGATCTTGCTTTTCTCATTTAATGGTTTATTCCAAGCATCACATCAACAACAAAAAAAAATCCCCAAATTTTTAAAAAGGCACGTGTTCCCTGTAGAAAATGCATGTTGCTAGTTTAAATCATATTTGATTGAGTGGATTGAGTTGTACTTAATTGGGCATCCTCTTGCCGGTCATTGACAGACTTCCAGTTCAGGGGAGGTAGAGGAGAGACAGACATCTTTTTTTTTAATTTTTTTTTTTTTAACATTTATTTATTTTTGAGACAGAGAGCATGAACAGGGGAGGGTCAGAGAGAGAGGGAGACACAGAATCTGAAACAGGCTTCAGGCTCTGAGCTGTCAGCACAGAGCCCGATGCGGGGCTCGAACTCACGGACAGTGAGATCATGACTTGAGCCGAAGTCGGCCGCTTAACCGACTGAGCCACCCAGGCGCCCCGAGACAGACATCTTTGAGTGTGGCACAGACTAATTCCTGTCCAGCTCCCACATCCGGGCTCCCCCATTCTCCAACAGGGTCCTTGCTCCTATACCTTTGTCTACTGAGTCTGTCCTCCGGTTCTCAACCAGTCTTCCCAATCCACACCAGTCTGTGATGACTAACTGGCTCCCTGGACTAGGGAGTGACAAAGTGGCTTCTAGACAGGTCACCAACTCGCTCTTTGACTTTGAACACGTTGATCGGCTTCTCCAGGCTTAGTTTGCCCATCTGTAAAAAAGAATACCATTTCTTTTTCGCTTTGCCTCTTCCTTCTCCAGGGAAAATATTTGTACAGGCCTCCTGCCCCTTCTTCCATGGCCTTTACTATGGTGACCTTGGACCCAGGCAGAGATGGGTTTGAATTCCATTCCCAGGACAAGTGACTTCACTTGCCTGAATCTCCCATTTCAGCTGTAAAATGGGGCTGATGAATCTGGCGTATTATAGTTCTGTAGACAGCATATATAGTAGTTTTGAGGATTCCATGAGCACATGTTCATGCAGCTCATGGCTAATTCTCTGCAATCTTTGGAGTGGTCCCCTGCCAGTCTAGCAGTGGCCTGTGATGTGGGACATCAGCTACTTTTCTAAGAGGAACCAAACTTCTACCCGCTTCCTACATTCTGCCTTTTCTTGCCACACGCTGTTCCTCCTTCTGAAGGGTGGGGTTAGGGGACAAGAGTCAACTTCTGGGAGCAGAGGATGGGTGATGCTGTTGGGGTCTTTCCATCCAGATATGATGACTATGACTACGGGGAGGTGAACCAGCTCCTGGAACGGAACCTCAAGGTCTATATCAAGACGGTGGCCTGCTACCCAGAGAAGACCACCCGAAGAATGTACAACCTCTTCTGGAGGCACTTCCGCCACTCAGAGAAGGTACAGCCCACGGGGGAAGGGGGAGTCAGCACCCAATGAGGTATCCCAGATGGAGTCTTCTGCCAGTTGGGACACCTGGGTTCAAATTCTACTCTAGTGTGTGATTTTCACATTTACTACCTATAAAATGGGAACGTGCTTCACGGAGTCCTCAGTGGCAGCCAGGAGGACCTGGGTTCAAATCCTAACATTGTCACTCAGCATTGTGACCTTGGGCAAGTCACTTTGCCCCTCTGAGCTTGTTCTCTTCACAGTGAGAGCAAATGCTGCCCACATTTCAAGGTCGCTGAGGAGGGGGGCGGGCATGAAACGAGAAAACGAATGCCCGGGGGTGGCGCTTGTTTTTAGCTTTGGGGGATAGAGAGATCAGTGGGGATAAGGATAAATGTGCTAGAAATTCTTCAGCAGTCGTTGTCCCCAACTGCTCCGAGCCTTCGGAAAGGTCAGGGCGTCTTTATGGGAGAGATGGATGAGGTGAGTGGTGACTGGTCAGGGGAAGTGGCAGTCTGGGGGGCATGGGGATGGAGAGGAGTGACACCAGTTGCCAACAAGCCCTTGTCTGTGCCCCAGGTCCACGTGAACTTGCTGCTCCTGGAGGCCCGCATGCAGGCCGCCCTTCTCTACGCCCTCCGTGCCATCACCCGCTACATGACCTGACTGCGAGCAGGATCTGGGCCCGGAGCAGCTGACCCTGGGGGCATCCTCCTCCCTGCAAGGACTTCTCTTTCTGGAGACAGACCCTGATCCTTTTCTGTCCCAGCCCCCCCTCCCCTACTCCGGAGGTTGTGGGGCTTGTGTGTGACTTGTAGCCCCTGAGCCGTACCCTCCTTTTTTCATACCAGAACGGACAGGATCATTGCATTGACCTCAGCAGAGATCTCTGCAGAGATCTCAGCTCTGCCCTCAGGAGCTGGAAGAGGAGGACTAGCAGATCGCAAGGGACCATGCCCCTCTTCCTGCCCCTGACCCCAGAGGCGGAGGGCACCGGAAGGAAATGAGCCGAGCTCAGACTCGCGTGCCAGCAGGCTGGGCCGCAGGCATCACAAGGACTGTGGCCTTCCTGGACTGGGAAGTCCCTGCCTGCCCCTGAAAGAGAGGGGTGGACACCTGCAGGGACTGACACTCCAAGCAGTTGTGCCCTTTCTCCTCCTCCTCCTCCCTCACTCCCAGATTTCATTACCTCCCACCTGCCATTCACCCATCAATGTGAAAGTCAGTGTCACAGCTGGTCTGTGTGTTTGGCTCCCCAGAAGCCTGTTCTGTTGGGCAGCCTGAAGGCCCCCTGTTCCCTAGTTGCCCTGATCCTAGTTTAGCACCTTTGACTTTCTTCACCCTCTGACTCTTTTTTTCCCATGCCTGATGGTGTGAGGCCCCAGAAGAGAGATCAAGCACGTCAAAAAAGTAGATTATCTCTAGAGAGCTTGGGGTGTCTGTGGGTCCCTCTGACTTCTGGAGAGGAGGGAGTATTATAAATTCTCTGTATTTTTGGTTCTTTATGGGTGAGGTTCTTGGGGGCCTCACTTCTCTAGCCACAGTCAATGCCTGAGGAGAAGGACAAGGAGAAATCTGTTCTGCCCGGGACTGTACGTGCCCTACAGAGGCCAGCACCCCACTCTCCTATCTCCCACGGCTGTGCCACAGACCTTTCCCAACAAGTGAGCCTTCCTAGGTGGCTTAGGAGGAATGGGCTCAGGGGGAGAGTCAGGAGACCCCAGGGTCTTGTTTGGGCCCTGCCCAAACTGGTCAGGTGACCAGGGCTATGTTGCCAAACATCTTTGACCTCCGTTTTTACAGTCTCAGACTGAAGGCTGAGACTGTATGTGATGTCTGAGTCTCCTCTGGGCTTCTCAGGCCAACCTGCCAGCAGCGAACTGCAAATCTTGCAGAATCTCAAAGGCCTCTAGGGACGCCCCGCCCTGGCAGTCAGTCTCTCCTGGCCACCTTCCAAGGACACCTCCCCCTCACCCCACCCCCCATCCCAGTTTCTGTCCCCTCCTCGATTTAAGTGGATTGCTCGGAGGCAGAAGCAGCCAAGGACCGATCCCAGGCACTTTCTGTAGCAAATAAGCTGTGAATTATGACGTCCCTTGCCTTTCTTCTGGCACGATGTGCCTGCTCTCTGACCAGTTTGGTGACTGAAGAAAGGCAAGGGTCATGATGCTGCTGCTTCTGACCCTCCTCTCTGAAGAGGGACAGAAGAGGAGCCCGTTCAGCGTGCCACATTTCACACCCGTGCAGGCATGGGGAAGCAGCTGGCACCCCCTTCAGGCCTCAGGCCCTCTGTGCAATGAAGCTGAGCAGGAGGGAAGAGGCCCCAGCATTGGGGTTCGGCTTCTAGAAGGGACGTCATGACTCTGTAAATGTCCCCTGGGTGGGTCGGGAGGGGTATCTAGTGTTCGAATGCAGAAATCTTTGGCTTTGCTACCAGTTCTGTATGCTGAGAAATAAAAGTTCACCGAGGTTTTGTTTTGTACTTCTTGTTAATGGGCTGTTTTTCTATTTCCAAGGGTCATGGTTCATCTCAGCATAAGCAGGGAGCTGTGATTGCATCATGGCACTGACCTGCTCGTCCCTTCGCTGCCCGGCACTTGTGCCCAGTGACTGCAGGGTTGGGGGTGGTTGGCATTAAAAGTCTGTTCTGTCACTTGGGTGCCCAGCCCTGCCTCCCATCTGTGGCTGGCCTGGCATTGTGGAATAATAATGGCCATGTTATTTTTCTCACTAACCCTGGCCTGGACTTGGAGGCCATTTTTCTGAATCTGCGAGAAAATTTAGACCCAGAGGTAAAGTGTACCTACCACATAGGTAGTCAATAGTGGATCTAGGATTCCAGCCAGAGTCTGGTTGACCCTAAGGCCTCAGCATTTCACCTTGCTGCTTTTCCCACTCTGAGTCTCCCCACTGTAGCAAGAGGGAGGCTGTGTGAGCATCTCTGGAGACCCCTTGTCCCCTGCCCAACCGCATGTTTACCTGCTTCTCCTCACTTCTCCAGCACCAAGGAGACAGAAACAGTTAGATGTTAGTTAGATGTGACCTCCACGTTGTGCCAGGGCCGTTTAGTCGCTGTGTGGTCTTGGTCGCACTTCTTAGCTTCTCTGGGCACCAGGAACTCTAGTAAGCTTATCAGGGAGAGCACATCATGACTAAGAACTAACACCTCTTCTGTTGGCCTCCCACTTCCTCGAAACACTGCTGTCATAAAATGAAAACTGGGTCTCCTCCAAGAAGCCTCTCCTGATTAATTCCGTGTTTCATTTTCCCTTGACCCTCTTCATTTTTGTGGCATTCTATATACTTGTCCTTCCTTCTAAGTCATCCAGGAGGGTAGTGAGAGAACAAATCAGATGTGGAATACGTACTTGGATTCTGGTCTTGACTTGGTCACTTCTTATCCCCAGGTTGGGGGAGAGTTGATTAATTTCATTGGGCCTCAAGTTTTCTCTGCCCTAAAAACAGGCAAAACGTTTTCAGTTCTTTCTCAGGTAGCGCTGTTGAATGACTTTTGTCAAATGTTTTCAAATTTACTATCTCAAGCTTCACAACCCTGTGAGCAAGGAGTGGTGTTCCCATTTTACAGATGTGGAAAAGGAACTTCAAGTCAGAGTCTATGAAACACCAACCCAACAGTTACACCCATGTTCGAATTCCAACTTTCATATTTAATATCTATCTCAACCACAAGCAAATTCAATTCTCAATACCTATGGGCACAGGAGGGTTGTGTGGATTAGATAATGCATGCAAAATACCTAGCACAGTTCAGGTGCCTGGCACCAGCCCTAGTGAGCCATTAAGTATTTAGATATCTGCCCAACATCACCCAACTTAGGATTTGAACCGTTGTCACTTTGATTCCAGATCATTGCTCTGTCCCCAAACTTCCGAGGCCCTCAATCTGCATTTTGAGAAACGCTACTCAAGTTGGGGCACCTGGGTGGCTCAGTTGGCTAAGTGTCCAACTCTTGGTTTCTGCTCGGGTCATGATTTCATGGTTCGTGGGCTCAAGCTCCACGTTGGGCTCTGCGCTGACAGCATGGAGCCTGCTTGGGATCCTTTCCTTCTCTCTCTGCCCCTACCCCCCATTCTCTCTCTCTCTCTCAAAATAAATAAATAAACATTTAAAAAAATTTTTTAAATCCTACTCAAGTTAATTTGCATGTGCAATTGAAAACTCAAAATAAATAAACATTAAAAAATTTTTTTTAAAAATCCTCAAGTTAATTCGCATGTGCAATTGAAAACGCTGGGCTCCAGATTGGATCTAATGAATCTGTTTTAGACTTCTACATCCTGCAGTCCAGGACCTGGGCACATCTACCCGGGTTGGAGTTTGTCCACAGTTGCCAATGGCTTGACTCGTTGTTTGGCTTTGGAAGACTGAGAGAGTAGGTAGAGACGGGATCTGGGTGAGTCTCCTCCAGCAGGTTGCAAACATTCACCAGAGCCCTGGGACAAGGGGAATGGAGTGGTTCTCGAACTTTTTGTGCCTTGGAACCTCTGACAATCAGCAGGTTGCAAACATTCACCAGAGCCCTGGGACAAGGGGAATGGAGTGGTTCTCGAACTTTTTGTGCCTTGGAACCTCTGAGAGGACGAGTGTTTGGAGGGAGAGCTGAGAAATTCGCATCTTGAGCAACTCTCCCGGTGTCCCGCTGCAGAGGGCCGGATTTCATCTAACATAATGTGCATCTACTGGGTACATTCACTGGACACAGAACAGTGGACAAGACAGGACTGGTTCCTGCCCTTTGGGGATTTATTGTCTAGTGGGAGAGACCGATCAGGAAATCAGTACAACTAATTACTTAAATTATAAGTATGATCAGGACCTTAAAGGAGAACCAGGAGGTGCTACAGGAGCATTTACAAACAGGCAGCTGGGCTTTTTCTTCCGAGGAAATATGTTGGACCTTTGCAGAAACTAAAACACACCCAGGAAGAGCAGTTTCTTACCCACTGTACCTTCTTGGGAGCTGGGAGCTCCACGGAAGAGTTAGAAAACTCATCTGCATTCCTCCGTAATGGATGCCGTCTTGGGCAACCCACACTGCGGCCCTCATTTCATCCCGCCCCCCAACCCCATTGGGAGTGTAGGTAGCTGTGGGACCTCAGCAGAGTCTCTCTCTGGGAACTGCCCTGGACTGAAGGGAGCCACCTCTGGCTGTCGGTTATGCCCCCTCCAGCCATTCTAGTCTGCCTTCAACAACTAGCAGATGGGAGAGGTGGATACAAGGCCTGGCCACATGCCTCCATCGGCAATGGCCCTGAAGGATGGCCCACTTCTAGGGGTCCTTTTATGAGGCCAATGCTGCAGGCGTGCACAGCCCTGTCTCGCTGCCCTCTGCCCTATGGTTTTGGTCCCCAGTAAACCTCCTGTATGCAAATGTCTACCTCAGAGTCTGCTTATAGATGGTGAAAATAAAGAGCAGAGAGGAGAGACGATTTGCTCAAGGTCTCACAAACCTGAACCTTCAGATCCTCGTCATAGTTTGTCACCACGCTGTGTCAGTCCTACAACTTCCTGTCTTGACCTTTTCTTCCCGAGGTTGGAGGCAATAGCTGCAGTGTGAAAGGGCCAGACTCGATGTTCACTCCCATGGCTGGAGACCTTGGGCCAGTCACTTCCTGACTAGGGAGAAGGTTAAGTACCCTGTCTGAGTGTGCCATCTTCTCCCAAGTCGGCCTGGGTGTGATGGCCCTGCTCCCAAGAAAAGCCATGGCCCTGTTGGTGCTAGCAACAGAGTTCCCTTCCCCTCAAGTCTGAATCACCTCTGACCTCCCTGCTGGTACCTGCTGGGGGTGGGGGGTGGGGCCTTGAGCTTCTGTCCCAGTTCTGGGTATCTAAACGCACTCTTCAGGGAGGAGCGCCTTTGTTCATGCCCACATTATCGAGCACTCACTTTGTTCCAGACGCTGCTGGATGCTGGCAGTACCTTCGTGAACAAGACAGGCGCAGTCCCGGCCCCCATGGGCCTCTAAGTCCGGTGGAAAAGACAAACATCACACAAAGACTTGTGATGAGTCCTGAGGGAATTAAAAACACAGGGAGCTATGAGAGAGCACGGCAGCGAATCCCCCACACTCGTGGCAGTTCCCAGAGAAGTAGCCTGGACCCGGCGGATTAGAAAGGACTGACCAAGGAGAGGAGGGGAGACGGGAGTGTGGCACAAAGATTTCTGGCAGAGGAAGCAGTCTGGGGGAAGACCTGGGAGAGTACAAAGAAGGCAGCCTCGTAGGGACAGAGGACGCAGGGAGGACATGAGGAAGGGCAAGGCTCAGAAGGAAGCCAGGGGCAGATCTGTCACAGCCTTACAGGGCACGTTAAAATTTTGGATTTTATCCTGTGGGCCATGGGAAGTCTTCAAAGGAGATTTTGTTGTGTACTACAAAATGGATGCTATGGACCGAATGTTTGTGTCCCCCCCTCAGATTCGTGTGTTGAAACCCTAACCCTCAACGTGATGATATTTGGAGATGGGGACTAGGGAGGTAATTAGGTCATGAGCCTGAGGCCTCCGTGATGGGATTAGTGCCCTAACAAGAGACAAGAGAGAGCTTGCTTCCCACCCCAGTCTGTGAGGGTATATGACCTGGCCAAGGGCTCTCATCAGGAACCAAATTGGCTGGTACTTTGATCTTTGGCTTCCCAGACTCCGGAAGCATGAGAAATAAATTTGTGCTGTTCAAGCCACTCCGTCTAAGGTTGAGCAGTTGCGCTAAGACCATAGAATGTATTTATTAGAAGAAGGACTAGAGAAGGTAGTAGGATGTATTTCGGACCTTCCATGTGCCAGGCACTCCACTAAGCACTTCACAGACATGAACTTCTTGCATCCTCACGACAGCCCTGTACAGTAGAGCCCATTATTAGCTCCATTTTACAGATGGGCATAACTGAACCTAGACTCAAAATTCCCCTCATCCGGAAAGATTTTTCTGGCTCCCCATCTCTACCCTGACACTACATCTTCCTTCTTTGATCTAATCTTAGTCCGTCTGTTTCTCCAAGGCATTTTTTTTTTCCTGTCTAGTAGAATCATCTTTCGTGTGACCCCATTTGATTGCAAGCCCCATGGAGGCAGAAGTTTTTGTCTAGCGTGTTCACGGCTTTATCTCTGGAGCCCAGAGCGAGACCTTACAGGTAGTAGTGGCCGAATAAAGAAAATATTTGGAATAATAGGTCTCTATCCACCTGGAGACCTCATCTAGTGCAGGGTCTGGGGCTGCAGTGGTCCAGAAACAAACAGCCTCCCCCTGTTGTGGGGTCTGCTCCGGCTGCCTCTGCCTGGCTGGTTGTTACATCGCCAGCTCAGACACCCTGTGTCAGTCTGATGTTGGGGAAAGAGCTTGGACTTTGGAACCGGACAGATGAGGCGCACATCTGAGGGCACGTCCATCTGGAACAAAGCAGAGTGGTATAAATAAACAGAACCAAGTGCCTATATGAGATTTGATAACTTTAATTTCCTCGTCTGTGACATGGGAACATTACTGCAGAAAATTATTGGTATTGGGATCAAATGAGGAAATGTTGATAGAGTTGCCCCGTTTAGTCCCTTCAGCGGAAGACAGGGATTGGTTCCATGCCATTCGCTTAACTAACGGCTTCAGTTTCCTCATCTGTGAGAGGGGAGTTGCGAAATGCAAGATAATATAGAATTCCGGGCCTGGAATGCTCTTCTCCCGACTTGTCTGGGGCTAGCTCCTTCTAAACCTTCCGTTCTCACCTTTAATATCACCTCACCAGACTTCTGACCTGATTCCTGTTTCTAAACCTTGCCCCACCCACCCCCATCTCTTTTCTCGTCAGCACCTTTCATAATATTCTTTGTCACCCGTCTCCCTGTTCACTGCTTTATCCCCACTGTCTACCAGAGTACCTGAGTAAGTGCTTGGTAAATACTGGTTAATTGCATTAAATATTTATTGGCCACTTGGTTGTCAGTCAAGGACTATTCAAGGCAACCCTAACCACAAACCCAGGAAATAGCAAGGGCAGGGATTTCACCCACTTGACAGCTGTGGAAGCTGAGGTCTAGCAATATTAATATTTCCCGGGAATTTCCCAAGTAAATTAGTGGAGTTCTAGACCCTCTGAGCAGTGCTCTTTCCACCCACCCCTCCACTGCTTTCCAGGAAAAGGAGCACTAGAGACCCAGGTTCTAGTTCAGGTTCTGTTTTAACTTGTGGCTGTAAGATTTAGGTAAACCACTTCCCTTCCTGAGCCTTAGTTTCCCCAACTCTAAATGGGAAGAATAATCCTTGCCCTGAACGGTGGTTAAGGTGAGAATCAGCTGAGATAATGGGTTGAAAGCATTTAATAAACCAAAAGCACTATATTAATAGTGCTTCCAAAATCATGGAAGATTTTGTAATATTAATATGCAGAATCAACATTGACTTCAAAGATGAATCACCGTGGGCTGGAGAAGGCAGGGTAGTTTCCTAGAAGCAGTGGCATTTCGGCTAGGCCTTAAAGAGAGGTAATATTTTGGAGAAGCAAAGCTCAGAGCCAAAGCCACAGACCAACCAAAGCAGGAACCTCCAGCCTCTCTGACTTTTACCGTCTTCCTCCTCTGGTAGATATTCTCCCTGAATATGCTCTTCCCTACTCTGATTTGTTTTTCCTTTCAAATAAAACTTATGGAAGTACAATTTGCATACAACGAAATGCACATTTTTTAATAAAATGTTTTATTTTATTTTATTTTTAATTTTTTTGTAACGTGTACTTACTTTTTGAGAGAGAGAAAGACAGAGGTGTGAGCGGGGGAGGGGCAGAGAGAGGGAGACACAGAATCCAAAGCAGGCTCCAGGCTCTGAGCTGTCAGCACAGAGCCCCACGCCGGGCTCGAACTCACTGTGAGATCATGACCTGAGCTGAAGCCAGACGTCCAACCGACTGAGCCACCCAGGCGACCAAATAAAAGTTTTTAAATGTTTATTTATTCTTGAGAGAGAGAGAGAAAGGCAGAGCACGAGCAGTGGGAGGGGCAGAGTGAGAGGGAGGCACAGAATCTAAAGCAGGCTCCAGTCTCTGAGCTGTCAGCACAGAGCCCTATGTGGGGCTCGAACTCACAAGCCGAGAGATCATGACCTGAGCCAGACTCAGAGGTTTAACCAGCTGAGTCACCCAGGCATCCCTAAAATGCACATGTTTCAAATGCATACAGTTCTGTGAGTTTTGACACAAGCACACACCTATGCAACCATCGCCCAGATCAGATTCCTGTGTGGCCCTTTGCAGCAAATCCCAAACTCCCTTTCTTATGTCCCCCAGACAACCACTCTCCACTTTCTGTCACTACAGAGTAGCTTTCTTAATCACTCATGTCTTCATTAGCAATTCAAAAAGTTCTGCATTCAAACATTAAAACAAAAACATAAGTGGAACAAAATGTATTACTTCACTAGGCTTAAGAGAGTATTTTCCTTCGGGGCATTTGCCAACAGTCGTTAGATAAATTGACGACAGCTAATTGGTGACAAGAATTAATAATAATCATAATTTGCCCATTTAGAGAAAAGAGTTTGTTGATAAAAACTCTACCTACAGGAACGCGTGGGTGGTTCGGTAGGTTAAGCATTGGACTTCAGCTAGGGTCATGATCTCATGGTTTGTGAGTTCGAGCCCCGCATTGGGCTCTGTGCTGACAGCTCGGAGCCTGGAGCCTGCTTCGGATTCTGTGTGTGTGTCTCTCTCTCTGCCCCTCTCTCACTTATGCTCTGTCTCTCTCTCTCTAAAAGTAAATAAGCATTAAAAATTTTTTTTTTAATAAATAAACATTTTAAAAATCCAAACCAAACAAAGCAAAAAAATCAATTCTACCTACAAAATTACAAGAGAACATGGATGACCTGATGGCTTCTGGAGAGATGATGACATATATAAAGCAGTGTTTTTACTTTAAGTATTTCTAAAGAGAAAGCATTTTAAAAGAAAGCATTAGAGATAAATAGTCATTATCCATTTTATTCTACACGCTTCCTTTAATTTGATGATACACAAGTTAAGAATGATTCTGAAATTCCAAACAGATGTCGACTTAAGGAAGAAGTGAGGAAAATTAGGGGCGCCTGGGTGGTTCAGTTGGTTGAGTGTGACTTTGGCTCAGGCCACGAGCTCATGTTTTATGAGTTTGGTTTGCGAGTTCGAGCCCCACATTGGGCTCTCTGCTGTCAGTGCAGAGCCTGCTAAGGATCCTCTGTCCCGATCTCTCTCTGCTCCCCCCCTTTCTCTCCTCTCTCTCTCTCAAAAATAATAAAACATTTAAAAAAAAAAAAGAAATGAGGAAAAATGATAAGGTTCTCTTTTGGGGTCTCTTGTTGAATAGGAACATAATCATTATATCAAACAAAGAAATAGTAGATAAGCAGAAGTGTTTCCTCTAAATTTAGGATAGTTAATGTTAAACGTTAATACCTGGGCCATGTTATTGGGCTAAATTATAGCAACTCTTTTTTTTTTTTTTTAACACTTTTTAAGACAAAAAAAAATCAACAAATTATATGAAAAAGAAAACTACATTGTCTTCTCATTGTTCTGATTATATCAAACAAGTTTTAAGTCATCTCCCAAAACATAGCCTTGTATATGTCCAGACTCTCTTCAACGGATTTATCTTGGCATTCCTTTTAGCTTTGCATTCAAGTACAGATTAGTTTAGCTTGTTCTATAATTTCACACAAGTGGAATTACACAGTATGTGCTTTTTATGTACGATTTATTTGGCTCAGCATAATGTCTTTAAAGTCCATTCATGAGTTTTTTATAACAGTAAGTCGTTCCTTCATTTAAAAATTTTAACTTAACTTTATTTTTTTTAATGTTCATTTTTGAGAGAGAGAGACAGGGAATGAACGGGGGAGGGGCAGAGAGAGAGGGAGACACAGAATCGGAAGCAGGCTCCAGGCTCTGAGCTGTCAGCACAGAGCCCGATGGGGGTCCTGAACTCACTAACCGTGAGATCATGACCTGAGTCGAAGTCAGATGCTTAATCGACTGAGCCCCCCAGGCACCTCATTTTAAAAATTTTATTTTAGAGAGAGAGAGAGAGAGTGTGTGTGTGTGTGTGTGTGTGTGCAAGTGTATGTGCACGGGGGAGGGGCAGAAGGAGAGGAGAGAGAGAACCTCAGGCATGCTCCACACCCAGCCCTGAGTCTGACGTGGGACTTTATCTCACCACCATGAGATCATGACCTGAACCGAAATCAAGAGTCTCACGCTAAACTGAGCCACCCAGGCGCCCCTAGGTCATTCCTTTTTAGAGCTGAGTGCTATTTCACCGTATGAACATGCCACATTCCTCTTCACCAGTTAGTGAATATTTGGCTTGTGCCAATTATTTGAATTAAGCTGCTATGAATACTCAGTCGTAAGCCTTTTTGTGGCATATATTTGTTTCTCTTGGGTAAATCCCTAGAAGTGGAATTGTTGTGTTGTATGGTAAATGTATGTTTAACATCACAAAAAAATGCCAGACTGTTTTCTAAAGTGGTTCTACCATTTTACACTCTCGCCACAATGTTCAAGAGTACCAGCTGTTCCACATCCTCTTCAACACTAGGTAGAGTCAGTCTCTTTTATTTTAGCCATTTTGATAGGTTTATCATAGCAACAGGATGGTTACAGTGAGTCTTATTGAGGTGTAATTTGCATACAATAAAATTTGCCTTTGTTAAGTGTATGATTCATTGAGTTTTGACCATGTGTGCAGTCATGTAACCATCAGTCATGATATAAAATATTTAAAAAATTTTTTTAAATGTTTATTTATTTTGAGAGAGAGCACATGCCCAAGCAGGGGAGGGGCAGACAGAGAGAGAGAGAGAGAGACAGAGAGAGAATCCCAAGCAGGTTCAGTGCTGTCAGTGCAGAGCTCAATCTCACACACCATGAGATCATGACCTGAGCCAAAATCAAGAGTTAGACGCTTAACCAACTGAGTCCCCCAGGCTTCCCATTTAATTTTTTTTTTAATGTTTGATGATATATTTTATATTCAAAATTTCAGACCCCTTTAACATCAGTTCCTTCCCCTCAACCCCCTCCCCTAGCAATCACTGCTTTGCTTTGTCACTATAGTTTTGACTTTTCTAGAATTTTCTATAAGTAGAAGTATTCATTGTGTAATCTTTTGTGGTTGGCTTCTTTCAGTTAGCATATTGCTTTTGATGTTCATCATGTTTTTGTGTGTATTCATCATGTTGTATGAGTAGTTCATTCCTTTTTATTGCCAAGTAGAATACTATTGTACAGCTATATCCTAATTTGTTTGTTCCTTCACCAGTTGATGGACATAGGAGTTGTTTGCAATTTGGGCTACTATAAATAAAGCTGTTACAGGTTTTCATTTCTCTTGGGTGAAAACATGGGGGTGAAATTGTTAGGACACGTGCCAAGTGCATATTTAATTTTATAAGAAATTGCTGAATCATTTTCCAAAATAGCTATTTCATTTTGCAGCAACACATAAGAGTGCCCATGGCCCAGCCTCCTTGTCAGCCCTTGGTATTGTCAGCACTTTGTAACTTCAGCCATTCTCACGGGTATGTAATAGTAGCTCATAATTTTTATTTTTATTTTAAGTTTTAGTTATCTAAGTACTCTCGGCACCCAGTGTGGGACTCAAACTCAAGACCACAAGATCAAGAGTCCCATGTTCTTCCAACTGAGCCAGCTAGGCAGCCCAGTAGCTCATAACTTTTAATTCGTATTTCTGTGATGACTAATGACATTGAGCATCTTTTCATGTACTTATTGGTTATATGTAGATCTTGCATATCTGTCTAATGTCTTTTTAATAAACCTTTGCTGATTTTGTTTATTGAGTTGTTTTCTTTTCTTATTATTAAGTAAATACACGTTCTTTATATATTCTAGATATTCTGGATTTATATTTTGTCAGGTATACGAACTGTAAATATTTTTTCCCATGTTGTGGCTTGCCTTTTCATTCTCTAGAAGGGGAGAAGATTGTAATTTTGATGAAGTGCAATATATCAATTATTTTTCCTTTATGGTTCAGACCTTTTGTGCTTCATCTAAGAATCTTTGCCTAACCCAAGGTGACACTGATATTCTCCTATGGTTTTTTTCATCCAGAAATTTTGTCTTTAACCTTTAGATCTATGATTCATTTCATGTTCATTTTTGTGTATGCTATGAGGTTACTGTAGAGGTTCATTTTCTCCCCTCAAATATCATTATTCCAGCACTATTTGTTAAAGCCTATCTTTTCTCCATTTAATTTTTTTTCTTTCTTTTTTTTTTTTTTTTTTTTTACCTCTGTTGAAAATCAATTGAGGGATGCCGGGGTGGCTCAGTCAGTTAAGTGTCCCACTTCGGCTCAGGTCATGAGCTCGAGGTCCCTGAGGTGGAGCCCCGTATTGGACTCTGTGCTGACAGCTCAGAGCATGGATCCTGCTTTGGATTCTGCATCTCTGTCTCTCTCTGATCCTCCCCTGCTTACGCTCTCTCTGTCTGTCAAAAATAAATAAACATTAAAAAAAAATCAATTGAGGGGCGCCTGGGTGGCTCACTCCGCTAAGCGTCCGACTTTGGCTCAGGTCATGATCTCGTGGTTCGTGGGTTCAAGCCCCACGTCAGCTCTGTGCTGACAGCTCGAAGCCTGGAGCCTGCTTCAAATTCTGTGCCTCCCTCTCTCTGTGCCCCGCCCCTGCTCTTGCTCAGTCTGTCTCTATCTCTCAAGAATAAATAAACATTAAAAAATTTTTAAAAATCAATTGACTAAACATATGTGAGTCTATTTCTGATTTTTTTCAATTTGTTCCATTGATTTATATGTCTACCCTGGCCCTGGTATTTAAATTTTTTAATGTATCATTCACTGTTTTATTACATGTATTTCCTGTAAGTAAACTCTATTTCTTTGTGGAAACAGACAAGAAAAAAAAAAGATGTTTTCTGTTCATTATAGAAAAATCAGAAAATACAGATAAATAGGGGCTCCTGGGTGGCTCATTCGGTTAAGTGTCCAGCTCTTGATTTCAGCTCAGGTCATGTTCTCACGGTTTGTGGGTTTGAGCCCCATGTCAGGTTCTGCGCTGGCAGTGTGGAGCCTGCATTGGAATTCTTTCTCTCTCTCCCTCTCACTCTGACCCTCCCCTTCTCGCATGCTTTCTCTCTCTCCCAAAATAAATAAATAAAAAACATTTAAAAAAGAAAGAAAATACAGATAAGCAGAAATAGTAAAATGAAAGTTGCTAATAATCCATGCCTGGAGAGTATTACTGTTATTTTTTTTTTTTGTAGAATTTATCTTCTAGATCTTCCTCCTGTGCTTAAATATGCTAACAAAATGGCAGTATATTAAACAGTCTGTTTTACAATCTGTTTTCCCCTCCACAGTATACTCCATAGTGGTTCTCACCCTGGAATGATTTGCCCCACAGGACATTTGGCAAATTCTGGAGACATTTTTTGGCTGTCACAAACGGGTGGGTGCTACCAGCATCCAGTGGGTAGAGGCCAGGGACGCTGCTAACCATCCTACAGTGCACAAAACAGTCTCTTACAACAAAGAATTTTCCAGCCAAGCTGTTAATAGCCCTGAGGTTGAAAAATCCTGAATTAAATAATGCACATGACATGTTCAATACAACACTCGGCACATATCAACTGCTTGGTAAATGAACAACAAATAACTTGGGGCGAAAAATGTTCCCAGGAGGAGGAATAGAAGTTCAGTGGATCCGGATCCCCACTGTCCTTTTCCCAAATATCTAGCCATAAGGCTGTTGTGAGGTGAGTGGTTTTACCACCAGAAATTCACAAAGGGTGAACAATATGTTCAAGACAGGAGACCTGCAGCCTTGGACCTTGGACTCCTCTGTGTAGGGAGGACGGGCAAACTCACACATTCACCTCCCCCACCAGGCTGCGTCTCCCTAGGCTGGAGTCCCAGCTGTTGTCTGGGTTAGTGCAAACAAAGACCTTTGGGCTGTCCCAGATCCAGGATTTACAACCCATGGGCTCCTCCCAGTTTACAGAAGTGCTGGGAAAACACATTCTAGGTCAGCAGGAATTAAGTGCACCCCCCCCCCACCCCGAGGTGGGGGGGGTGTCACGTGGTCTGATGGCACAGGCAGGATGAACTGGAAAGGGACAAACCACAGTCCAGGGGAAAGTGCAGCCAAGGGAATTTGATTCAGTTCAACAGAGTCAAACATTTAGCAACATTCATTGTACTTCTATGTGTGCTAGGCGCTGTCCTTCTCCTATGTGGGAGGTCATTTGGAATAGTGCCAGGCACTGTCCCTCTCCTATGTGGGAGGCCACTAGGAATAGTAGTTAGGAGCATAGTCTATTTAGAAAAGGATGTTTGATCCCCAGGTGTGCCAGCACTAAGTATTTGCCCTTTATAAGGCATCCCATGACTCCAATACACATAGTATATGCTCACTAAATTATTTATGTGTGTATGTCAGTCCTCACAAAAACACTGTGAGGCAAGGGCTATTATTATCCCATTTTATAAAAGAATAAACCAAGGACCAAAGAGGCTTTGCCCAGTGTCCCAGGACTAATTAAATGGCAGGGGAACATTTTTTTTTTAATTTTTTTTTTTTTAACATTTAGTTATTTTTTGAGACAGAGAGAGAGCATGAACAGGGGAGGGTCAGAGAAAGAGGGAGACACAGAATCCGAAACAGGCTCCAGGCTCTGAGCTGTCAGCACAGAGCCCGACGCGGGGCTCGAACCCACGGACCGCGAGATCATGACCTGAGCCAAAGTCGGACGCTTAACCGACTGAGCCACCCAGGAGCCCCGGCAGGGGAACATTTTCACAGACTTTTGGGAAATAGAAAGATGAATAAGATGTGGCCCTTGTTTTCCACAAACTTAGAGTCTCAGAGGGGAGGTGAAGATGGTACAAGTCTCATTCCAAGTAAAGAGACAATGAAAGAGGTGCTAATAAAGAACGTTTCGGTGGGGTAGGGCAGATAGAAGGTTGGTTCCAGGTGGGGGCAAACAAGAAGGCTTCATGGAGGAAATAAATGGTAGTTAAACTGGTGGTCTTTGAAGATGGGTAGGCTTGGAAGGAGACAGACTCTTCCTTCAGAGTAGGGTCCTTAGAAGGGTGACCACTGGGTTGGGCCATAGGATGTGTGCCTATGGGGGCAGGGACAGATGATCTGGTTGAGAAAGTTAATAAATTAAGGCAAGACTGGTGGAAATGGCAGGGGTAATGTTCCAAATAGCTGAAAACCAGAAGGGCATAGGTAGCCACCGATCAGAATGGATACTGAGTTTTAAACAGCCCCCATGGCCATGCAGGTAGGGACAAACGGAATACCATGCTGAATATCCTAGAAAGGATGTCACCATTTACTTACCCAGACTCCTTTATATCTTTTGGGAACAGTATGCTCCTGTTTTGCTCTGGAGATCCACTTACCCTACTCTCATTCTATATAGTTCTGGTTGACCTGACCTCACCTTTATACCTCCAGATGTGGGTACAGGATCGAGTCTGGTCTAGCCAATTAGAACGCAACGGTGACTGGTACAAGGATGGACATGTAATTGAAGTTGGGTCAATGAAGATTCTCCCCACCACCTGTGTTGGAACTCTTGAGGGAAAAACAAGCTCTGTTTCACCAAGGAAACTAGGAGAAAGGAAAATCAAATTTATAGACCGAAGAGAGAGTGAGACAGAGAAACAGTGAGTTAGAGAGAGAGAGAGAGAGAGACTAATACTTTATGATTAATTGTTTTTAAATCTCTGGGTCCAGATATGCCTGAAGTTTTCACCCATCCTCTTTAGTTACATGAAATTGGCTTTTTTGTCACTTGCAACCAGAAGATTTCTGACTGATACAATTATGCAGGGTCTCA
Organism: Panthera pardus; assembly: GCF_024362965.1. Classification (NCBI taxonomy): domain Eukaryota; kingdom Metazoa; phylum Chordata; class Mammalia; order Carnivora; family Felidae; genus Panthera; species Panthera pardus. The sequence continues at coordinate 85,455,426 of NW_026526666.1, read as the reverse complement.
AATGTCATTGTAAGGAGTTCTCCATAGGCTCTAGAGACATGAAAAGGAGGGAAACAGCTAGGGAGAAGGGAAAGGAAGAAGTTTTGACAATTACTGAAGCAAGCTCCCTAGGGGGTGAAGAAGATTAAAGCAAGAGTGTGGGAAGGCAGAGGGAGTGCCTCCTGGAGAGAGGGGGAGAGGGCTCCTGACTTTTTGAGTTAAAGAGACAGAAGATTCAAGAAACTGGTCTCTGCCATCATCCATCTCCTTCTCTCGGAACCAACACTTAAATTCTTCTATGAGTCTGATGTTAAGTGTGCCAAGACAGGGGCGTCTGGGTGGCTCAGTCAAACATCCGACTTCAGCTCAGGTCATGATCTCGCAGTCCGTGAGGTCAAGCCCCATGTCAGGCTCTGTGCTGACACCTCAGAACCTGGAGCCTGCTTCAGATTCTGTGTCTCCCTTTCTCTGCCCTTCCCCTGCTCATGCTCTGTCTCTCTGTCTCTCTCTCTCTGTCTCTCTCTCTCTCAAAAATAAACATTAAAAAAAATTTAAGTGTGCCAAGACAAACTTAGAACGGCTTCTGTAAGTTACAAAATTTAAAGCACTCACAAATGTCATTCAGCCATTAAAATCATGTTACAAATGAATATGTATTGTTATAGAAGACATATCTAGTAATATGTCAAATAATAAAGTCAAGTTACAAAATTATATATATATATATATATGGATATATATATATATGGATATATATATATATATATATCCATATATATATAGTATAATCTTTTTTTGTTTGTTTAAAATGTATTCATATGTTTCTAAGGAACAGGCCTGAAAAACATTACAGTAGAATATGGTTACCTACCCCAAACCTCCTTTGTTTTTCTTCTTTGTACATTGAACCTCAAGTTTGTTCAGGTGTCCATATCCAGAGCTTAGCTGAAGACTTAATTCTTAAGTCCAACATGGAAATGCTAGTAATTGTTTTCAGGGCAGCCAAAACAGAATTATTATTCTGGCCAATGAGACAGAAAGGAGAGTCTGCTGGAGGGCTTCCAGGAAAGGTATCTTACTAGTTAAAAAAAAAAAAAACAAAAAAAAAACACCAAACTTATGGAGAAGAATGTGGACATTGGAATCCTCATACAGTGCTAGTGGGAATATAAAATGGTGCGGCCACTTTGGAAAACAATATGGCAGTTCCTAGAAAAAGTAAAATACAGAGTCACCATATGGCCCAGCAATTCTATTCTCAGGTATACACCTAAGAGAAGTGAAAACATCTGTCTACACAAAAACTTATCCACAAATGTTTGTGTAATTGACGTAATTTCATAATGTGTAATAACTAAAAAGTGGGAGCAACCCAAACGTCCATCAACTGATGAATGGATAAAGAAAATCCATGTAATGGAAGATTGTTCATTGTTAGAAAGGGATGAAGAACTGATACATTTTACAACATGAATCAATCTTGAAGACATTATACTAAGTGAAATAAGTCAGTCACAGAAGACCACGTATTGTGTGATTCCATTTACACGAAACATCCAGAACAGACAAATCTATGGGGACAGAAAATAGATTCGTCGTTGCTTAGAGTTGAGGGTGGCAAATATGTTGGGGGAAATGGAGAGCGAAGGCTAACGGTTACTAAATTTCTTCCTGAGGTGAAAAAATGTTCTGAATTGATTGTGGTGATGATTACACAAATCTGTGGGTGTCTCTCAAGTCGTTGAGTTGTATGTTTTACATGGGTGAATTGTATGCTATGTGAAATATATCTCAATAAAGCTTCTTATTGAGCTATCTTAAAAAGAGAGAGAGCTACTTACAGGAATAGGTATCCTTTATTCCACTGCAATCTAAGGGAGCTGGATGTTACATCTGCATGCGGTACTTGGAACTGTGGCAACCATCTTTCAAGTATGGAAGAGAGGGGAATGCCAACAAACTGAGAGTGGAAAAACAGCTAGAAAGAAATTTGGTCCTTGATGAAATCTTTGAGGTACTGAAATACACAATTCTAGAGCCATTCTACCTCAGGACTTAATAATACCAGAAGTCCTCTTAATTTCTCTCTCTTTTTCAAAAAATATATTTCTCTTTTGGGGGGAGAGCACAAGTGGGAGAGGAGCAGAGAGAGGAGGACAGAGGATCTGAAGTGGACTCTGTGCTGACACGCTTGAGAACAGCGAGCCGGATGTGGGGATCGAACTCAGGAACCACAAGATCATGACCTGAGCCAAAGTTGGACGCTCAACCACCTGAGCCACCCAGGTGCCCTTTTCTTAATTTCGCTTAAATCTGAGAGCTTTTTGTTTTTTAAATAGCTTATTGAGATGAAATTCACATAACATAAAATCAACCACTCTAAATGCCATAGTTCAGGGGCATTTAGTACATTCACAATGTTGTGCAAACATTCCTCTAATTCCAAAATATTTCCTAGTCACTTCAGGGTAAAACCCCTTCCTCTTTAAGTAGTTTCTCCCGTCTCCTCTTGCCCTAGTCCCTTGGAAACATCATTCTGCATTCTGAGTGTTTCATATAAATGGAATCATACAATATATGGCCTTTTTAATGTTTATTTACTATTGAGAGACAGAGAGACACAGAGCGTGAGCAGGAGAGGGGTAGAGAGACGGGGAGACACAGAATCTGAAGTAGGCTCCAGGCTCTGAGCTGTCAGCACAGAGCCTGACGCGAAGCTCGAACTCACGAACTGTGAGATCATGACCTGAGCCGAAGTCAGTCGCCTAAGCAACTGAGGCAACCATGTGCCCCATTGTGCGTGGCTTCTTTCACTTAGCATAATGTGTTTTGAGGTTCATCTATGTTGTAGCATGTATCAGTACTTCATGCATTTTTATGACTGAATAAAATGTTATTGGGGCGCCTGGGTGGCTCAGTCAGTTGAGTGTCCGACTTCAGCTCAGGTCATGATCTCACACTCTGTGGGTTCGAGCCCCGCGTCGGGCTCTGTGCTGTCAGCTCAGAGCCTGGAGCCTGCTTCAGATTCTGTGTCTCCCTCTCTGCCCCTCCCCTGCTCATGCTCTGTCTCTCTCTGTCTCAAAAATAAATTAATAAAAACATTAAAAAAATGTTATTATATGTATATACCACAATTTGTTTGTTCAGTCATCCATTGATGAGCATTTGAACTGTTTCTACCTGTTGGCTGTTGTGACTAGTGCTGCTATGGACAGGTGTGCACGTGTACTTGTTTAAGTGCTTGTTTTCAATTATTTTGGGTATATAGCTAGCAGTGGAATTTCAGGGGCATAGGATATTTCTATGTTTAACTTTTTGGGGAACTGCCAAATTGTTTTCCTCAGAGGGTAAACCATATTGTAGTCCCACTGGCAACGTATGAGGGTTTCCAACTTCTCTACATCCTCACCAACACTTATTTTCCTTTTTTTTTTAATAGTTACTAATTTATTTTAAGAGAGAGAGAGCATGAGCCTGAGTGGGAGAGGGATAGAGAGAGAGGGAGAGAGAAAGAGGGAGAGAGAGAGAATCCCAAGCAGGCTCCATGCTGTCAGTGTAGAACCCAATGTGGGGTTTGATCCCACGACACTTGAAGGGGTACCTCCTTGTGGTTGTTTTTTTTATTTCACTTGCAGCTAAAGATATTGAAATTGATGCAAGTGTTAATGGTGGTAGAATTAACGGTTATGTCAAGTATTTTCTTCATTTTGATTACCTATATTTTCTAAATTTTCTGTAATCATACTAATATTTATGAAGTCCTTACAATGTACCAGGCACTGAACGTAGACATTTATATGCATAATATCATTTGTTTCTCATAACAAATCTATAAGTCAAGTAAAAGCTGAGTCAGACAGGAAACATAATCTATCCTAGGACACGGAGCTAATAAAAAATGGTGGAGGCATAATTTGAACACAGGGCCCAGGATTTTTAAAAAAAAATTTTTTTACATTTATTTATTTTTGATAGAGAGAGACAGAGCACAAGTGGGGGAGGGGCAGAGAGAGAAGGAGACACAGAATCCAAAGCAGGCTCCAGGCTCTGAGCTGTCAGCACACAGCCCAACGTGGGGCTCGAACTCACAAACTGTGAGATCATGACCTCAGCTGAAGTCGGAAGCTTAACCGACTGAGCCACCCAGGCGCCCCAACTCAGTTTTCTTATCTTAAAACGGAGCTATAGAATATCTACATTATTGGGTTGAGGGGTTAATGCACGTAAAATGCTTTAAAATAGTGCCTGACAGGGAGCCTGGGTGGCTCAGTCAGTTGAGCGTCTGACTCTTGGTTTCAGCTTAAGTCATGATCTCATAGTTCGTGGGATCAAGCCCACATCAGGCTCTATGCTGAGCATGGAGACTGTTTGAAGTTCTCTCTCTCTCTCCATCTACCCCTCTTCCCTCTCGAAAACAAAATAATAATAATAATAATAATAATAAAATAAAATAGTGCCTGACATATAGCAAATGCTAAGTTTAGTTGTTATTACATTGTTATTATTCCAGAATTAAATAAGAAGGCCCTTAAACAACAGCAGTGTCTGGTAAGTATTCACTAAATGTTAGCTCTTAGTGTTATTTTTAACAACTTTATTGAGATACAGCTTACATACATAAATAATGTTACATAATTTGGTATAGTCACAAAGTTGTGCAATCATCACCATGATCAATTTTAGAACATTTTCATCACCCCCACAAGAAACCCTATACCTCTTAGCCATCACCCCCCAATCCTGACGTCCCCCAACGCTAGGCAACCACTGATACATTTTCTGTCCCTCTAGATTTGTGTATTTTGTTCATTTTATATAAATGGAACCGCACAATAAGAAGTCCTTTTGTGACTGGCTTCTTTCATGTAGCATAATGTAGCATTATTTATTTTTATTTTATTTATTTATTTATTTATTTATTTTCTTGAGTTTATTTATTTATTTTGAGAGAGAGAGGCAGAGAGAAAATCCCAAGTAGGCTCTGTGTTATCAGTGCAGAGCCTGACATAGGGTTCAAACTCACAAACCCGTGAGATCATGACCTGAGCTGAAACCAAGCATCCTCTAGCTTAACCCACCGAGCCACCAGGCGCCCCTCTTCTCCTTCCTTCTTATAAAGATTCCTGTGCTGGGGCACCTGGGTGTTTCAGTCCGTTAAGCATCTGACTTTGGCTCAGGTCATGATCTCGTGGTTTGTGAGTTTCAGCCCAGCATCGGGCTCTGTGCTGACAGCTTAGAGCCTGGAGCCTGCTTCGGATTCTGTGTCTCTGTCTCTCTCTCTGCCCCTCCCCCGCTCATTCGCGCTTCAAGATTCTTGTGCTTACATTTAGGGCACACCCAGATAATCTTAACATCCTTAATTTAATCACTTCTACGAAGTCGCTTTTGCCATATAAGGTAACATTGACCAGTTCCAGATTAGGATCTGAATATTTTGGGGAACCAATTTTTAGTCTACCAGACTCCTTGATTCTAATATTAGGAAATAAATCCAGTAACCAATGGAATAGCAATGAAAAAACCTGGCTTGGAGTATATCTGGTTGCTTTCTTACCACTTCTGCCTGAGTGCCTCTTCAATATAAATCCTTTCAGTTCAGAAGGGAAAATTTTGGTTTGGAGTAGAGGAAGAGGAAGACCTTGGCACAGGATCCTAATAACAATTTATGGAGAATTTCCTATGTTTCAAGAAATTTACATCTTTTATTTCTAAAAGATAATTTTGAAAAAATGGGCATTTTATAGAATAAGGAAATTGAAATCCACCAAGAGTAAACCACCTGTCCAAGCTCACAAGGACAATAAACAGCACAGCTAGGATCTGAACTCAGGTCTGCCTAACGGGGACACCAAAAGCCCAGGACCTGGCTATCAATTTCAAACTGCCTCTTGAGAAATAGGAGCTCCCCAGCCTCTAATACATTTCCCTCTTCCTGACATTGACCCTGGTTGGTTATTAGGTCAGAATAACAACAAGAAGATGTTGTATACAACTCAGGCACCCCAGTTCAATCATCTGTGACGCCTCAGGGGCTAGAGTTCACAGTCTGTGCTTGGCACCCCCTGTCAGGGCTTTGACAGGCAATGTGTTTGTTAGACAGGATGTCCTTTCGAGGCTCAACCAAACAGCCCTAGCCCGTCTGAGCTGACCAGCAGAACAGGCCCCCAGGCTGAGTCACCACCCAGATGTTTCACAACCTGTTTGTGCATTGAAGCAGCAGGAACAAGGAAGGTCACTCTGGGTGGCTAGTGTCTTCTTTAGCTCCTGGACAGAAAGGTGGCTCCCAGTACCATGTATAAGGAGATCTTGGCTCACCCTATGCCCGACCAATATTCAGCCAGAGGTTTCTTCGATTCTTCTAGGCTCTCTCTTTGACCAGAGAGAACCAAGGGAAGTTTCAACAAGCCTCAGTTCCTCATCTGTAAAATGGGAAATGTATGCATTTTTTTTAAAGATTTCATTTTTTATGTAATCTCTACACCCAATGTGAAGCTTAAACTCAAGAGTTGCACACTCCTCCAACTGAGCCAGCCAGGAGCCCCGAAAATGTATAAATATTTAAATTATTGTACATTCAACATGCACCATATAATTTAATATTTACAGCAAACCAGTGAAGTAGATGCTATTATTTCATTTCACAAATGCAGATGCTGAACATTAGAGATGTTCTATCACAGAGCTAGCTAGTGAAAGGTCAAGAACTGACCAAAAAAAAAAAAAAAAAAACTGACCACAAGTCTGTACAACTAAAGAGCTTGGGTTCAGAAGGAAAGAGCAAGAGGAAAGTCTAGCCAGTTTTTGGGCTTCCCATTCTATGCTGAGTCATTTAGGCAAGTCCCTTCTGCTCCTTGGACCTTGATTTCCCCATGTGCTCTATCAGGTTGGGGGGAGGGAGCTGAACTGGGCCTGAAAGCTCACTTTTAAGTCTATGGGCCTAAGGTTTCACGTGAGAAGTACTTTTCCTAAGTCACCCCTTTGGTATGGTCTCCATTTCCTGCACAGCCCATTTTTGCCTCTTTTGGGGGAAGAATAGACAACAGTGATGAATTCTTCTAACCTGGAGATCTCTCAGAAAGTCTCAGCTCTTGCTTACAGTTTTTTCATGACTTCCATTGAGCCATGTCCATATCCATAGAACTGGGACGGCCACTATACCAGCAACCCAGTCACCGCACATACCACCCTGCGAGATGTGTCATGTACATTTCCTTTTATCTTCATAATGGCTGGAGGAGACGATGTCACTGCTTGAGGTCACCCAGCTTACAAAGGTGGAGTTGGCATCTCAGCCTAGGTGACGGGGGTCTGCTTCTTTGTCCTTTGCTGGACACTGCCCTTCTTCCTATCTCTTACTACTGATGGTGGGAGAATGGACTGAAACGAATTAAAAGCACTTGGTGAACTGGGGATTGCTGTGCTCATGTGCACCATTAAGGGCTACCATTAGTTCTCTTTTTCTCACTGTAGTAGGAGCTGGGATCTGAGGCCTCAACCATTCTTGCATCTGCAGATAGCTCGAAGGTGGGACCTTCTATGGGTTTTTGGTGCATAGTTGCCAATGGAGATAATTCCATTCACTATAAACAAACAAATGGCAGCAATTAACAAGCAGGAAGGACAACGATATCGAGAATTAGCTCCCTGGTTGACTGGTCCTTATGAAGGACCCTGTGCCCACTTCCTCCTTTGTTTATTGGCAGCTTTTCTCTGCCATGATGATTGTTGTCATTGCCACATTCTCACTCTTGCACCCAAGGAAATGGGAAGAAAGAACCCTAAGAGCAAGCAGAAAAGCCAGTCAAACACAATTCTTTATCACTTCTTTCTACTAAAATGTAGGCTCTGTCAGGGGAGGGATTGAGGCTGTCCTGTTTGTTCTTTTTTTTTTTTTTTTTTTTTGGAGCAAAAAAAAAGGTGATTTTATTAAAGCACGGGGTCAGGACCCATGGGTAGAAAGCACTGCCTGTTCTGCTTATTCTTATATTCCAAGAGCCCAGAACAATGCTTGGCCTACAACAGGCACACAATTAAGTGTTGACTGAACGATATGTCACAGTGTGCTTGCTATGTCCATACAGGGACATACCAACTTTCCTTAAAATTTTCTTTACATTAGTTCTCTTTTTAATGCTTATGCCCTGCCCCCTCAGCCAGGCTACTTAAAGGCAGTGTCTGAAAACACCTATTACATGCTAAGCACCAGTACCATATATCTCTATGGGTATATATCATCTATATTCTATCTATCATCTATCTTCATAGCAATCTTTTCAAGTAGGTAATCTCCTTGTTTTACAGGTTAAGAAAGACTCAGAGTGCTCCCCTGCTAGAACCTCCAAACAAGCTCTCAAGAAAGACTCAGAGAGAGGTGCCTGGCTAGCTCAGTTGGTACAGCATATGACTCTTGATCTCAGGGTTGTGAGCTCAAGTCTCATGTTGGGTGTGGAGCTTACGAAAGAAAGAAAGAAAGAAAGAAAGAAAGAAAGAAAGAAAGAAAGAGAAAAAGAAAGAAAGAAAAAGAAAGAAAGAAGGAAAGAAAGAAAGAAAGAAAAAGAAAGAAGCAAAGAAAGAAAGAAGGAAAGAAAGAAAGAGAAAGAAAGAAAGAAAGAAAAAGAAAGAAGGAAAGAAAGAAAGAAAGAAAGAAAGAAAGAAAGAAAGAAAACAGATTCAGAGAAATCAAGTACCAGCTCAAGGCCACACACCAGTACATAGCTGGGTCCAGATGTGACCTGCGTTTGCTTGTTTGTTAATCCATGTTTAACAGAGTACAAATCCCACAATGATATTGGGAATAGTTAAACTTTTTTTTTTTTTTTTTTTTTTTTTTTTTTTTTTTTGGGACAGAGAGAGACAGAGCATGAACGGGAGAGGGGCAGAGAGAGAGGGAGACACAGAATCGGAAACAGGCTCCAGGCTCCGAGCCATCAGCCCAGAGCCTGACGCGGGGCTTGAACTCACGGACCGCGAGATCGTGACCTGGCTGAAGTCGGACGCTTAACCGACTGCGCCACCCAGGCGCCCCGGGAATAGTTAAAATTTTAATTGATACTTGTCACCTGCCAAGTGTATCAGTCAATCCTTATAAAAACCTTAGAGGAAATTACTAGTATTCTCTCCGCTGGAGAGATGAGGGCATGAGGTTTGCAGAGGCAAAGTAAGTTGCCCAAGTTTACATGGCTTAGACAGTGATAAACTTTAAATGAAAAAAAAAATTTAGGGGCACTGGGTGGCTCAGTCGCTTAAGCGTCCGACTTCTGCTCAGGTCATGATCTCGTGGTTCGTGAGTTTGAGCCCCATGTCAGGCTCTGTGCTGACAGCTCGGAGCCTGGAGCCCGCTTCTGATTCTGTGTCTCCCTCTCTCTCTGCCCCTCCTCCGCACATGCTCTGTCTCTCTCTGTCTTTCAAAAATAAATAAATAAACATTAAGAAAAAAATTTTAAGTAAATTCTACCTCCAACGTTGATCTCGAACTCACAACTCTAAGATCAAGAGTCATATGTTCTACCAACTGAGCTAGCCAGGCACCCTGACAGTGAGAGAATTTTAACCCAAACAGCCTGACTCCAGGGCCCATCTTAAACCCTAAGCAAGAGTGTGTTAACCCACACCTTTCTGCTTCTCCATGGAATCTCCTTGGGCTCCTTTCTACCCTCTGGGCTGGACCCAGAGTCTCCTCCAGGAAATGTTTGAGTTGATAATGCAGATAATAGCATATGACTCTCTGACCCAAGGAAGGGGTTAATGATGATGAAATCTTAGGGGACCAAAAGCAAACCCTCTTCCTTCTAAAGACAGCACATGGCAGACTCACAATGCTTCCAGGTCTGAGACTGGAAGACCACCACCTGCTCCAGAAGGCTGGTATGAGGAGTAAATGAGGGATCCAGACTCACAAAAAGTGCTTCCAACAGAGCCTGGTATGGTACCCAGTAAGCAAGCACTAGAAGGGAGCTGTCAAAGGGCCTCCATCTAGGGAATTCGAGACCCAGTGGGTTAATTATCCTCAGGCAGAAACCACACTGACTTCCCCAGACAGACCTGAGAGGGGAGAAACCCAAACAGACAGTTACAGTTCAGCTAAAATAGGGCTAATCTTTAATCTTTTATGGATACATGTAACACATTAACTATTATAGCCTATCCCCTCGAGGCACCTCAACACCTGGTCAACCAGAGGCGGGGGTTAGGTTGGCTGGGCTAAGTGGAAAGGAGCAGGTAAATAGGCCAATTACCCTTCTGCAACAGACTTTCTTAGGTCCTTGCCTTGAGATTAAGAGGATGAAATGGCTGATGCTGCCTGTCATACAAGGGGCGGGGTAGGGAGATGAACTCTTGAGTCAGCAGCCAGTGAATATTACCGGGCACAAAATAACCTGGGATGTTTTACCGGACTCTCAGCAAACCAAACTCCTTAAGAGCAAGAATTGTATCATTTATTATTTGTCATTGGGTGTTTGCTGTTGGTAGTTACTATTAATAATGATGTCATTGTTTCCATAATATGAAAAAAAAAATCCAAAGGTAAAGAATTACTAAGGCTAGATGTCTCTGTGAATTTTGAAGTCGTAAGGGTTCAACTACCATATTTTTCAACTTGAAGATGTACTTTGTGTCCATGTTTATCAGGCTTTGTCTTATAATAGTACTTGTAGATGGAGCTGTTTCTCAATTGCCTGAAATTCTGTTATTATGTAAAAGCTGTGACTTAGAGTGAATAGTGTCTAAGAATCAAGGTGATAGAATAGATCAATCTCCCACTCCAGGCAAGAATTCCTCCTACCATAATCTCTGCCTCAATACTTCTACTGAAAGGGGTTTACTTCTCATCCAGACGGTCATTTTCACTCCTAGACACCAGCACTGGGGTCCCTATATGTGTTCTTCATATAAAGCTGAAATCTGTCTCCCTATAATTTCCACCCAGCATTTCTAATCCTGTCCTTTGGAACTACACAAAAGAAGTCAAATTTTTCTTAGAATCAGAGAATCTTAGGATAGTAAGCAAAATCTCTGGAGGCAGACAGATCTGAGTTTTAATACTGACTCTACCAGTTATTAGCAAGCAACTTAACTTCTCCCTCATCTGTCAAGTGGGTTAAAGTGCTAAGAGACTGAAATGAGATTAATATGTATAAAGTCTCTGATACCTGATGCTCAATAAATGTCAGTTACTTCCTTCCTCTTCTCCACCCTCATTGCTGATTTCATCATAATTTCATATACTTGAAGACAGATGTTATATTCCACCCTTCTCAAGTCTTTTCCAAATTAAACACTCCCCAGTTTCTAAACCATTCTCCTAATAGTAACTCTGATTCATTACATACCTACAATACACAGTATGTGTCATGCACTGCCAAAGGCCTAACAAGTTAAATAACTTGCCTGAGGCCACATAAGCAGTGTCTGGGATTCAAGCCTAGATCTGTCTGGCTCTAAAGCTACATCTTCAAATCTAGATCCTATAGTAATGCTGTACAATTGCAATAAAATGCTAGCCACATATGTAATTCAAAGTAATCTAGGGGCGCCTGGGTGGCGCAGTCGGTTAAGCGTCCGACTTCAGCCAGGTCACGATCTCGCGGTCCGTGAGTTCGAGCCCCGCGTCGGGCTCTGGGCTGATGGCTCGGAGCCTGGAGCCTGTTTCCGACTCTGTGTCTCCCTCTCTCTCTGCCCCTCCCCCGTTCATGCTCTGTCTCTCTCTGTCCCAAAAATAAATAAAAAACGTTGGAAAAAAAAAATTAAAAAAAAAAATTAAAAAAAAAAACCAAAAAACAAAGTAATCTAGTAGTTATATTTTAAAAAGTAATAAAAAAGGGAAAAATTAAACTTAATGATATATTGTATTAAATTCCAAATACCCCAAATGTCAGTTCAACATGTGATCAATTTAAAGAGTATTATGCAGGATTCCTGGGGGGTTCAGTCGGTTAAGCATCTGACTCTTGGTTTCGGCTCAGGTCGTGATCTCACGGTTCCTGAGTTCAAGCCCCACATCGGGCTCCACTCTGACAGCGTACAGCCTGCTTGGGATTCTCTCTCTCCCTCTCTCTCTCTCTCTCTGCCCCTCCCCTGCTTGCTCTCTCTCTCAAAATAAATAAGCTTAAAAAAATTTAAAGTATGACACTTCACATTCTTTTTATCATAGTAAGTCTTCATAACCCCATGTATATCTTATGGCCATAGCAGATCTAGCCAGATTTCAAGTGGTTAGTAACCACTCGTGGTTTGTGGCTGCCACACTGGATAGCACATACTAGAGCAAAATTGCAGTGTCCCTGGCCTGGAATCTAAGGACTTAGGTTTCCCACCCCCAAATCCAGTGCTGGCTAAATATAGGAGACCAAGAAAATCATTTAATAATCCTTCTGCTAACCTCTGTTTTCTACTAATCATTCTGTCAACACAAACAATATTTATCAAGTGCCTGCACCGTGCCAGGCATTATTCCAGGAGCTGGGGATACTGCAGTGAACAAAACAAAGGCCCTGCTTTCACGGAGCTTGCTTATGACTTTAATGGGGTGGGGTGGATAAACAATTCAGTAAGTAAGCAGTATGTCGCCTAGTTAAACGTGCTATGAAGAAAAATAGAGCAGGAAATGAGGGAGGCACACTTCCTATAATTGCAAAAGACTTAAGATGAGAGTTATCTTTAACATGTTCAAGAGCAATGAGAAGAACGTGGCTGGAGCTGGGTTGGGGGGAGCAGGCACAGATGGGGATGGTGGGAATATGGTCAAAAAGGTAACATGTGATGGGGGCAGGTCATGTAGGCATAAGGAGGGCTTTGGATTTTGCTCTGAACGGAGGGATAACATGACTGATGAGGATGCTGGGGTTAATTAGGTTGAAAAGCAATGGTTATACCTTTTCCATAGGACTACACATATAGGAATCAGCCAATAAATGTCAGGTCATTCCTGGGGAAATATTAGTTTGTAACACTAAGAGTGAGGGTCTAGCATTGCATATAATGGTGGTGTAGATCTATCTTAATTCCCATCAGGCCACTCTTGAGAGCTGATGAAGAAACTGTGTATAGGTACATGTGTCTGGAAATTCATACTGATGGTCTGCTGTCCCAATGAAGACTGCTTAAAAACTGGTCCTAACTAACTCTTTGAGCCCAGTCTGGTGACTGGCTGGGAAGCATTAATGTATAAACTTTTCTCCTCCTTTGCTGGCACGAACTGTAGTAACTGGGGAAAGTCACTGTGGAGAAAGAGCCCAGGAATTCAGAAGGAAGCATGATAAAGAGACAAGCTTGGTGTCAGAAAGAACTGAACTTGTGAATGAGTTCTGCCATTTGCTGGCATTTGGCTTTGGGTAAGTCACCTTACCTCTCTAAACCTCTTTTTCCTCTTCTGTAACATCGAGATGGTAATATGTACATTTTAGCAGTATTTGGCATATCTCCACACATATAGTGACAAGTTATTGGTGTAGAGCAACAGTTCAATAATCGGTAGTAATTGTGATGTTTTCAACAAAATTTTTGAACACGTACACACACAAAGCACATTATTATGAACTGAATGTTGTGTCTCCACCCAAATTCGTGCGTTGAACCCCTACCCTCCAACGTAACAGTACTAGGAGGTGGGGCCTTTGGGAGGTGATTACAATTAGATGAGGTCATGATGGAAATGCCCCCCGTGAATACAATTGGTGGTCTTATAAAAAGTCCTCTTATAAAAGTCCTGAGAAGTTTGCTTTACTCTGCTCTTCACCATGTGAGGATACAGGAAGTCAGCAACAGCGGCCCAGAAGTGGGATCTCACAGAACCCAACCCTGCTGGTACCCTAATGTCATACTTCTAGACTCCAGAACTGTGAAGAATAAATTTCTATTGTTTATAACTCACCCATTCGATGGCATTTTGGTATAGCAGCTCCAGCTAAGACACACATTATGTGAAGAAAATAATGATTCTTCCCTTCAGGACGTTCACAATCTGTACCAGGGAGATGAAACATGAACAAAATATATTCAATAAGACAGAATGGGCTTGCACAAATGAGATACAAGATATAAAACCAATAACAGTTACAACCATTTATTGATTGCTTACAATAAGCCAGCCACTGCGCTAAGTGTTTCATAAACATCTCATTTTATTTTTGCAAATTCCACCTTAAAAAGTACTATTTTTATCTCTGTTTCACAAGAAAGGAAGCTGAGGCCCAGAGAGGGGAAGTGAGTTGCCCAAGGTAGCACAGCTGGGTAGTGGCAGAGGACAGAAGTGAGGCCCATTCTAGGCTCCAGGCCTCACATCCTCATCAGAAAAATCCATCCCTGTAACTCCTAGGCTTTGTCCAAGTTTTACCATTTTGTTCACAGATTTCCTGTCCATCTTTTTCTTTTTTAATTTAACCCTACTTTGAAATGCCAGCTAAAATATGGATAAATACTATGGTGCCTCAAGGGACCCATAATTCACTGGACTTTCCACAGTTGGTGTCTGTATATGAAAAAAAGAGGGCCAGCAATTTTACAACCTCCTCCAGTCATTAGAGCGCTGAGAGCTTGTCATTCTGCCCAACATTGTGAATCACCAGGCAGATCAGGAGGCACATCCTAAGCCCTGGGGTATATGCAGCCTTAATAACCATCAGAGTCCTGTGCAAGGTCCAGTTTCTTAGCCGTCTTGTCTTCCTGTTCTACACTCTTTCAGGGTGATCTCAATTATTCTCATACCTTCAGCTACCATCTATCAGGCTCTGACTCTGAAATGACTACCTCCAGCCCAGCTCTCTCTCTTCTAACTCTGGCTGGGCACTACCACTTGTGTGTTTCATAAACACCTCATGCTCAATGTATCTACATATGAACTCACCTTTCCTGCCTCACCCACACTGCTTTGTGTTTCCTAGCTCAGAAAAAAAGCACTACCGTGGCCACCCCAGGTAGAAATCTAGACACCTGTGACTCCTTCTATCTTTAGCTCTGGTTAGTCATCAAATCATTCTGTATTTTTAAAATCTCTTTTTTCTTGCAATTATTTCTCAGTTGGAATTGCGTCAAAGCTCCTCACTGGTCTTCTTTCTCCAAGCTCTCCTTTCTCAAGCTTTTCTCCACATTGCAACCAGGGTGATCTTTTTATTTTGTATTATTTATTTTGAGAGAGTGAGTGGAAGGAGCAGACAAAGGGAGAGAGAGAGAATTCCAAGCAGGCTCCTCAGTGCAGAGACTGATGCACACTCGAACTCAAGAACTGTGAGATCATGACCTGAGCCAAAGTCCGACACTTAACCAAATGAGCCACTCAGGGGTCCCCCAGGTGATCTTTTTAAAGCTCACAAATTTCTTTAGACTGGCATGCAAATTCTTCCAGATTCAGGGCCTTACTCCTTCCCTGGACTCATTTATTTTGGCCCCTAACCTCAGATTCTATATCCTAATTCTACTTAACTCTGTGTCCTTTTGTACATGCTGTTCCCCTCACCTGAAACTCCCTTTCCTCCCTTCTTTATCTAACACCTATTGATCCTTCAGGTTACTCTGGGCTTTGATGACCTTTTCCAGGAATCCTTCATTGATGCCCCCACGATGGATCAAGTGTCCTGCTTGCTTCCAAAGCAGCTGAGCTGTTGATACCTCATTTTTCTATTGAGTCAAATCACATGGTACAGGCTCCTTAGTTTGACCCTCTGATTCCCACAACTTGCCTATAAACTCTTTTGAGGGTACAGATGGGAGTCAACAGCTAACAGAAAGTCTGGAACAGTCTAGCCTTTCAAGAAATGTTCAATTAAAAAAAATGAATGGGAGGTGGTGTAGGTAACAGCGGGGGAACTAGACCTAGAAGTGCAAGTAAAGTAATTAAGAGAGAGGGCTCTGAAGTCAACCATCTTACGTTTGTATCGTAGTCTCTCCACTCCTTTGTACGCTAACAACTCGTTGCCTGGGTTTCCCCATCAGTGAAATTACAGTAATGATTGTACGTGGCTCATAGGGCTGCTGTGAGGGTAAAATATTAAATTTTGATACTCTGTTCAGTATTTTTTGCATTAAATTTGTAAAATATTGCATTAAAATATTATTTATCTTAGCCACTGAGTGTCTTTCTTTCTTTTGTGGCACCAACATTTTTATTTGCCCACTTTCCTGCTCTCTTTCAACATTATAAACATTAAGGAAACATTACAAACCAAATTAATCTTTTTGATCCAAGGTTTTGTTAGGAACCATTATGTTACAAAGAGGTGGCAAATCTATGCCTACTTTTATGATTCTCTGGCCCCTCTCAACCTCTGGGTGTCACTTCTCTTGTCCTTTTTCGGCTGTCCTTAACAGCCACTGAATTTCTGGTGTCCCTTTGATTCTTTCATTACAGGAGAGTGCCTCATCCACTTCACTCTAGTCCTCACTTTGTCCGCACCTTATACACTCATCACAAATCAACGTTCAACAAACATTCGTTGAATTTACTTATCTCCCTATATTCTCAACCTGAAGTAAAATATATACAGTAAAGTGAACAAATATTAAGTGTTTTGCTAAGCTCCCCAATTGTTCAGAACATTATACTTCGCAGTAAAGGGTGTCTTTTCACCCTCTCTCCTCTGCTTTCTGCAGCTCCCTTCCCCAGGCTCTCTTTTGCCCGTCAAGAGATTTCCTAAGGCAAAACTTTCCAGGTCATCGAACTTGAAAAAATATCTTCCTACAGGGTGGCCTATGACATCAACGACACCGGTAAATCCCAGAGGAACGCTCCAAAAGAAGCCGCCATCTCCCATACAGCAGCAAGGCATCTTGCGCATGCGCTTCTGCTTGCGAGCCAGAAAAGAGGAGCTTTTTATCCCTTCTCGGCACCCTTACGTCGGTGTGGAGATTTACGTGACGACAGCCTCTTGCCGGAAATGGAAAGACGAAGAAGAGGTGTTGCAACACCCAGAGGGCTTTAACTTTAGGGCTGGGGGCTAATTGTCGTTTAAAGGCTCCGACGTGCTGGGGTGAATATATTACCCATTTTGCGAGTAGAGACTACAGCGCGCCCGGAGTTGTGTTTCTAGTGTAAGTGGGCACGTGTCTTTGATGCTGACTTAAGGGACCTAAACCGTCCTCTTAAAAACACTTTCCGCCTCGCTGGCTTTGAAAGGCGTTTTCAGGGAGGCGGAACGCCTAGATTTTAGTCTGATCCAAGCTCTGCCACCGACTTCCTGTGTCCTTGGGCCCCTCTCCCAAAGACACAATATTTTCATCTATAAATTAAAGAGTAGACAAAGTCTCTTAAGTCACTTTTCGGGTCTGAATGTTATCGCATGTCACAAAGTCTTGGAGGTGAAATACAGTTGGCCCCATTTTATAGGTAAGACATTGAGTTCCAGGGTGAGAGGATTGATGACTTCTTCAAGATTGCACAGAAAACTTTTAGAGATTTCAGACTTTGAGACTAGAAGATTATGCTGTAACTCCATGACCAAGTCTCCTTTGTATATTTCTGTATCATCAGTTCCTGAAACGGGCCTATACCAGCTACTCAAAAAGTTTGGGTAAATGAATCTTTTGATGTCAAGGCCAATGACTCGAGCAGATCTGTTGTCTCTCCATCCTTCTGATGTATTAACAATGTAACTCTTCTTCAGGTGTTTCTTGTGCTTTACTTGACTGGGGACTCCGAAATCAGTTCTGTTGTTTTCAACTTAATCGGAGACCATGGAGGCACCTCCAGTCACCATGATGCCTGTCACTGGAGGCACCATTAATATGATGGAGTACCTGCTGCAAGGTAAGTGAACAAGGCAACTTGGATGGCCTGTTTTCCTCGTTCTGTTCGGCATCTGTGGAGGTGAGAGGCTGTTAAAGGCAGCCTGTATAATTTCTGGCACCCAGTAGACAACAACTTTTTAAGGTTTAAATGTTGGGGCGCCTGGGTGGCTCAGTCGGTTAAGCGTCCGACTTCAGCTCAGGTCACGATCTCGCGGTGCGTGAGCTCGAGCCCCGCGTGGGGCGCTGGGCTGACGGCCCGGAGCCTGGAGGCTGCTTCCGATTCTGTGTCTCCCTCTCTCTCTGCCCCTCCCCCATTCATGCTTTGTCTCTCTCTGTCTCAAAAATAAATAAACGTTAAAAAAAATTATTTTTTAAAAAAATAAATAAAGTTTAAATGTTAATTATGGTCACAAACACATAACATTAAATTAAGTGTACAGTTAAGTAATGTTAAGTGTATTCGCATTGTTGTATAGCTGATCTCTAGAATTTTTTTATCTTGCAGAACTTAAACTCTGTACCAATTAAACACTAATTGCTCCTTTCCCCTCCCCTCAGCCCTTGGTAACCACCTTTCTACTTTGTTTCTGATTTTGACTACTTTAGATACATCATATGAGTGGAATCATACAGTGTCTTTTTGACTGGCTTATTTTACTTGGCATTAATGTCCTTAAGGTTTATCCCTATTGTAGCGTGTGACAGGATTCCCCCTATTTAAGGCCGAATAACATTTTATTGTGTGTAAATACGTTTTCTTTACCCATTCATCTGTCATTTGGGTTGCTTTCACCTCTTGGTTATCGCGAATAATGCTACAGCAAACATGGGTGTGCAAATATCTCTTCAAGATCCTGCTTTGAATTCTCAATATATGCACAGAAGTGGGATTATTGGATCCTATGGTGATTCCCTGATACTATTATTAGCTCCATCTTATAGATCAGGAAATAGGTAAAGCAGTTTTCCCAGATGAGAAAACTCCAGAGAGGGTAGTGATTTTCAGGAGGTCATATAATGTTTAGTGGAAGAATTTAGTCTTTAATTCAGATTATTCTTGTAATAACTTAGTATGAACAACATAAGGTTATTCTCATTCCTCAGGCTACCTCTCATTCAGTCCTTCCCAACTCAGTAAGTGCCACTGTCATTCACCAGTTGCAAGAACGAAACATTTAGGAGTCAGTCTCTGTTTTTCACTTTACTCCCATAGCTAGTCCATCTCTAAGTCTTACTCATTTTACTTCCAGAGTATATTTAAATTTTTTTAATGTTTATTTATTTATTTTGAGAGAGAGCAAGAGAGCACAAGCAGGGGAGGGGCAGAGACAGAGGGAGAGAGAGAGTCCCAAGCAGACTCCCGCACTGTCAGTTCAGAGCCCGATGCAGGGCTTCAACCCACAAACTGTGAGATCATGACCTGAGCCAAGATCAAGAGTCAGACGTTTAACTGACTGAGCCACCCAGACGCCCCCCAAAATATATCTTAAATATGTATTTTCTGTACCTGTAGTACCACATCCTGGTTTATCATTGCTCTTCTGACCTACTTTCATAACCTTTTACTCAGTACATTGCTTCCACTTTTGATTATCTGTCTCTTTCCAAATAACAGTCCATCTTTTTAAAAAATTGTCGTATTGGGGCACGTGGGTGTCTTACTCGGTTAAGCATCTGATTCTTAATCTCAGCCTGGGTCTTTTTTTTTTTTTTTTAGATTAAAAAAATGTTTATTTTTGAGAGAGAGTGAGTGGGGGAGGGGCATAGAGAGAGGGAGAGAGAGAGAAGAGAGAGAGAGAATCTCAAGCAGACTCCACACACTGCCACATTTTGCCATATTTGCCTCCTTTTTTTTTTTTTTGCTATTTTTTTTCCTTTTTTCAGATTTTATTTTTAATCTCTACACCCAACATGGGGCTCAAACTTAACACTGAGATCAAGAGTCGCATGCTTTACTGAATATGCCAGCTTGGCACCCCTTTTTTGCTATTCTTAAAGAAAATCTCTGACGTTATAACATTTTACCCCTAAACTCTTCAGTTTGCATCTCTAAAAAACAAGGATATTTTTCTTTAAAAAAAAAGTGTGTATTTATTTTTGAGAGAGGGAGTACACATGCAAGTGGGAGAGGAGCAGAGAGAGGGAGACAGGGTCCAAAGCAGATTCCACACTGACAGCAGAGAGCCAGATGCAGGGCTCAAACTCACAAACCGTGAGATCATAACCTGAGCCAAAGTCGGACGCTTAACCAACTGAGCCACCCCAGATGCCCCAAAGGATAATTTTCTTCATAGCCCTAATGCCATTATTATTATCTTAAGAAAATTAATAATATATTTCAATATCATCTAACATCTAGTCCATATTCAAAAGTTTCCCCCCAGTTGTCCCCAAAATGTGTTTTGGAACCAGGATGCAATCAAGTTTCATGCATTAGATTTGATAATTGTGTCTCTTAAGTCTCTTTTAATTTGGATCAGTCTCCCCTCATTCACACTTTTTTTCTTCATGACCGTGTCTTGTTGAAGAGTCCATACCAGTTTTCCTGGAATGATTCTTTTATAGTATAAATCGGTCATGTCTTTCCCTTTTGTTGAAAATAAAGTGTGGAGCTCATAGCTGCCCTGGTGACCTTGGGGTAAAATACCACCCTCACCAGAGACTGTGTGTAAGGCCTACACACTGTGGCCCAGGCCACATCCCCCTTTCACTGGTGTCTTCCTTCTCACTCACTGCACTTCAGGCACACTGATACCTTTTCATTTTCTTGAATTCCCCAGCTCCTTTCCTGCCTCTGTGCCATAGAGCTTAATGATCTCTCTGCCTCAGTAGTTTTCTCCAGCTCTTTAAATAACCATCTCATTTTCATCCTCAGGTCTCAGCTCTGTTATATCCCCTTAGGGAGACCTTCTCTGACTCCCACCCCTCAGGTCTTTTCTCCACCCCCACCAATTGCTCTCTATCCCACCCCCCTTTTATTTCCTTGTATTTCTCTTCACATACTTATTTATTTTTTGTTTCCCCCACTAAATTCTAATCTCCATGAGGACATAGACCTCTACTTCCTAGCATAGTGCCTGGAATTCAAGTATAGGTTGAGGGGGCACCTGGGTGGCTCAGTCAGTTGAGCGTCTGACTTCTGCTCAGGTCATGATCTCCAGTTCAAGAGTTCGAGCCCCACATCGGGCCCACTGCTGTCAGCTTGTGGCCCACTTCGGATCCTCTCTCCCTCCCTCTCTGCCTCTCCCCCACTCTCTCTCTCTCAAAAATAAATAAACATTATTAAACAAAAAAAAAAAGAAGAAGTATAGGTTGAATGAACTTAAACACTTAAAAAGCTCTAATGTTTGAGGAATGAACAAACACGTCTGATACTGTCCCGAATGTAGGGTACAATGTATTGAATGTAGAACCTGTTCCCTGCTCCCATGATCTTCTATCCTGTATTTAATCTGTTATTGCTTTTCCTACAACACTGTCCATTGCCAAAAATTCATTCCTTTGAGTCCCATTATCAATGTTTACCACAGTAACAGTGTATACTCTTACTTTAACAGATTTATTCAATAAACATTTGAATATGTTCCTAGCAGCGGAGGAAGAAAGATGAATAAAGTATCAATGCACAGGGGAGTCTGGGTGGCTCAGTCAGTTATGTGTCCAATTTCGGCTCAGGTCAAGATCTCATGGTTCATGGGTTCGAGCCCTGTGACGGGCTCTGTGCTGACAGCTGGGAGCCTGGAGCCTGCTTCTGATTCTGTGTCTCCCTCTCTCTCTGCCCCTCCCCTGCTCGTGCTCTGTTTCTTTCTGTCTCTCAAAAATAAAAAATGTAAAAAAAAAAAAAAAAAATTAAAAAAAGTATCAATACACAATTGATATATTGAAAGATAACAAAAGAATCGAAGTAATAATGCTAAAGGAAACTAAAGCAGGGAGGTGGAAAGTGATCGGAGGGAGACCTGCAGTCTTCATTTAGGGTGATTAGAAAAGATATCTCTGATAAAGTGATACTTGAGCAAAGACTGAAAGAAAGTGATGGGATGAGGCATGCAAATACTGGTGAGAAAAATGTTCTATGTGTAGGGAATAAGGGAAGGGGCTCTGAAGAGCAATACTTTATCAAATACTTGGCATTTTCAGGGAGTAGCAGGAAGATCACTGTGGCTGGAGAGAGTGATGTAGGGGGATAGTGAAGGAAATAATGCTGGACTGGTAGAGACCACAATGTATAGGGCCTTGTAGATGATACTAAAGACTTTGGGATTTATTTTGAATGACACAGGAAGCCATTGGAGGGTTCTGAGCAGAAGAGTGTCATTATCTGCCTTCTATTCTAAAAAGAACATTTAGCTGTTGTGTGGAGAAGAAGCAGGCAAGGGTGGAAGTAGCTATTGGAAAAAACAGGCAAGATATGAAGGAAACTTGGACCAGTTGGAAATGAATGAGGGAGTGAGAAGTGGTTGGATTCTGCATGTATTTTAAACATATGGATTGGATGTAGGTGTGGGGGAAAGTAAGGACTCCAGATGATTCTGTGGTTTGGAGCCTGGGCAACTGGAGGCAGAGAGTTTCCATTGATTATGATGGAGAAGACTGCAGAAGGAATAGGATTCTGGAGGAAATCCCACAGCTGGATATTGAACATATGAAGGTGAAGATGTCTGTTAGGTATCAAAGTGGAGAAGGTGAGTAGACAGTTGGTTATATGAGTCTGTGGTTCATGAGATATAAACATGGGAGTCCTCAGGCCATAGATGATATTTAAAGCCATAACATTAAATTAGGTCACCTAGGGAGGAAGAGATTGTTGATAAAGAGGACCAGGATTGAGTCCTAGGATCCTCTAGTAATTAGGGAAGATGAGAAAGACCCAGCAAAGTAGACTTAAAAGGAATGGTCAGTGAATTAGGTGAAGAACTAAGAGTTGTGTCCCAGAGGCCAAGAGAAGATAGATTTTAAAGTGGGTATAATCTAATAATCTTACCAAAATGCTGTTAGGAGGATGAATAAGAGAACAAAGATTAGTGTATTTCTATGGAGCATTTGGTTCTCTTACTTCGATATAGTGTGTAAAAAAGAAATGTTATAACCTATAGATGGAAAACTTGTGTTTGCTGGAAATAGAAGATAATTTTTTTAAATAAATGACAACAAAAGAGTGTTGTTATTATTCTAGATAGATGCTCTTGCTGTTAAAGACTCTGAGCCCAAAGCCTGCTGGAGATTAGCATTTAGAGAAGGCCTAAGGACTTTCTAGTACCAGATAAGACAATGCAAAACACTGAAAGGGAATTAACTTTATCATAATGTTGTCCAATACTTTGGCAGTATAATCCCTCAAAAATCTCATATATTGGACCAGTACTTTACAGAACACTGCAGTAAACTGTTTTGGTTTTTCATTGAAGCTTTTTCAATCTTTTACTAATCCCAGTACCCTAAATTAAAGATGGGACTCAACAATGCTCTTTCCTTCTTCAGGAAGCGTTTTAGATCACAGTTTGGAAAGCCTCATCCACCGCCTTCGTGGTTTGTGCGACAACATGGAACCTGAGACTTTCCTTGACCATGAGATGGTATTCCTCCTTAAGGGCCAGCAGGCCAGTCCGTTTGTTCTAAGGGCCCGGCGTTCTATGGATAGGGGAGGGGCACCCTGGCATCTGCGCTACCTGGGACAGCCAGAAATGGGAGACAAGAACCGCCATGCCCTGGTGCGAAATTGTGTGGACATTGCAACATCTGAGAACCTCACTGACTTCTTAATGGAAATGGGCTTCCGCATGGACCATGAGTTTGTCGCCAAGGGTCACTTATTTCGTAAGGGTATCATGAAGATTATGGTGTACAAGATCTTCCGCATCCTGGTGCCAGGAAACACAGACAGCACTGAGGCCTTGTCACTTTCTTATCTCGTGGAACTAAGTGTTGTTGCACCAGCTGGGCAGGACATGGTCTCTGATGACATGAGGAACTTTGCTGAGCAGCTGAAACCTCTGGTTCACCTAGAGAAAATAGACCCCAAAAGGCTCATGTGACTAAGACAGTCTGTCTGCCACTGGGGCCTGCCCTCACCTGTTACAAAAAAGAAAATGTAGTAAATTCCCCTTTCCACCACTGCCAGCCAGGCATTCTTCCCTCAGAAAGGAGGACAGTGAGAACTTAGTTGGTTCTTTGCACAGTTTTCCTCATGTGGCAAACTTGTGACAGGCTTTCCAGATTAAAGGCTCAGGATAACCTGAAGAATCTATCCAATTCCTCTGTATAAAGATGGAAAACCAGAATAAATTAGCTTTTAGAAAGAAAAATCTTTTGAATTTCTTTTTGCTATTTGTGTATCAGATTTGTAAAGTAGAGGCTGTGAGCTTGTATTAGTTGGTAATAAAGCCTGTGAAGAAAAACATCTGTGATTTTGATTCTTTGTTACCCTGCTAATTTGGGGTAGATTAACTACCAGTTGGAACAAAAAAAAAAAAAAAAAAAAAAAAAGGCAGTTTTTAGTTTTATTATTTTTTTATTTTTATTTTTTTAATGTTCTTTTTTAAGTTTATTTATTTTGAGAGAGAGCAAGTGTGAGAGGAGGAGGGACAGGGAGAGGGAGAGAGAGAATCAGAAGCAAGCTCCACATACCATCAGCATGGAACCCAGTGTGAGACTTGATCTTGTGAACTGTGAGATCGTGACCTAAACTGAAATCAAGAGTCCGCCAGTTAACCAACTGAGCCTCTCAGGCGCCCGGCAGTTTTTAGTTTTAAGTTTGATAGAGGTGAGGGGTGCTTGGGGGTGCCAGTTGGCTAAGCGTCTGACTCTCCGTTTCAGCTCAGGTCATGATCTCACGGTTTTGTGAGTTCAAGCCTTGCATCAGGCTCTGTGCTGGTGGTGCAGAGCCTGCTTGGGGTTTTCTCTCTTCTCCCTCTCTCTCTCTGCCCCTCCCCTGCCCACACTATCTCTGTCTCTCTCTAAATAAATAAACAGGGGCACCTGGGTGGCTCAGTCAGTTAAGTGTCCAACTTTGGCTCAGGTCATGATCTCACAGTTCATGAGTTTGAGCCCCGTGTGAGGCTTTGTGCTGACAGCTCAGAGCCTGGAGCCTGCTTTGAATTCTGTGTCTCCTTCTCTCTCTGCCCCTCCCCGGCTCATGTTCTGTCTCTCTCTGTCTCTCAAAATAGATAGGTAAACAAACAAGCAAATAAACTTAAAAAAAATTAAAATTTTTTGATAGAGGTGGTAGTTTTTACCTTTAACCAAAGTGGCACATTTATCGAAAAAATTTTAAATACAAACAAAAATAAGAAAATAACCTATAATCCTATTATTCAAAGAGATAACCTATTTCTATTCTGGTATATATCCTTCTAGTCTTCTATAAATTTATATATATGAGATATATTTTGTAATGCTTATTTTGAGAGAGAGGAAAAAAAAGCATGAGTGGGGGAGGGGCAGACAGGGAGGGAGAGAGAGAATCCCAAGCAAGGTCCAGGCTCAGCACGGAGCCTGAAATAGGGCTTGATCTCATAACCTGAACCAAAATCAAGAGTTGGATGCTTAACTGACTGAACGACCCTGGCACCCCAAGGTATATTTATTTTATAAAATTACTCTGGGGCATCTGGGTGGCTCAGTCAATTAAACGTCCGACTTCAGCTCAGGTCATGATCTCACAGTTCATGAGTTCAGTTCCCACATCGGGCTTACTGCTGTCATCACAGAGCCCACTTCAGATCCTCTGTCTCCCTCTCTATGCCCTTCATGTGCACTCTCTATGTGCACTCTCTCAAAAATAAACATTAAAAAATGTATATATACTGGTTTATACCCTCCTTTTTCTGTTTATCATTAACATCTTTCCAGGACATTAGACTATAGTGTCCTTCTGTAAAAACAAACAAAAAACTTCATTTAAACAGGGAAACCGAGGTAGAGATTAGTCAACTTTCTATTAATTAGCTGGTGTGTAAATATTGATATTTATAATTGCTATCTGTATCCCTTATGGATTTTCCATAACTTAATTGATTCCCATACTTTGGGATTTTTAGTTTGATCCCAATTTTTGGCTTTTATAAATAATCCTGTAATGCTAGTGTTTTTCATCGTTGACATCATCATTGACATCTCTGACTAGCTTTAGGATAAATCCTAGGGAACTGTTGAGTCAAAGGGTATGCACTATTTTAAGACTTCTGCCATGCATTGCCAAATGCCTTCCAGAAATGTCCCAGTTTTCACTCCCACCAGCGGTAGATGAGGTTCCCAAAAATGTTGCCAAAACTGGGTGTGACTGTGAAAACTTGTTTTCCCCATTTGATGATAAATGGTAACTAGTTTTAGTTTTCTTTTTAAAATAGTCATCAGTGAGATTAAAATTTTTTATGTTTACTGGACATTTTTTTCTTACGTGACTTGCCTTTTCATTGATTGTTCATCTTATCTAGTCATTTATGAAGAGCTTTTATAAAAATTTTCCCCATTTATCATTTGTATTTAATTTTTTCTTTTTTTAAGTAACAGTTCTTAGTGGGATAAATGTGTTGCTCATTTTAATACTTGTAGAGTTGTTTTTTTTTTTTTTTTAATACACTGGAGAGAGTTTGGCTTGCTAAAAATTGTAGGTTATTCAAAATGTTCATTTTTTTCTGGAACCTTCACTTAGATCACACCACAGTTGAGCTACATTGAACAAATCATAATTCTCTTTGGATCTCAGTTACTTGAAATATTATATGAATATTCTGTTAGGATGCTTTAGACTACAAGTAACAGAAAACCTATCCAAAGCTACCTTAAACAGTAAGGCTGGCACTATCTCATGAAATGATAAGTTCTAAGATGGGGCAGCTTCCAAGTTGGGTAGGTAGTTATTTCTCTGGCTCTGGAATCCTGTTCTTGGCTTTCCCCTGAATGTTTTCAAGATAGTTTCCCCCACCCCCTCAGTTACAGATTGCATAAATGGGTAAATCCTGTTCCTTTCTTCACAGCATATTAGCATAATGATTCAGGCAAGTCCCTTTTCTTGTTTTGTACTCTTCCCCTTTATTCCTAAACTCTATTTTCCTTCCCTCTATCCTATAGGCACCCATTCTGATATGTTTGATGTATGTCTGTGATGCTTGTCTTGCAATATGTAGAGTTATGTGACCATATTCAATTCACACAAATGATACTGTGCTATAAACATTTTTTTATTTTTAAAAATTAATATTGCTTTTGTGATATGCTCTTGTTGCTATATATAAACCTACCTCATAACTTCCAGCTTGCATATTCTTTTTTTTTTTTTTTTAAGTTTATTTATTTATTTTGAGAGAGACAGGGAGAGAGAATGCATGTGCAGGACAGGGGCAGAAAGAGGGAGAGAGGATCTTTTTTTTTTTTCTAATCTTTATTTATTTTTGAGAGAGAGACAGAGACAGAGACAGAGCATGAGCAGGGGAGGGGCAGAGAGAGAGGGAGGCAGAGAATCTGAAGCAGACTCCAGGCTCTTAGCTGAAAGCACAGAGCCTGACAGGCTCGAACTCACAGACAGTGAGATCATGACCTGAGCCGAAATTGGAGGCTTAACTGACTGAGCCACCCAGGCGCCCCAAGGGAAAGAGAATCTTAAGCAGGCTCCGCACTCCCAATGTGGGGCTCGATACAGGGCTCAATCCCATGAACTGATATTATGACCTGAGCTGAAATCAAGAGTGAGACACTGAATCAACTGAGCCACCCAGGTGCCCCTGGCAGGTGCTTTAAATGTTTTAACTCATGTGTTTCTCACAATAACCCTATGAGGTAGACCTTGTAACTCCCATTTTATAGATGAGAGTGAGATACAGAGAATTTACTCAAATTTTCTTCTTCCATTGTTCAAAGTCAGAATTAGTAAATGGTGGAACCTGAATTTCAACTCAGCGTAGCTCCAGAATCCAGGCACATAACTGTGCATACACTGTATTTTACTCCTTCAGTCCCTTGAGGATGGGAATCTAGATTGTCATTCACTCTCTTATTACCATAAAAAGTGCTAAAATAAGCAAATTTGTAAATTGATGTGGAACATTCCTCTGAACCATATACCTATGAGCATGCTCAAGTTTTCCAAATATTCCAGATATCTTTTCAGAATGGCTGTGCTATTTGACATTGCTATCACCAGTGCACAAGAACTCATATCCGCATCCTCTTTGTACTTTGTGCTAGTTTGAAGGATGTCAAGTGGCAGCTTTTGGTTGTCTTGATTTGCATTTCTCTGGTCATAATCAATCTGAGCTTTTTTTAAGCCTTTTTTTTAATACACCTTTTTGTATATGAAATTATACAGACTTCTTAGTTTGTGAAACTAAAGTATCTATACCCTTTGCATATTTTTCTATTCGGTTTCCTATCCTGTTAGTTGGTAGGAGTTAACGGGTATATTCTGGACATTCCTTGTTTGTTTTAAACATTGCAGATCCTTCTCCTACTCTGTCAGTCACCTTCCTGTTAAGCTTTTCTGTGATGTGATGTTGTTAATTCAGCAGATGTCCTAAATTTTGACCTTAGGATTTGGAATCTTCTTTAGGAAGCCTTTATTTACCCAGAGGTAACAGTTTTTCCTTTATTAGTTTTATAGTTTTCATTTCTTACATTTAGGTCTTTCATCTCGAGTCCACATTTAACATAGTTTCATGTAAAAATCCAGATTTTTTTTTCTCTGTACAGTGAGCAATCTTTCGAATGCTTTGTGGTGCCACATTTATCACATACTAAGTTCCCATGTATATACATTCTTTCTAAACTCTGCATTCTATTCCATTGGTCTGTTCCTTCCTTTCAGTACCAGCAACACCATGTTTTTATTACTGAGGCTTTGTGGTGGAGCCAGTTCTACCAGTAGGGCAGGTATCCTATTTTTATTTCCCTCTCAAAATCGACTTAGCTTCCATACTCATTGTAGAATAAGTTTCAGTTTCTCACCATTATTGCTAGAATTTTTATTGGAACTTCATTGAGTATATATAGATCAATCTGGGGGGAGAACTGACCTCTTTGCATGGAACACTCCACTTCTTTCAAATCCTGCTAAAATGTCAAAAAAAAAAAAAAAAGCCTTCCCTGACCATCCTAAGCAGCACACTCATTCCCATCACTCTCTGTTTATCTTATTTAATTTTTTTCATAGCATCTATTACTAACCAACTTCAGATTATTTATTTACTGCTTCTCTTCTAGAATGTAAGATTCATGAGGAATGTCCCAATATCTGACCTTTGGTAGTCACTCTGAATGTTAAAAAATGAATAAAATCTTTATACTGCTGAGGTTATCCCAATTATGACATTTATTCAGGTTTTCTTATGTCCCGAAATAGAGTTGAAAAAAAATGTTTTTGAGGTGTATTTATTTTAGAGAGACAGTGAGCGAGCAGGAGAGGGGCAAAGAGAGAGGGGGACAGAGAATCCCAAGTGCATGCCACACTGACAGCACAGAGCCTAATGCAGGGCCCGAATTCTTGAACCATAAGATCATGACCTGAGCTGAAGTTGCACTCTCAACCAACTAAGCCACCCAGCTGCCCCAAGTTGGAAAAAAAAAGTAATAAACTTCTTAGGCATTGCTTTTAGGCTAATTTCTGTAGACCATAAGTCAGCAAACTGCACTTGTATAGGTCAGCCTGCTGTCTGGTTTTGTAAATAAAGTTTTATTGGAATATCCACATTTATTTAAATATTTCTATGACTGCTTTTGTACTACAATGCCAGAGTTTAGTGGCCACAACAGAGATCACATAAAGCAGAAATTATTTACTGTCTAGCCCTTTACAGAAAGTTTGTTGATCCTTGCTATAGACTATAGTTTAGTTGCTATTGTAGATGTGTTATCTTTTTATTACATTTTAAGGTGAATATTCCTGTTATAGAAGACTATTGGGTTTTGTAAAATGATTTCTATTCTTACAAACTTGATCAATAACGCTTTTATAGTTCTGATAATTTGCCTGATGATTATGTTGTGTTTTCCATATAGACTATCATATCATTGGCAAGAGTGGCAAGCAGAGAGAGTACGTACCTCTTTCACGTTTTTCTTGTCTAAAGGAATTGGCCAGACTCTCCAATACTCTAGCTAACACTACTGGTAATAATGCACACCCACGACTTAGTCCTGATCTTGATGCTATTGCTTCAAGTATGATGAAAAATCATGTCATTACCAACAATAGCCAAACTATGGAAAGAGCCCAAATGTCCATCGACTGATGAATGGGTAAAGAAGATGTGGTATATATATGGAGTATTACTCAGCCATCAAAAAATGCCATCTTGCCATTTGCAACCATGCGGATGGAGCTAGAGTGCAATTATGTCAAGTGGAATAAGTGAGAGAAAGACAAATACCATATGATTTCACTCATAAGTGGAATTTAAGAAACAAAACAGATGAACATATGGGAAGGAAAAAAATAAAAGAGTGAGAGGGAAGCAAACCATAAGAGAGTCTAATAACTGAGAACAAACTAAGGGTTAATGGAGGGGGGGTTGCTAAATGGGTGATGGGTATTACGGAGAGCACTTGTCATGATGAGCACTGGGTGTTACATGTAACTGATGAATCACTAAATTCTCCCGAAACCAAGATTACACTGTATGTTAACTAACTAGAATTTAGTAAACATTTGGAAGAAAAAAATCATGTGATTTTTACCCTTTGGTCAATTCAGGTGGTGAATTATATTGACAGACTTTCTGCTATTGGGCCATCCTTGCACTCCTGGCATCACTCCATTGCATCATGATATTATCTTTTAAAAACCCTGTTGGGTTTGAGTACCTGTTATTTTGTTTAGGATGTTTCAATTGTGGACTACCTTCATTGTCATCCAGAGATCTATGCAAAGTGACTACTCCCTATTTTTCCAACCTCTCTGCTAGAACTACAAGCTAAGCACTATGCTCAGTGCTGGGTTACAGCAATGGCTAAGATACAGTTCCTGTCTTTAATAGCTCCCATTATAATGGCAGAAACAGACATTTATACAGTTTGTATAGTCATAAAAGTTATGTGAACAAAGGTCTCCTTCCCCAAATGAATGACCAAGCAGGTCTGCTTCCTTTTCCTTATACACCTCAACACACTTGTGTATGTATTATCTTTCTTTTCTTTTTTTTTTTAATAAGTTTATTTATTTATTTTGAGAGAGAGAGGGAGAGAGCACAAGTGGGAGAGGGGCAGAGAGAGAGAGAGGGAGAGAGAGAGAGAGAGAGAGAGAGAGAGAGAGAGAGAGAGAACCCCAAGCAGGCTCCACACTGTCAACACAGAGGTCAATGCGGGGCTTGAACCCACGAACCGTGAGATCATGACCTGAGCTGAAATCAAGAGTCAGACACTTAACCGACTGAGCCATCCAGGTGCCCCTGTATTATCTTTCTTAACACCTTTTCCTCTGCCTTTCCCACTCATCTCTGCCTGTGTGACTCTTACATAATCAAAAAGGATCAAACAATGGAAAGCATGTAACAGTGGTTAAGAGCTCAGGCTTGAGAGACAAATAGGTTCCAATTCTAGCCATGCCATTTACGAGCCATGTGACCTTGCACATACTGCATCTGCCTCCCAGAGAATCCATTTCCTCATCTGTGAAACTGAGGATACCTTCATTGCATAGAGGATCTGATGAACTAACCTGTATAAAGGCTTTCGACACAGGTGACAGTTACCAGAATTTTCCCTTTCTGTCCTGCAATCATTCCCAGACCACAAGAAGGGCACAAAGTCTCTTTTTTTCCTGACTTCTGATATTTTATGGCAGCTAAGTGGCATCATTTGTTTCACTTTTCATTGTGTTCTCTGTATAGCTATCCTTTATAGACCTTGGCTTCTCATACCACCATTTAATAGCCGTGTGTGTCTTAGACAAGTTATTTAAATTCTCAGAATGTCTGTATTCTTATCTGTAAGTAGGCATATAACAATACCTCTTCACAGAATTGTCATATGAATTAAGTGACCAATATGTATAAAGACCTAGCAGAGTGCTGCTTGGCATTTAAGTGCTTAATACTTGATAGCTGTTTTCAGTTTCAGTCTTATTAATATACTTTTTACAGGGAAGGATTGTGTTTTATAGTATAGCATAATGGTTAAGACTCTGGAATCTTGAGTTCAAATGTGAACTCCACCACAAGTATGTTGCTCAAGCTGGGTAGACCTCTCTAGGCCTTAGTTTTCTTATCCGCAAAATGGGAATAATGAAAGAACCCAGTTTCTAGAGGCTATTGTAGGGATTAAATGAAATAATCCACTCACCAAGCATTTAGTGCAGTGCCTGGCATAAATATTATTTATTGACCAATTATTATGTGCCAGGTAATGTGCTACATGCTTTATTTAGCAATGTTCTATTTTATTTCTGTGAACTCCATAACCCCTGCCTCCCTTAGTATTACTCATATAATAGCCTTCCAAATATTTATCGAATAAGTGAGTGAGTGGATTAGTGAATCCTGAGTTGTACGCCACAAGAATCTTGCTTCTGTGAGCTGGTCTGTCCCAGGTTAACACTCCTCATTCCTTTATGATGAGTTAGTGTGTAAGCCATGAGATTCAGCATCTGTAAAAAGCAGGAGGAGATTATGGAAAGGGGGAGGTTTGAGACCCTGGCTTTTTTTTTTTTTTACTCTAGAGAAATCATTCATGCTTTAATGCTTGAACTTACTTCTCAGAACTGGTAAAATGAATTTTAAAACATTGCTGTAGACAAAAGTAAAATTTACAACATTCAATGTCATGGAGAACATAGAGAAAGGAACACCTTTTTGAAGATATACATCCGATGCAACTGTCCTTGAGGCATTTACCCTAAGGAAATAATTACGGGTGTGCACAAAGGTGTAGTTTAAGGCTGGTCATCTTGGTGATGTGTATATAGCAGCAAACAATGGAAATAATCTAGATGTCACATAAAAGGAGATGGGATAATTAAATGAAACTTTATTCATAAATGAGATATCTTGCAGCCCTTCAAAAAATTTTGTAGTAACGAGTTTAATGATATGGAAAAATATTCCAGGTAGTTAACTTATTAACTTTGTGACTTTAGGCAAATTACTTGTCTGCCTCAGTCTCCTTATCAGTAAATGGGAATATTAATATTGCTTCCTTATGGCTTAAATTAGTTATATGTAAGAATACTTGGATTATACCTGTCCCATAGTAAACATTTATAGATATAAGCTGTAATTATTTCTATGTGAAGTAAAATTTAAAAACAATGTGTATGGTATGCTATTACTTACAAAACATATATATCGGGAAAATGGTATGAAATACTTCAAAATGTTAACAGTTATCGCTTGCTGTTAGAAATAATGCTGTACTTTTTAGTGTTTTGCCTTTTTTTAAATGATAAATGTAAACCTAAAAATAATAATAATTTTTAAAGAAAACCGAACAGGAAAAGATCATTTCTTCAGTAGGGGAGTGAGAGTGACTGGCATTTTCCACCCTGTCTGTGCCCTTCTTGTTAGCTGGTGTGTCTGGTGTTTAAAAGATAGTCTCCCCTCTTCTCAAAGGAGAGATGGACCCACAGTCCAGAATGCCCTTAGACAGTGGCAAGTTCTTAGCATAGTGGGGCTGACAGTATAGAACCAAAACTGAACTCTAGAGGTGAACAGGATATGAGTCATCACACTGTTATTTTGTCAAGTTGACGATAATTGTTTCCATGTTTTCCTTGGAGGTGTGAATGTGAAGTGATGAGACTAATTAAAAAAAAACAAAAAAACACAAGTATAGCAGAAGATGCACATCTAAATAAGTGGCTCAGCTCCCTTCAAAGTTCTCATTTGGAGAAACTACACATTTACTTACAAATTTTTGCTATTGTTCATATAATTTTTTGGGATTTTTTGTGGGGCGAAGGGGGAAGTCAAAGCAATTGACCTCAAAATTGGTTTGGGTGAAATGTTTTTCCAGCTCCTAATTTATTAAAATTGTGATACTGAGTTCTTTTCTCTCTTCCTTTCTTTCTTCCTTTCTTTCTTCCTTTCTTTCTTCCTTTCTTTCTTTCTTCCTTTCTTTTTATTTTAGAGAGAGAAAGCACAAGCAGGAGAGAGGGGCAGAGAGAGAGGGAGAGAGAATCTTAAGCAGATGCCGTGCTCAGTGCAGAGCCCTACTCGGGGCTCCATCCTACAACCTTAGTATCATGACCTAGTCAAAATCAAGAGTTGGATGCTCAACTGACTGAGCCACCCAGATGCCCCAATACTAAGTGCTTTTTTAAGACGCAGTGAAATGGGTATTATTCAAGTGTTTCTAGTGGCATTATAAATTAATAAAAACCTACTGGAAAGCAATTTGGAAGTAAATATCAAGAACCATCAATCCTCATACCCTTTGATCCAACAGTCCCACTTCTGATAACCCAGGCTGAGAGAATAAGCAAAATCACAGAGAAAGCTATATATATTATAATAATTTAAAAAAAAAAAACTTGAGGGGCGCCTGAGTGGCTCTGTCGATTAAGCATCAGACTTTGGCCCAAGTCATGAGCTCAGGGCTCCTGGGTTCAAGCCCCATGTCGGACTCTGTGCTGTCAGTGTGGAGCCCCCTTTGGATCCTCATCTCTCCCTTTCTCTCTGCCCCTCCCCTACTTGCTCACACACACACACTCTCTCTCTCTCTTTCAAAAAAAAAAAAAAAAAAAAAAAAAAACAGGGGCACCTGAGCAGCTCAGTCTGTAAAGTGACTGACCTCGGCTCAGGTCATGATCTCACAGTTTGTGAGTTCGAGCCCCACATCGGGCTCTGTGCTGACAGCTCAGAGCCTGGAGCCTGCTTCAGATTCTGTTTCCCCCTCTCTCTGCCCCTCCCATGCTCATGCACTGTCTCTCTCTGTCTCTCAGTAATAAATAAAAGTTAAAAATTTTTTTAAAAAACCAAAAACTTGAAACAATCTAAATGTTTAGCAAAAGAGAAGCAATTAAGTAATTCTGGCATATCCATTTGATGAAATATTATGCAGCCTTTAAAATTATTATTATGAAGAGGGCACCTGGGTGGCTCAGTCAGTTGAGTGTCCCACTTTAGCTCAGGTCATGATCTCACAGTTCATGAGTTGAAGCCCCCCGTTGGACTCTGTGCTGACAGCTTAGCAACTGGAGCCTGCTTCAGATTCTGTGTCTCCCTCTCTTCCTGCCCCTCCCCTACTCACACTCTGTCTCTCTCTCAAAAATAAAAAAACATTAAAAAAAATTTTTAATTATTCTTATGAGGATTCTATAGCCATTTTATGCTTATTATAGAATATTAAATAATGTTTAAATAATATTTTTAAGTTAGATTAGCACATTACACATTATATATGTACATTATTAGTATTACTATTTTTAAAACTGTGTATTAAGGAAAGATAAACAAAACACACCAAAATGATAATGGTTGTATTAAAGAACCCCTAGGCTTGTGGGTAGTTTTCTTTTTTGTTTTAATCTAAATGGACTTTATTGCTGTTATCTCTAAAATATTAATTTATTTTAAAAGGATATAATCTATGTGAGATCCATATAAGAAAATCAGTCCTACTTCATTTTCTTCTGTACCCTATTTATTCACTTCTAATTATTTCATTAAAATTTTTTTTTAATCTTTATTTACTTTTGAGAGAGAGAGAGACAGAATGCGAGCAGGGGAGGGGCAGAGAGAGAGGGAGACACAGAATCTGAAGCAGGTTCCAGGCTCCAAGTTGTCAACACAGAGCCCGATGTGGGGCTCGAACTCGCAGACCGCAAGATCATGACCTGAGATGAAGTCAGATGTTTAACCGACTGAGCCACCCAGGTGCCCTCTAATTATTTCAAAACTTGAATTTATCTTTATAGAAGATGAAGATTTGCCACCAGTGAGGATGTGTCATAGACCCTGTAGATGTTTCTGAATTGGGCATCCCAATCACGGTTTGGAAAGTGGAGACATCTCTGGAATAAGTGTGCTGCCTCCAAGGTGATGACAACTTTGAAGTAAACAATATTCATTTGTCAGTATAAGGTGTGTCCTGTTTTTAAGAAATGACTCAAAATGCTGTGGTGGGTCCCAGACTGGCTATAGATTGGGGCCACTTCTGAAATTCAGTCTTTATTAGATGTGCCTGAAGAGGTAGGTGGTCTACAGGTAATAATCATCATTACCATTTATGAAGCACTTACTATGTTCTAGGCACCGTGCTCAAAACAAAAACTGCCGTGTTTTAAACTCTTACAACAATCTTTTGAGATAGATATCATTGTCTTCATTTTACTGGTGAGAAAACAAGGCTCATGGAGAAACATGCCACAGTCACAGCCGTGAGAGGCAGAACTGGATTTTAACCTAGGCTGCCTTCAAACATAGCTTTTCAAGACTCAGTGCTGCGCTGTAGTGCTCCCACCGTTTGCATAAGTTTTTTTTGGCTGGCTTATAATGATGGGCAGGAAGAGAAAAGCTTGCATGGAGAAGAATGCTTCTGTAGAGAGGAACTACAAATTAAAACTGTTTTCCTATTTCCTTTTTTTTTTTTTTTTTTTTTTTTTTTTGCTGTTTATTTATTTTTGAGAGAGAGAGAGAACACATTTGTGAACATTAGTGGGGAAGGGGCAGAGAGGAACGGAGACAGAGGATTTCAAGTGGGCTCTGTGCTGACAGCAGCAAGCCAGATGCAGGACTCGAACTCACAGAGTGAGTCAGATGGTGACCTGAGCCGAAGTCAGATGCTTAACCAACTGAGCCACCCAGTAGCCCCTGTTTTCCTATTTCATTCCAAGTCTCCAGCAGTGCTACTCTGGGGCCCCGGTGACAGAATGTGGAAAGGTAGAGGAGAATGGTCTCTTCCACCATTTTTGAAGTATATTCCATTTTGTTACAGTGTGAATTTTGAGGAATTGCTCCATTATTTTGAGGTGGACACAAACTGGCAAGGTCATCAGGGTTAGTGAAGTCCCAACCCCGGCCAAGAATCCTAAGAGGCTCCTTGGACAGTGGACACTGGTGGCCAAAGTAGGAGCAGGTGGGTGTGATGGACACTCCTTGTCTATATCTAGATTTTTAGGAGATAACTCCAAGGACTCTATCATTTAGCCAGATAAGATAGCAGTTGGGAGCACGGGAATGATTTATTCCTTGAGGCCCAAGGAAGTGCAGGTGATAAGAACTTACAGTCAGTCCTACTCTAAACAAAAAGAGTTTGGGCGGCACTTGCCGACCCCTTAAGGACATGAATCACCTGAAATGCAAATACTGAAGGAATGCAAATAAATGGCACTTGAAGAAACAAAAAAATAAAATGAATAATCCAATAAAGAGAATATAAAAGTAACATTAGGTGGATAAAGTGTTTCAAAAGTAGCATTGGCTGGGGCACCTGAGTGGCTCAGTTGGTTAAGCATCTGACTCTTGATTTCAGCTCAGGACATGATCTCACGGTTTGGTTCCTGGGATCGAGCTCCCCATAGGGCTCTGCACTGATGGCGTGAGGCTGCTTGGAATTCTCTCTCCCTCTCTGTCCCTTTCCTGCTTGTGCTCTCTTTCTCTCTCAAAATAAATAAATAGACTTAAAAAAAAAAAAAAAAAAAAAGCATTGGCTAAACCTGATGATTGTCCAAATCTTCCCAACCCACCCTATTAGAATCTTTGGGATGCAGGGGCACCTGGGTAGCTCAGTAGGTTAAGCGTCCAACTCTTGATCTCAGCTCAGGTCTTGATCTCTGAGTCATGAGTTTAAGCCCTGTGTTGGGCTCCACACTGGTCAGTTTCAGGTGTACAATATAGTGATCCAACACTTCCGTACATCATCCAGTACTCATCACAAGTGTACTCCTTAATCTCCAGCACCTCTTTAACCTCTCCCTCCACCCCTCTGGTAACCATCAGTTTGTTTTCAATAATTAAGGGTTTCTTGATTTGTCTCTGTCTCTTTTTCTCCTCCTTTGTGTGTTTTGTTTTTTAAATTCCATATATGAGTGAAATCATATGATATTTGTCTTTCTCTAACTTACCTTACTCTCTTTAAAGTTGTATGATATTCTATAGATATACCGTTTCATCATATCTCTATTGACAGATATTTATTTTTCAGTTTTTTTTTGAAATGCCAATAGCAGATACCCTAGTAATACATTGTCAAACACATGTGCTAGTATTTCTGTAAGATAAAGACTGAGAAGTGGAATCACTCTATCATACTCATATGGAAGGTGTCTAATAGGAATTTCCAGAGTGAAAGAAGCATGTGAATGATTAATCAGGATCCAGATTTAGGTAGGCAATATTTAATTATGGAAAGAAAGCACACTAGACTGGAAGACAGAAGACCTAAAATCCTGATGGTGGCTCTACCATTTATCTTGAGAAATTTTGTTTGTTTTTTATTTATTCAAAAATATTAACTGGATTCTGCCTACTCTGTGCCCGGCACAATGTTAGAGACAAGGAATACAAAGATGAATAAGACATAGAAATTTACAGGGGTGCCTGGGTGGCTCAGTCAGTTGGGTGTCTGACTCTTGGTTTCGGCTTGGGGGTCACGATTTCATGATTTGTGGGTTCGAGCCCCATGTCGGGCTCTGCGCTTGACAGTGCAGGGTCTGCTTGGGATTCTGTCTCCCTCTCTCTTTGCCCCTGCTCATGCTCTCTCTCTCTCAAAATAAATAAATAAACTTCAAAAAAAATTTTTTAAATTTACAGTGATTGGTGTGGTGGGGAGATGG
The DNA here is from genome assembly GCF_024362965.1 of Panthera pardus. NCBI lineage: Eukaryota > Metazoa > Chordata > Mammalia > Carnivora > Felidae > Panthera > Panthera pardus. The sequence continues at coordinate 85,417,028 of NW_026526666.1, read as the reverse complement.
ACATGTGAACAGATGCCACTTGCTCACATGTGGCCTTGGGAAGTTGCTTAATTTCCTGAACATCTGTTGTTGTTGTTGTTGTTGTTGTTTTTCTGTAAAATGGGTAATGGTCCCTGTACCATAAGGTTGTCATTCAATGAAATCACGTAGGAGAAGTGCACATCACAGTGCCCGGCGCATAGTATGCACTCAGTAAATGGAAGCTATTGTTACTGTTTTAGTAACAGGCTAAACTATAATAAGTAAGTTTTTATAGTTGCTATGAGAGAAGTTCTACCTCTTTCTCTGAACTCATTTCTACAGTACTAGATGAATTGATGAGGCAAAAAATATACCCTATACAAAGTGGCACTTGGTAAATATTAGTTTCTTTTCTTGCCTTTTTTTTGTTCAGACGGAGGGTAAATAAGCAGATGGAACTGCAAACATCGTACGTTTGAACACAGCCGTGATCTTTCCAATCCGTGTGTCACAGAACCAATTCTGGCCACTTTACAGGTTTCACCTCTGGTCACATCTGAGCATCTGGAACGAGGCTGCACACTTCCCTGCCCGCAGACAGAATGTTCGCATAGCTCAGGGCTGGTGGCCACCTCCTGCAGAGGATTTCTTTTCTCCCAGTTTGCTAAGCATACAGCTTGTACCCATACTGAATGGGATCACTTTTTTTGCTTGACACTGATTTTTGGGAAATAGATTTTTTTTCTCACACTGATATAAAATGAGAATTAAAGGAAGTGTATCTGGATACCAAAAATTCTGAACTTTAGTTACTGATTAAATTTAAAGATAAGTCTTGAGGCAAATTTAAGCTGAATTAAATGATAGAAAAGAATCATTTATAAATATTTTGGGTAAATTCTCTCTTTTTGGGATTAACTAGTGTCTAATTACTAGACACATTGTTTTTTGTTTGTTTATTTGTTGTTTTTTTCCTGTTTCTCTACTTCCCTGGAAGGTTTTAAAAGCACTGACATTTATTTCCCCTTCCTGGATGTGTATTTGGCCTTGCAGATCATCCCACATTCCCCTGGGTTTTTATAAGCTGATTATCCTGGCAGAGATAGTGCAGTGCAATGGTCTAGAGCCCAAATTTTAGAGTCAGGTGGACCTAGGTTTGAACTCTAGCTCTTTTATCTACATGCTCTGGGACCTTTCCTGGCACAAAGTAGGCACTCAGTACCTAGCTGTTGAATCATATTTAGTTGAGCTAAACATCTATTCAGGCATTAGCACAAGAGCTGTGTCACTAGATAGCTGTCATTCCAAAATTGACAGCCGACCCTGACACAGACATGCTTAAATGGTTTGTAAGCCATGATTTCAACTTCCTGCATTGCAGACATCTCAATTAATATTCCATTCCACTCACCTGACCATTCGAAGGAAAGGACAAGCTAATAGAAATATCTAACTTAGCAGCTAAGAGGATGAGCTTTGGTCTAGATAGATCCAGGCTTACAATCCGGGCTCTAGCACTGCCTAGTGGGTCAGTTACTTAATCTCTGAGAACATCAGTTTTCTCATCTGTGAAGAGGGGATAATCATAACACCTATCTCATCAAGTTACGGTGAGGATAGTGCTTTCCATATAGTACCTCTTCTTTTCCTGGAATAGTCTCTCCTCATGTTTTACTCCTGCTTTTTCAGCTTGACTGTCACTTCTTCCAGAAAGCCTTACCTGCCGCCCATAGTAGGCTGGGTTCACTGTTACACTCTCCCTAAAGTACCTGCCAATTACTCTCTATAATTACTTCAACTACTCACTTCCTTTCTGGATTGTGAACTCCAATAGGATAGGGATGGTGTCTGTCTCATTAATTCCTGTGTGTCCAGTGCCTAACAGTCCCTTGGTACATAATATTTTGGATAGACGATATTTGGTTAAAACAATTTTTTTTAAGTTTATTTATTTTTGAGAGAGAGAGGACAGAGTGAGAGCAGGGGAGGGGTAGAGAGGGAAGGAGAGACACAATCGGAAGCAGGTTCCAGGCTCTGAGCTGTCAGCACAGAGGCCAGCACAGGGCTTGACCTCACAGACTGCAAGATCATGACCTGATCCAAAGTTGGACTCTTAACCAACTGAGTCACCCAGTCACCCTGTTTTGTTTTGTTTTGTTTTTAATGTTTATTTATTTTTGGGAGAAGAGAGAGAGTCTGAGCAGGGGAGGGACAGAGAGAGAGGGGGACAGAGGATCCGAAGCGGGCTCCATGCTGACAGCAGCAAGCCCCAACATGGGGCTCAAACCCATGAACTGTAAGATCATGACCTGAGCCTAAGTTGAACACTCAACTGACTGAGCCACCCAGGTGCCCTGGGTGGACTAAATTTGTTAACTGCGTGAACTAATGAGATAATAATGCACATATACATAGAGCCTAACACTTAGCAAGCTCTCAATAAATAGGATATTATTAGCAACACAGTATTGGTGCTGTGTTTATTCACCTTGAGAAAACTAGTGTGGTAAGAGGAGCAACAAATTACAGATAGGTGTTGTGAATCTAGCTCTGTATCTTCTTTGTTATATGTCCTTGGCCAAATCTTTATTCTTCCCATTTCCCCACTATTAAAATGAACATAAGATGTTCACCCTGGTGTCCAACTCAACTTGGTTCCTATAAAGTCTGCCCTTTGCCAGACAAGACAGGCTGTCCTGTCCCGGAGTTTCTAGATATAGATCCTATACTGTACTAGCATTCCTCTCTTTCCTCTGCTGCTAATTGTTGACCCCTGACCTTTCTCCATTCTGACTGCCTAGCCCCTAAGTTCGTTACACCAATTGGCTACCTCCCAGCTTCCAGCCTTGAACTACACTGGTCCTCACAGTAAAGTCCAAAATCCTTAGGGAGCCAACTAGAGCCTTATTTTCTTCCCACCTTCCCCTTGCTCACTGTGCTCTAGTCACTGAGCTTTCCTGAAGCTTCCTGGAGCCAGTAGCCTCCTTGATTCAAGACCTTTGGACACAGCAGTCCCTCTGCTTGGAGCATTGCCCCCTCTGTCTTTATCAGGCTAACCTCTACTTAACTTTAATGTCTCAGCTTTAACATCACCTCTTCAGGGAGCATTACTTGGCTCCCTTGGAAGAAATTAAATTTCCCTGTTATATGCCATCTTCCTTGTAGGTCTTATACAATACATTGTTAAACCTTCACATTTTAAAAGAAGTTGAAAATCTGACCTTAAAGGTAGAATTTCAGTGTTCAAAGCTAGAAAGTAATTTAAAAATTATAAAATACTGAGGGCCAAACCAAAATATCTGTAGGCTAGTGAGCACCTGTGGCCTGCCTGTTTGCAACCTGAGCTGTTCAACCTTTGCCTATACTTGGTATCTTTTCCCGTATTAATCATCACTCCATTGTCACTCCATTTAACTGTCCACTCTATGCCAGGCACTGTGATTGGTGCTTTATATAGATGATGTCATGTAATATCCAAAACCACCTGTGAGGTCGAGTAAAGTTCAAAGAGGTTAAAAGACTTGCCAAAGGTCACAAGCCCTAAGTGGGAGAGCCAGGTACTAAAGGTCTTTCCACTACACTCTTGTGTGCCAAGGTACAATTTGTCAGTTATTGAATGGGAGAAGCTTCTGAAGCTCTGCCTAACAACAACTGTTAATATTTGTGCTCACTATGTGCCAGCCATTGTGCTAAGCAGTTTACATGGTCTGATTCAATCTTCACAACGTCTGTACAGAGGAGCTATTTTTATCATCACCATTTAATAGATGAGAAAACTGAGGTATAGAAGAGGTATCTGCTTTACCCAAGGTAAAGCCAGACAATCTGATGCCATAGTGTCTACTTTTAGGAATTACTATCACCAGTTTGGGGTTGTGGCGGAGTAGTGGGCTGCAGGGGAGAGGGAAAAATTTATGTACGTCTCCAATACAGAGTCCCACAGAGGACTCAATTGAGAGAAGAATCCCCCTAGATTATTTCCATGAACCGTCTATTGAGAGATTTGGCCTGCAGGTGGCAGTCTCTAAATTCTGCAATGTTCAATGCTATAGCACTTTATACAGTCAGAGTTGCTCATTTGCATATTGCTCTCTGATTGGTCTGATTCATTTTTGCCAGTTAATTGGCCTTGGTTCTCAGCCCAGTGAGAACAGCCAGGTTCGTAGAGCCATTCGCGTCTGTGAAAGAGCTCTCAGAATTTGAAACTATGGTGAAGTCATCAGGCCGTGATTTTAAAATGTGATAGCTGGAAACTTGTTTCATTGATTCTCCAACACTTTTTTAGCTTAAAAAAAAAAAAAAAACAAATTATGGGGGCGTCTGGGTGGCTCAGTAGGTTAAGTGTCTGACTCTTGATTTCAGCTTAGATCATGATCTCACAGTTTCGGAGTTGGAGTACTGCCTCGGACTTTGGGCTGACAGCATGGAGCCTGCTTGGGATTCTCTCTCCTTCTCTCTCTGCCCCTCCCCTACTTGTTCTCTCTCTCTCTCAAAATAAATAAAACTATAAAAATTAAACTTAAAAAAAAAATTCTCAGTGTGCCTGGGTGGCTCAGTCAGTTAAGCATCAAACTCTTGCTTTTCCACTCCCCAAAAAGGGTAGAATATTTTGCACACTGCTCTGCTCCATGCTTTTTTTTTTTTTTTTTTAATAGAGAACTGGGGCGCCGTAGTGAGTTGAGTCCAACTTCTGCTCAGGTCATGATCTTGCATTCATGGGTTGGAGCCCCGCATCGGGCTCTGTGCTGACAGCTTAGAGCCTGGAGCCTGCTTTGGATTTTGTGTCCCCCTCTCTCTCTGCCCCTCCCTTGCTTGCACTCTGTCTCTCTCTCTCAAAAAATAAAGTAAAACGTTAAAAAAAATTTTTTTAATAGAGAACTATTTCAAGCATATAGAAAAATAGACATTTATATAACAAACACCCAAATCGCTGTCACAACTTTGTCAAATCTTAATGTTTTATCATTTGTTTCTTAAAATTGCTTTCAAGAAATAAAATATCAGATATGCTTTAAGTCCTGATATATTCCTCCTTTTACCCATTCTTTTCTCCTCTCCCCAAGAAGTAATCATTTGCCTGAATATTTTATTTCCACACATGATTTTATATTTTTGCTATGTATAGATAAATCCTTAAACAGTATATAGTATTGTTTGGGATGTTTTAAAAATTTATATACATGGTATCAGGCCATATGTAACCTCCTACAACTTCGTTTTTTTCCCTTAACATTTTGTTTTGTCCCTGTTGATCCCTCCAGTTTTCATTTATTCACTTTAACTGCTTTGTGCTATTCTGTATCATGAATATATCACAGTTGATTTGCGCATTCTCCAGTAGATGCATATTTAATTTATCTCCAATTTTTTTGTTTGAGATTTCAAACAGTACTACAATGAATATCCTTGCACTTATAGCCTGTATCCATGTTCATTGTTGAAAAATTGGAAACTTAATAAAAACAGAAAGACAAAAACATATTACTCGTAATAGTAATTGTTTATTGAGTACTTAACGTATGTCAGGTACAGTGCTGGCTACTTTATGTATGTTACTTTGTTTAATTATCACATCAATTTACATAATAAGTACTATTGTATTTCCCATTGTACAGTGAGGGAACTGAACGTTAACCAGTTTCAATAACTTGGGCAGTAGCACACAGGAAGTGGCAGAACAGTTTTTTATTGCCAGAGCTTATGCTCTTAACATTATACACCAATAGTGCCCATGAGCCCCAAATCCAGAAATATTAATGGTTAGAAAGAGTGTTTACTGCTAACTGGTCTCTCAGAAGACAAGAGGCCTGGTGCAGACCACTTCCCATTTTAAAAATTGAGTATAATATACAGGCAGAAGAGTATCTATATCCCATGAGTGAATATTTACAAATTGAAGACACCCATGGACCGAGCACCCAGGTCCAGATCAAAAAGCGACATTATCAGCCTCCAGAAAACCCCCTCTCACCTTCTTCCAGACACTGCTCTTCCACCCTGAAGGGTGGCTGCTAGCCTGACTTTCAACAGAATAGTTTTGCCTGTTTTTTATTGTATATTTGTGAAACCATACAGCATATACTCCTTCGGTCTAGCTTCTTTCACTTACTATCATTTGTGAGAAGCATCCATATGTTTGGGTGTCGTGTATTACAAGGCACAAAAGGCATGTGGGGCAACATATAGCATGTTGCAAAGAGTGATGAGTGCCACCAAATCTTTTGTCAAGGTTGTCACAGGCCATTACCTTGAAGACAGGGTGATAGATTAGATCTAATGTAGAAAATGGACAAACCTGAGCATTGCAAGTGGTCTGGCACCCCCATTGCCTTATCTCACGTCCTCACAGAGCTACCTTAGCTTTTAGCTGAAGCTGCAGAAAACAGTTTAGTAAGGGCTTCACTTCTCCTTCCATCTTTCTGCATTCTGTCCTGGAGCTTTTCCTAAACCAAGATATAGGACTCTGGTGGGACCCTGTTCCAAATGCAAGAGGAGTTGATACTCCCTGGGGCAATCCCATGGGATTTACCATGGGGGATGGGAGCCAATGGACAAATGCTCCTCAGAGCAGTCTTTGGGTAGACAATGCTGAGAGGCATTGTAGACAATCCTCACATGGTTTTGGTAGGATTGCCAAGTGAGCAATGCACCCTTGTGTTGGCTCCTTCTTCCCTGTTTTACTGTAGGCTCTCACAGTAAGTCCCTGGGATCACTTTCCAAGTAAATTACCTGAAACTAGTATTTGTCTCTAGTTATGCTTTTTGGGGGGAATCCTAATGCAAGGCATATGTAAAATACCTGGTACATGAGAGATGCTCAAGGAAAAATAGGACTTTTTATTATTACTGCTATTAACACTACTGTTACCACCATCATTACTTACCTGGGATTTCATAGTTGCTGTCCCTATCCATCCCCTTCCCCATGAATGATATTGAAACTCCACAATTACAGCTTCTATGGTAACTTTTTTTTTTTTTTTTTTTTTTTGCCCAAGAGTACCAGGAAGCCACTGAAGGATTTTCTTACTTTCTTTCTTTCAGTTTTTTTTTTTTTAATGTTCATTTATTTATCTTGAGAGGAGGGAGGGGCAGAAAGAGAGAGAGAGAGAGAGGGAGAATCTCAAGCAGGCTCCACACTCAGCGAGGAGCCCAATGTGGAGCTCAGTCCCACAATTGCGAGATCATCACCTGAGCTGAAATCAAGAGCCCAACGCTCAGCGACGGAGCCACCCAGGTGCCCCAACATTTTTTTTTAAGTTTATTTATTTTGAGAGAGAGAGCATGTGCACACATGGAGGAAGGCAGAGAGAGAGGAAGAGAGAGAATCCCAAGAAGGCTCCATACTGTCTGTCAGTGCAGAGCCCCACGCAGGTCTTGAACTCAGCGAGATCATGACCTGAGCCAAAATCAAGAGTTGACTGCTTAATTGACTGAGCCACCCAGGTACCCCCCAACAGTTTATTGACTATCCTATTTTTCAGGTTTAGTGAAGTATAATGATGAACAATAAACCTCACATATTTAAAGTGTGCAATTTGATAAGTTTTGATATACTTAAAACTCATTATACAGCCTTGAAAACATAACCATGATCAAGATAATTAATATACCCATCACCCCCAAAAGTTTCCTTATCCCCTTTGTTATCTCTGGCTGCCATACATCTGCCTTCTTGGTTCCCCAGGTGACCACTGATCTTTTTTCATTAGAGTTTGGTTTTCCTAGGGTTTTATACAAACGGAGTCATACAGGATGTACTCCTTTATGTCTGGCTTCTTTTACTCAGCACAATAATTTTAAGATTCGTCATGTTGTGTGAATCAATAGTTCATTCCTTCTTATTGTTGAAGAGTATCCATTGTATAAGTATGAAGGACATTTGAATTGTTTCCAATCTTAAGCTATTACAAATAAAGCTGCTATGAACATTCATGTTCAATCAAGTCTTTGTGTAGATGTATGCTTTCAGTTTGTCTTGGGTAAATACCTACAGTGTAATGGTTAGACCATATAGTAGGTGTATATTTAATTTTTTTAATTAAAAAAAATTTAATGTTTATTTTTGAGAGAGAGAGAGACAGAGTGCAAGCGGGGGGAGGGACAGAGAAAGAGGGAGACACAGAATCCAAAGCAGGCTGCAGGCTCTGAGACGTCAGCACAGTGCCCAACTTGGGGCTCAAACTCACAAACCACAAGATCATGACCTGAGCTGAAGTTGGACGCTTAACTGACTGAGCCACCCAGGCGCCCAAGTGTATATTTAATTTTTAAAGAAACTCCAATACTGCTTTCCAAAGTGGTTGTATCATTTTACAATGCCACCAACAGTGAATGAGAATTCTTGTGGCTCTACATTCTTGTTAACACTTGATCACTTGATATTACAAGTCATGGTGTGTAGATTATCTCATTGTGGTTTTAATTTGCATATCCCAAACATCTTTCATGGTTTATTTGCCACAGGTTTATCTTCGTTTGTAAAACATCTGTTCAAATCATTTTTTAAGCTGGGTTGTTTGCCTTAATGAGTTGAAATTGTTTTAGATATCAGTCCCTTGTTGCATGTAGGTTTTGCTGCTATTTCATCCCAGTGGGTGGCTTCCCTTTTCATTTTCATAAGTGTCCTAAAGAGCAACATTTTTAATTTTAATGACTTAAGATTTATCAATTTTTTCTTTTATGACTGTGTGTTTGCAGGTCATATAGATTTTTTTCCCTCATTTTCCTCTAGCAGCTTTAGGTTATACACTTAGCTCTAATTTGGACTTGACACAATGGGGTTGGCATTTAGCAAGATCATCTGGCAGCAGCAAGGATGGTGTTTGGAGGAAAAGAGCCCAGAGGCCTGAAACTAGTGAGACGAGCGAGGGAGGACCGTTGCTTGCTCTAGTTAATGGTGATAGAGGAAATGGAACGGTGAGGTCTATGGGATATAGATTGACTGGACTTAGTGGGCTGAAGAAGGTGCCAAGAATGATTCCCGGGTTGCTTCTTTATACACTAGATTGAGGATAACAACCTCCACCACCTCCTCCACCTCCTCCTCCTCCTCCTCCTCCTCCTCCTCCTCCTCCTCCACCTTCTTTTTAAGATTTTATTTTTAAGTGATCTCTATACCTTAGAAGGCCTGGAACTTACAACCCTGAGATCAAGAGTAGCATACTCTACTGACTGAGCCCTCCAGACACCTTGAGGATAACTTACTTCTAAGTTTTTGTATTTTAAACTGGCCCTCAATAGTTTGTTTTGGGTTTTTTTAGTTTATTTATTTACTTTGAGAGAGAGCGAGCGAGCTTAGGAGGGGCAGATAGGAGAGAGACTATCCTAAGCAGGCTCCTCGCTGTCAGCACAGAGCCAGATGCAGGGCTCAAACTCATAAACCATGAGATCATGACCTGAGCCAAAATCCAGAGTCAGACGCTTAATACTGAGCCACCCAGGCGCTCCATAGCGTTTTCTTTTGCAGAAATTATATTTGAAATTTGACCAGATAGGGGCTGGACATGGTTTTCTAAAACAGCACACGTACGTCAGCTCCTCCCTAGACACTGCCTGCAGCTGAACTTGTTTCTGTGCTCCTACGTCCAAAGACCTTTGCCCGCGGGCACTAGTTAAGCAGTCCAAGTTTTCATACCAAGGTTGCCAGCAGCGGGTGGCGCATGCCCAGAGAGGCCGTGTGAGGCCTACAGACCCGGAGCATAAGGCGGAGACGTTCCCGCCATCTTGTCCAGCCCGCAAAGCAGCTGGCTCTGGCTGGAGACTACGAATCCCGTGAGCCTCCGCGGGGGCACTTCCTACCCCTCACTGTCCGGCCAGCCTCGGCTCCCCCCTCCCCAGGGCCGAAGGCTCTGGCTGCAGCCTGGCGGCGGGCGGGCCAGGTAGGATTTCCGGGGGAAGCTACTGTTGGAGGCTGAGGAGGCGGCGGCGGCCACCCGGGTGATTTCGGTGAGCAAGGGAAAGTGAGCGAGAAGTACACTGGGTCTGGTTGCGGGCGTCTCTTAGGCTCGCGCCGCGTTCTAAGCTCCGCAATGAGGTCGCGGTCTGGGCGGGGGGTAACGGCCCGAACCGCGAACTTGTCGGTCCAGGGCAGGGCGGGGCGGGCTGGGCCGGGGCCGCCGCCTCCTCCTCCGCCCTCCCACAACGGTCCCGCCGTGGTTTCTCAGCCTGCAGTGTGTCCCGCGAAGGCTGGCCCTCCCCTCCTCCCGCGACTTGGCGAGGCCCTTTTGTCTGGGCTGCCCCTTTGTGCCAGTGCGTGGGGTCGCCTCCTCCGGGGAGCCCTCCGGGCCGGTCCTTGATGGGGGCCCGTCCCAGGGGATCCGGTTACGGTAACCGGATCAGGTCAAAGTCCATTTTAAAAACCCGTCATGGGTCGGACCTCTGCATCCCGGCTGGGCAGAGCGGAGGCTAGGAGCCAGGCAGTGGCAGACGGAGTTTCTGTTGAAAACCCTTGAGGTTATTGTCTAACTCTGAAATGTAGCCCCGCGCGGCTTTGGGACACGAATCTCCAGGCATTTTTCTCGGTAGGGGGATGGGCCTGCGGAAAAGAAGTGAGCCCCCTCCCCGGGATACTGGGAAGGGACCTAATTTGCTGCCGTGTCTGCTGTATAGGTTGCAGTTGTGATCGGGGAACCAAAGAACCAGTGCGGTTGAGCAGAATGGTAGTTCGCATACGTCTTGAATCTCGGAGAAGAGAAAGTGATTTATAGGGCAGCGAGCAGGCTTTTCATTCATTGCATGCAGAAAAAAGTTACTGGACTTCATCCAGGCGCCCAGTTCGTCTCCCTTCGGACCCGCGATCCTTTTATTTCTTCTGCTTGAAGCAAAGTTGGAAGAAACGTCCATTAATAGAAGGATCTGCGTTATAGCGAAACCAGAAACCTAGTAGCTTCAAGAAAGCAACAAAGAGACTGCTAGTTCACCAAGTAATAGAAATGAAGCCAGTTTGAGGGAGGATAGTAGTAGATCCTTACTGAAACCAGTGAATTGTGTGGATTTAATCAAATTTTGTTAGTGGTAATTTCATCCACGTTCCGTTGGAAGACTGCATTGCGAGATTCAGCATAAGGCAAAGCTTTATAAACGCCGCGGCGGTGGCTGCTATTGAAAAATAATTAGTATTTCAGGTCTCTGAAATGAGGATAACCAGGACCCTTTTACATGAATCAGGGAATGATATTAAAGTTATATAGGTTAAATTCCCTCCCTAGTCAAGTATGCAAAATAAAGCCTATTGTACTTTATTATTTTGATCTCTCATAATGGAAGTGATTAACTCTGGGAATCCAGATTGTGTTAGTAATATTGTGCAGGGATTGAGGTCTTTAATGCAATTGTTCCCTTCAGGTTTTAATCCAGTCGTGAGTAGGGATTGGTTGTTTTCCTGATTGTGTTTTGAAGAAGTGTCCATAGAATTGCTCTGGAAGTTTTAAAAATAATCCAAGGAACAGGGGCACCTGGGTGGATCATTCCCTTAAGTATCAGACTCTTGGTTTCAACTCAGGTCATGATCTCAGGGTTTGTGAATCTGAGCCCCATGTTGGGCTCTGTGCTGACAGTGTGGATGGAGTCTGCTTGGGATTTCTCTCTGTCTCTGCCCCTCCCCAGCTTGCTCGCTCGCTCGCTCTCTCAAAATAAATAAATATTAAAAAAAAGGAACATCAGTTACTAATGACTGGCTGTTATCTGTTGAAATATGACATTGCTATTAGTGTTATTTTTTGAAAACAGCTCATCATATATATTATGTAATTTCTTACTGCAGTTCTCTGAGGTGGTGGTTCTCATTTTATTGGTGATAAACGTTCAATTCACAGCCTCTAAAATGTTAAGTGACTTGCCTAAAGTCACACAGTTAACCTAGATAGGAAATAGTAAACCATACTTCAGTCCAGTGCTCTTTCCATTACTTCACACCTGTTGCAATTACTCATTATACCACCATGAACAGCTTATGATTTATTGACATTTAAATATTGGAGAAAAATAAAGGAAATATATATATATATATATATATATATATATTTTTTTTTTTTTTTTTTTTTTTTTTTTTGGAAATATTTTCTAAGCAGAGAAAAGTGACTTAAAATGAACTGGAGTTTTTATTTTTCTATTTAAAGAATTAAAAAAAAATTTTTTTAACGTTTATTCATTTTTGAGAGACAGCACAAGTAGGGGAGGGGCAGAGAGGGAGACACAGAATCCGAAGCAGACTGCAGGCTCTGAGCTGTCAGCACAGAGCCCAATGTGGGGCTCGAACCCGTGAACCGTGAGATCATGACCTGAGCCGAAGTCGGACGCTCAGCTGACTGAGCCACCCAGGCGCCCCGGAACTGGAGTTTTTAGAACATCAAATGATGTCATACTAAGCCATAAATCATCCTGAACGTTGGTCCCATCACCTTGTTTGGTGGTACGTTGTGATTGCCTTGTGCTTAGGCCCAGTGGAGGTGGAAGAGTGGTGAGTTACTGGGCTGTGGTTTTGTCTAATCATTACTAGCAAGTTTTGATTAATCTTTCCTTAAAGGTTTTTAAAGAAATATGTTGGAGAACATCTATACAGCACTTTTGGCTGCTGGAAATAACATTGAAGAAAGAACTGAACTTCAGATTCTTTTCTGGCCAAAGTCAAGACTCAAGAAAATGCTTTCTTTGGTGTTTGCTTTTAGTAAAAACTTTTAATTAGTTTCAAACCTGCAGTTAAATCTTGGCTTTATGTCAGTACATGCCATGAATGTGACATCAGAAATAGAAACTTACTTCACCTCCTTTACTTAAATTCTTCTTAGGTAAAATGCATAACATGCCAATGGAATTGAGTCAATACAATTGGTCTAGCCTTTCTAACTAGTAGAAGCCTGTTTTAAATCTCTTTTATTATGCCATCATAATGAGAAGGAACTTTTTTCCTTGTGTGTTTTGCTGTTGGTCTACTTTATTTCCAAATCATTTCATCCATTCATCTAGTCAACATAAACTTATTGGAGGCCTGTTGTGTTCTAGACACTGGATCGGATTCCTAGAAACCCAGGAATCAGATCCTGGGGACAAAGCAGTGAAAACCAAGTCTTTTCCTTTTTGGGGCTTATAGACTGATTAGAGGTAGAGTAGTTGGACAAGTCAGACAGTAAGTAAGTACTAAATAAAATCCTCTCTCATTAATGTGCAACCTTGAGCAGTAACCTCTTTGAAGGTTAGTTTTCTCATCTTCAACATGGAGATAATCATTCCTGCTCCATCTACCTTGTGGAATTATTTCCAGAAGTCAGAGGGTATTTGGTTGCATTATACCCTTTAGAAAAGGAAAAGGAGCATTGGAAGAAGGTTGTTTATAAAGAAAGAGACAAAGAGAATGGATGGATTCTCTGGTCTAAGACAGTCCGATGTCTCATTGTAAAAAACGTTCTGTGACTGTTAGTCACGTCTTCATGTAGCTCTCATCAAATAAGACTTTTTTTCTTTATTATTTATTTAGAGAGAAAAATCGGGGGAGGGGCAGAGAGAGAGAGAATCCTGAGTAAGCTACAGGCTCTGTGCTGAGCCACACGAGGGGCTTGATCTCAAGATAGTTAGATCATGACCTGAGTCCAACACTTAACCCACTGAGCCACCCCTACACCCCTCCTATAAGACCTTTGTATTCTGTATTGTCACAGTTAACTGTCTTAACGGCAAGGACTATGTATGTCCTAGTCTATTTCCTTACTGCTTAGCACATAGCTCCAAATATTTCTTTGGAATTTTATAAATATTTGTTGAATGAGTGAATTAATAACAAAAGTGGGCAGGGGCAGTCGTGGAGAATACAAGAACACAAACGGAACGCCAAGTATGTTTCTTTTATTCAGATTTTTATTTTGCTCATTGCATGCTAGGATCTGGGTTATGTTCTGGAGATAGATGTAAAGGTATTGAGCCTCTTCCTTGAAAAGCTTGCAACATTGCAACACCTAATTGTGGTGTTGAGTACTAAGTTCAGGAGAGCTGTGTACAACCTAGGAAAGGGACTGAATGATTCTGTTTTGTAAACTGTGAAGGAAGACATTACAGAAGAAGTGATTTTGGAGCTTGTTCTTGAGGGATGAATAAGAATTCACCCAGTAGACCCATTACTATTAAGGTTATTCCAGCTTGATTCCCCCAACCACTACCACCCCTAATCAGCCAGAGGAAGCAGTTTGGGCATAGGAATGGAGGTGAAAAAGTATAAGGTGTGTGTCTGGAAAAGAGTGAGTACTCTGGTATAGCTAAGACGGTTTTGCAGTTGGGGTTTTTTTTTTCTTTAATTTTTTTTTTTATTGTTTATTTTTGAGAGAGAGAGACAGACAGACAGAGTGCAAGGGGGGAGGGGCAAAGAGAGATGGAGACAGAATCTGAAGCAGGCTTCAGGCTCTGAGCTGTCAGCACAGAGATTGATGTGGGGCTCAAACCCACGAACTGTGAGATCATGACCTGAGCCGAGGACAGACGCCTAACCAACTGAGCCACCCTGGAGCCCTGGGTTTTGCCATTGGTTTTTAACATGTTTTGGTTCAGATGCCCCCTCTAGGAAATTTGATAAGAACAATGGTTTGTCACCCCAGACAATTGCACATAAGCAAATGTATATAGTTTTAGAAGGTTGTGGAATACTTAGTGGGGTGGGGGTGGGGTCTCTGGATATCTGGGGTTGAGCAATTGAAGAGTATAGTGACTGGTGAAAGGAAAGGTTGATGGCCAAGTGCTGAGAAGGGTTCAAAACTTTTCACTAAAGAGTTTAGGTTTTATGATTAGGGAATTTTTAAACCATCAAAGGTTTTTAAATTTTTTTTTTTAATGTTTTATTTTATTATTTTTGAGACAGAGAGACAGAACATGCATGAATGGGGGAGGGTCAGAGAGAGAGGGAAACACAGAATCCAAAACAGGCTCCAGGCTCTGAGCTGTCAGCACAGAGCCCAACGTGGAGCTCCAACTCACGGAGTGTGAGAACATGACCTGAGCCAAAGTCGGACGCTCAACCGACTGAGCCACCCAGGCGCCCCAACCATTGAAAGGTTTTTAAAGCAGGTAGTTGGCATAATCTGATCTGTTTTTGAAAGGTAATTGCTTGCTGTCTTTGGGTAGGTTAAAGGGTTTAGGAGAGATAGAGTAAAAGCTAAGAAGAGTTGGATTTCAGGGCCTTTTTTGTTTGACTTGATTTTAAAAGATGGAAGAGATTTGAAATATTTTGAGGTAAAGGAGAAGGAGCCAGCAGAGTGGCAGTTACTGAAGATCTGCACAAGAGAAAAGGGAGATGATAAAGGAGCCCTGGAGAGGTGAGCCTTGAAAGGGAAACATGAAAAAAGGATGGAGGAAGATGTATTTGGAAGTGATGGAGATGGGAATTGAAATTGGAGTAGGTACCAGCCACATAGGTACTTTCATATGTGTTATTTAATTTTACAAAATTCTGTAGAGTGAGTGGGCATTCTCATTTGACAGTTGAAGAAATTATGGTTCAGCAAGATTAACTTCATTTCCCAAAGGCACCATATAAGTAACGGAAGAAGTCTGGGGTCCAGATATATTTTGACTGCAAAGCTTGGGATCATAATTTCTGCCTTATAAGGTTGGTTAATGTCTAATGTGACCTCTTTTTTGTCTCCCTTTCCAATGGAAGGGGTTAAATTATCTGCAGAACGATAAAAGGCTAGAGTGGGCTAGATGACTTCAGAGAGTGTTAAAAGTTTTGCAATGGCAGTTGTGGAAAAGGCAAGGGGGCCAACCAAAGATGAGCAAAAGGGCTATTGAACAGTAATTAGGACCTAGCTGGAGGTCAGACACGAAATTTCTGCTAGTCCACATGTTCTGTCTCCTACATTCTCAGTAAAGCAGCATCTCTTGAATATTGTTGATGTCGGCCTTTGAAAGAAACACACTATATTGTAATAGAAGGCTTTGGTGCCACCATCTCTGAGCAGATCACAAGCCTTGTGCTACAGTTTTCTCATCTCTTAAAGAGTGGGTTAGTTGGTCTCTTAAATTCTATGGTTTTTATGACTTACAACCAAAAACATTCCAGGGAATTTTAGGAGAGGAAGTGTGTTTAGTATCTGTTTGATTTTTAGGGAAGAGGTGGTTGAAACCATACATCTTTCAGATTCAAGCTTAGTTTTCCGTTTAACTTCTCTATTATGTTGAAAGCACCAGGTGTTGGTTTTGACAATCTGAAAGTTCTGACCTATTTACTCAATATAATGCAGTTCCTACCTTTGGAGTCTGAAGACCTGGTTCTAGTTCCAGCTATATCACGTTGTAGCTGTGAATATCCAAGTCAGCTAACCTTAAACTTTAGTTTCTTCGTCTATAAGATAGGGATAACCATTTCTTCATGGGGTTTTAGATGAGATAAGATTTGTGTCAGGTCTTTATAGATTGTACAGTGTTTAATAAATATGAAAAAAGATACTATTTCTGACAAAGGAGAAAGGTAGTACTGGGATGCCTGGGTGGCTCAGTCGGTTGGGCGACTGACTCAGTGGGTTGGGCGACCGACTTCACTCAGGTCATGATCTCACAGATCGTCAGTTCGAGCCCCGCTTCGGGCTCTGTGCTGACAGCTCAGAGCCTAGAGCCTGCTTCAGATTCTGAGTCTCCCTCTCTCTCTGTCCCTCCCGGGCTCACATTCTGTCTCCTTCAAAAATAAATAAACATTAAAAAAAAAAAATTTAAAAAAAAGGTAGTACTGTGATCAGTGCGGTAGGAGAGAGGAAGCACTGGTTTCAAGTGCATCCTTCTGTTCAGGTGTCCTGAGTGGCAAGGGAAGTCTGTCAGGATGTGAGCTGTCAGTGTATTGATTTAGAAGTTGATTTGTGGTATATGATGTTGCTGGGTGTTTCTGTCAGGTATACGTTTCAAATCAAATCTAATCTTGAATCAAATCTGACAAAAAAACTCCATTGTTAAAATTCTCTACATTTATTCTTTCAAATGTGAGCTTGTTAGGCACATTTCCAGGAGTATTTTTTAAATATATATTTTTTTTAATGTTTATTTTTGAGAGAGAGAGAGAGCGCGCGCATGCATGCAAGAGTGTACTAAAGCAGGGGGAAGTGCAGAGAGAGGGAGACAGAATCCTCCTAAGCAGGCTCCAGGCTCCACACTGTGAGTGCAGAGCCTGATGTGGGGCTCGAACTCATGAACCATGAGATCATTATCTGAGCCGAAGTTGGGTGCTTAACCAGCTGAGCCACTCAGGTGCCCCTCCAGGAGTATTTTTTAGATAGATTTTGACTATTTTATTTAAGACTAGATAACAATCTTATGATTGTCTGACAACTTAAATGCATCACTTGGTTTGTTTGTTTCCTCTCTGGGGCTGATTTTGTTGGAACTCTACATTTTAATCTCTTACAGAGAACTCCCCTTTCCCCACCTTTACCCTGCACATGCCATCTAAGTTTTTACCAGTGTACTTAATTCTCTCTACCCAGCTGCTTACTCTCTCCTTTGCATTTTGATAGGAAATACAGTGTCAAAAATTGGTGTTGAAGATTAATGATTCCTCCTTAACTTGAGTGATCCCAGAGCACTTTGACCATATCTCTGCAGGGCACTTTTCTCTATTTAGTTTACCTCTTTATTCTCCCCTACTAAACAGTTACTGTTTATGGAAATAAACTGAGTTTTAAAGAATCGTATGTTGTGGGTTTCAACTTGTTTAACTATTACATAGGTATTGCATGTGTAACTTTTTTCTTTAAAATGAAATCACTAAAATAAAATTGCTAAAATAAAATAAAATTACTAGATGAACATTTATATAGTTCACCACCCAGTGAACCACCCAGGCACATCCTTATCCATTCATCAGTTGATGGACATTTGGGCTCTTTCCATAATTTGGCTATTGTTGATAGCGCTGCTGTAAACATTGGGGTGCATGTGCCCCTTTGAATCAGCGTTTTTATAGCCTTTGGGTAAATACCGAGAATGCAATTGCTAGGTCGTAGGGTAGTTCTACTTTATTTTTAAGTAATCTCTACTCCCAGTGTGGGGTACTAACTCAAAACCCCGAGATCAAGAGTCGCATGTTCTCCTGACTGAGCCAGCCAGGTGCCCCAGAAAAATCAATTTTGATGTGTGGGATAAAGATGTTATTCCAAGTTAATTTTTTTCACAGTTAACTATTATTCCTGGTAGCATTTGTTTTGTGACGACATTTGGAGTTTCGGAAGACACTAAAAGTGTTCTTTTTTTCTTCTTCTTTTTTTAATGTTTATTTATTCTGAGAGAGAGAGAGTGCAAGGGAGAGGGGCAGAGAGAGAGAGAGAGAGAGAGAGAGAATTCCAAGCAGCTCAGTATGGAGGCTGACGTGGGGCTGGCTTTCAGGACTGTGAGATCATGACCTGAGTGGAAATCAAGAGTCTGATCCTTAAGCGACTGAGCCACCCAGGTGTCCCTCAAAGTGTTATTAATCTTCAGCTAGTAATGTCCACCTAGGTCATTAGAAATTTAAAATCTTTATTCCTGAGTGGCAGAATCAATCAGTAGAGCATATGACACTTGACCTTGGGGTTGTGACTTTAAGCCTCACATTGAGTGTAGAGATTACTTAAAAATAAAATCTTAAGGGAAAAAAAAGTGGAGCCCTGAAACATTTCCCCCTCCCCCTCCAGTGAGTGACGAGTAGAAAGAGGGACAATTTCTGAGGGAGACATAGCTCTTCTTCCCTTCTCTCATGGACAAATCCCTTTTATTTATGTTTTAAATGTTTATTTATTTATTTTTGTGTGAGAGAGATAGAGAGGGAGGAAAATAATCTAGTGCAGGCTCTGGCCAACAGCAGAGTTTCTCAGCAGAGAGCCCCCCATGCAGCCTGAACCCGCGAACCAGAACGAAAGATAAAACCTGAGCTGAAGTCAGCAACTTCACCAACTGAGCCACCAAGGTCCCCAATGGATAAATCCCTTTTTAAAATGCTGTCCTTCAGGGCACCTGGGTGGCTCAGTTGGTGAAGTGTCTGATTTCAGCAAGGTCATGATCTTTCGGTTTTTGAGTTTGTGAGTTTGTGAGTTTGAGCCTGGGCTCTGTGCTGACAGCTCGGAGCCTGAACCCTGCTTTGGATTCTGTGCCTCCCTCTCCCCCTGCCCCTCCCCTGCTCACGCTCTGTCTGATGGGGTCTCTCTCTCAAAAATAAATAAACATTAAAAAACTAAAATTAAAATGCTGTCAGTCAATACCAAAGAATATAGAACCAAGTCACCAGGCGTGAAGAGTACTTTCCATTTTCTTTTACTTGCACACACCCTACTACTTTGCCTCCCGTCCCTTCCTCTAAATTTAAATTTGAGGGAGAGCATTAAGATTCAGAATATGGGTGTGTCTCTGCTTTATGTATTAAAAGATGACACAATGCCTCTTGCCTGTTGGTGATACCAGTGAGACTGGACATTTTTCTAATAGTCTTTTGCATACTCTAATGCTTACATAAAATTAGGTAAGAGATAAGTAGTTTCTGGAACAACATCTTTATGTAATTGGGAGAGGGGCTTCACCCTTTCCCTAAAGCCACGGGCCAGTAAGAGCCATTCTGTTAAATGAATGCATCTTTGCGGTCTGTGGCATGAGATAAGTCTGCAACTGCAGTAATCATTGCACACTTTATATTTTTAATTGTGGTAAAATCACCATTTTAACCTTTTTAAGTATTCAACTCAGTGGCGTTAAGAACATTCACAACATGGTGCAGCCATCACTGCTAGCCATTTCTAAAACTTTCCATCATCCCAGACCGAAACTCTACCCAATAAATAATAACTCCCATTGCCTCCCCTCTCAGCCCCCGGTAACCTCAATCCTATTTTGTGTCTGTATTAATTTGCCTATTTCAGGTGTCTCATATAAGTGGAATCATTTAATATTTGTCTTTTTTGTGTCTGACTTCTTTGTATTTTTAAAACTATCTCTTTGTGCTTACAGAAAGAAGAAAATATTTTGTAGCAATGAGAAGCCCTCCTGTAACCTCTTAACTCTCTGGAGGAAAGACATCATTCAGATAAAGTAGAAAAGCAAGCATTTAACTATTTTTAGGGCATTCTTGTTAAGGAATTTAAAATAAAGGTTTAGGGGATTTGGTAAGTAAAATATTTTGGTACGTGCTAGTGAGTTTGTAGGGCAGAAAAGCAAGGAAGATATTAAAGAACAGTTGTTGAGCAACTTCTTCCTTTTAACTACAAGAGATTTAAAAGGGTTAGCCTCCTAAACATCAATTAGGCCATATTAAATTCCTCCCATCCAAGTACTAATCAGGCAAGACCTTGTTTAGCTTCGAGATCAGGGTGGTATGGCTGTACACAGCCATATTAAATTCGTGTAAATAATGAGCCCAAATATTATTTCATGAGGAGATATTTATACTTGGTATCACTATGATCCAGACGTACTGAAACTGTTTTAAGTCCATTTAAGTCTTTCTGCAGATAAGTTTTACTAGATTTCTAACACCATACAGATATACGTAACCAAACTTCATCAATTAAAAAGAAACTTTGGGGTGCCTGGGTGGCGCAATCAGTTGAGCATCCGACTCTTGATTTCAGCTCAGGTCATGATCTCATGGTTCATGAGATCCAGCCCCATATCAGGCTCTGCACTGACAGTGTGGAGCCTTCTTGGGATTCTTTGTCTCCCTCTCTCTTTGTCCCTACCCTGCTTGCTCTCTCCCTCAAAATAAATAGATAAACTTAAAAAAAAAAATTTTTTTTTTAAGAAACTTTAATTGTCTGAAGTTTGAATTTAGTCCCATTTATTTCAGAAGCAATAATATGATTAATTATGCATATCTTAAAAGTAAGATCCCTTTGCTGAGAACTGTATTTTTCCTGAAAACAGTGTCATTTGTCATAATTCCCTAATGATATTTCCTGAGAGTACTTTTGATTATTAGTGAACCACGCCTCTATTTTAAAGAGCTGATTCATGCCTCTTAGTGGTAACAGAAAAGACCGTGTTTAATTAGGAGGAGGAGGTTAGTTTTTCTTGAAGCTGGGGGTGGGGGTTAGTCCCATTTTTAAGTCTTTACCCTTAAGTAATATGTTAGATGTTGGTTATTTGTGCTTAAAAATAACCTTTTCCTAAGTGTAACTTTTTTTTTTAAGTTTTAAATGTTTATTTATTTTTGAGAGAGAGAGAATGAGTGGGAGAGTGGCAGAGAGAGAAGGAAGCACAGAATCTGAAGGAAGCCTCTGAGCTGACCTGAGCCTAAGTCAGATGCTTAACTGACCGATCCACCCAGGCACCCCAGTGTCACTTTTTTGGAACAGACTTTTTATTTTATTTTTTTAAGATTTTGTTTCTGGGGTACCTGAGTGGCTCAGTTGGTTAAGCATCAGACTCTCGGTTTTGGCTCATGATCTCACCGTTCTGGGATTGAGCCCTGTGTTAGGCTCCACACTGACAGCACAGAGCCTGCTTGGGATTCTCTGTCTCTCCTCCTCTCTCTTCCCCTCTCCCCAGCTCACGCTCTTTCTTTCAAAATAAATAAACTTAAAAAAAAATTTTTACTTTTAAGTTATTTCTCCACCTAATGTGGGGCCCGAACTCATAACCCCAAGATCAGAGTCACACACTCGTCCGACTAAGTCAGCCAAGTGCCTCTTGGACAGACTTTTAAAGACAGAAATGTTTTTTCTGTGTCAATCATTAATAGCTTTTATTCCTTGTTTCATTTTGAGTGTCCAGGATAGGCTCAAGTTGTAAATACAGATATAAATGAGTCTACCAAGAATACACAATTTTTCCTAACAAGGTATATACTTTTGGAGGTATTGTTTGGTATGCTGGTTGAACCAATACTAGAAGTAAAAAGGCAGCGGAACAATATTTTCAAAATTGTATAAGAAAACATCTGTCAACTGAGAATTGTATACTCAGTAAAATAATATGTCAAAAGTAAATTTCAAAGAAAAAATTTCAAACAAAGGAACTGAAAGAACGTGTTCCCATGGAACCTCCCCAGAGGAACTTATGAAGGAAATCTGCCTCTTGGACTCAAGGGTCTAAGATGCAAAGGGGAATGATGAGCAAAGAACACATGGACATTAAGGAAAATCTTAAGGACTGACTTGAAAAAGTAACATCTTATTTGTGGGTATAGCAATGGAAAGTACTCAAACAAATATAAATAGGGAGGGGGCTTGAAGTCAAAGCATTCCAAGAGTTCCTGTATAATTAGGAAGGAGAGTAAAGATATTAACTAACTTTAGACTTCAGATAAAATATTCATGTCAGTCTTTAAGAGGTAACAATGAAAGAATAGAAATAGAATACAAATAAACAGAAATGAGGAAAAGGAATAAGAAAAAAATGATACAGCAGAGGGCAAAAAAGGAGAAAAAACCTGAAAAGTTGAACAAGTGAAAAAAAGAAAGTAGGGTGGTAAAAAGGAACACAAATATCTCTTAATCACAAAGAAATAAATTAGATCGTTTTCCCCAAAAACTCTGTTTAAAAGACAAAGATGGTCCAAGCAGAGACGTAATAAAGGAGGCCTAAATAAATGGGAGAGACATAAAATATTCATGTTTGGAAAACTTTGTATTATAAAGAGGACAATTCTCTCCAGTTTGAGTTTTAGATTAAATTTAATTCTAATCAAAATTCCAGTAAGTTTTTTTCATGGAATTTGACAAGCGGATTCTAAAATGTATATGGAGCAGGGGCGCCTCAGTGGCTGAGTTGGTTGGGCTCTTGGTTTCGGCTAGGGTCTTATCTCGTGGTTTCATGGGTTCGAGCTCCATGTCGGGCTCTGCGCTGGCAGCACTGAGCCTGCTTGGGATTCTCTTTCTCCCCTCCTCTCTCTCTGCTCCTCCCCAACTTATACTGTCTCTGTCTCTCAAAATAAGAAACTTGAAAATAAATAAATAAATAAAATGTATATGGAACAGCCAGCACACTTCTGCAGATAAGATGGGGAAACTTGTCCTACTTGATTACAAGACTTATTGTCAAACTGATTATTAGAGTGGTTTTGGCCCTGGGATCATAAAATAGACGGGTAGAATAGTATAGAGTGCTGGGAGAGAGACCTATGAATATAGGGAAAGGGATATGTGACAAAGGTGGCATTACAGATCAGTGGATAAATTATTCAGTAATGGACTGAGATCATTTGTTACTCATAAAAAAACAAAATGGTTGTCTATCTAATACCATACACAAAAATCAATTCTAGTAGCATGGATGACCAAAATGTGAAAGGTAAAATTTTTACATGTTAAAAAGAAGGTATAAGAAAATATCTGGCTTAGCTCAAGTTTTATATAGATTAACTTAGCAATAAGTTAAAAATAGAAATAAAATGGGATGAAGGGATAGGATGTGATGGACAGGGATATGGTATTTTAGACAGGGTAGTCCGAGAAAAGCCCCTCTGAGCGAGTCATATATGAGTTGTCACGTGAAATAAAGGAGTAAATCATGCAGTTTGTGAGAAAGGAGCATTCCAGGCTGTTTGAACCGTACCTGCAAAGCCCTGGGAGAAGAATGTGCTTGTTCAGTTACTCACAGGGTTAGTGTGGCAGGAACAGAGCAAGCAAGAGAGTGATAGGAAGTGAAGTCTATGCGTATATAAATGGGTTAGGTTGTGTAGGATCTCAAAGGCCATGGTAAGAAATTTGGAAATAACTTCAGATGCTGTAGGGAGACACGATCTCTTTTTTTTTTTTTTTTTTTTCTTAGCAGAGGGAGAGAGAGACTCTTTTTTTTTTTTTTAATGTTTTTATTTATTTTGAGACAGAGAGAGACAGCATGAGCAGGGGAGGAGCAGAGAGAGAGGGAGACACAGAATCCAAAGCAGGCTCCAGGCTCTGAGCTGTCAGCACAGAGCCCAACGCGGGGCTCAAACTCACGGACTGTGAGATCATGACCTGAGCCAAAGTCAGACGCCCAACCGACTGAGCCACCCAGGTGCCCCAGGAGAGAGAGAATCTTTTTTTTTTTTTTTTTTTTTTAATTTTTTAACATTTATTTATTTTTGAGACAGAGAGAGACAGAGCATGAACAGGGGAGGGTCAGAGAGAGAGGGAGACACAGAATCTGGAACAGGATCCAGGCTCTGAGCTGTCAGCACAGAGCCCGACGCGGGGCTCGAACTCACGGACCGCGAGATCATGACCTGAGCCGAAGTCAGCCGCTTAACCAACTGAGCCACCCAGGTGCCCCGAGAGAGAATCTTAAACAGGCTCCACACTCAGCGTGGAGCCCAACGCGGGGCTTGATTGCACAACCCTGGGATCATGACCTGAGCCAAAATCAAGAGTCAGATGCTCACACGACTGATTCACCCACCCAGGCGCCCCCCCCCCCCCCCCCGCAACTTTATTTTTTTAAAGAATCACCTGGACCACTCTGAGGACAATACAATATAGGAGCCTAAGTGGAAGAAAAAAGGTTGATTAGGGAGTTGACACACCAGTCTAGGCAAGATGTGGCCATAGCTTGGTGTTGGGTGGTGAGAAGTGTTTAGATTACGGATGTATTTTGGAGGCAGAGGCATAAAATTTGGTGATGATTTAGGTGTAGGTGTAAGAGAAAGAGAAGAGTCAGTCATGACACTAAAGTTTTTGTCCTGAGCCACTGGAAAACTTAAGTTGCCTCTTCTGAAATGATGATCCAAAATAGCAGCTAACACACTTGCCAACTCTATTTTGTTTTTTGGGTTTGGGTTTTTTGTTTTGTTTTGTTTTGTTTTTTTGGTGAGTGTTCTACATCTGTTGCCCTACTATTGAATAGGGGACACTGGAGGAAGAGCAAGTTGGGAGTGGGCAATCAAGAGGGTTTTTTTCTTGTTGTTTTTGTTGTTTTTTTAATATACTGTGTTTGAGAAACTTCTTAGATTTCCAAATAAAGATATTATATGGGCCAGTGGATATGCCAGTTTGAAGTTCAGGAGAGAGACTCAGTCTGGAAATACGAATTTGGAAGTTATCAGTGTATATATTGTATTTTAAACTATAGAACTGGATGAGATGATTAATCGGGGTCCATATTTGGGGTGTTACTCCTCCAGGAGCGTCTAGAATTATAGGGGGCTGGTTTTGCATGTCATAATTGGGGAGGCTGTGGGCATTTAATGTGGGGGGCTGGGGTAAGGGATACTAAGTGAGGGTTGCTAAATGTCCTGCAGAGTGTAGAACAGTACTCACTAAGGAACTGACCTGGCCAAATGCTGATGATGTTCCAGGGAGGGAGAGAGTGAAGATTGGGAAGAGACAAGATTCAAGGGCCAGATCTTAGGACTCTGCAACACATAGAAGAAGAAGGGAGGAGGTTCCTGCAGGGACTACCTCAGTTGAAGTAGGAGGGGAAACAAAGACTCTTAAGAATTCCATAGACCCCAGTTTAGAAAACACTTAACAATTACTGGGGCTGTGAGAGGCAGCGAGAATATTTTGGATTCTATTGTGTCTTCAGGCGATGAAGAGAGGGTTGGGATGTGAGATATGTTTTGGAAATGACTCGTGATTTGGAGGATGAGATTTCTGGTTTGAGCAAGTAGGCGGTGAGCAAGGAAACTTGCACGAAGAGTAAGGAGTAAGGATGAATGAGGTAGATAATGAATTGTTTTGTGTATGTTGAATGGAGGTTCGTGGATATCTAAGTTGGAGATGTTCAGTGAGTTGGACATGTGAATTTGGAGCTAATAAAAAAATTTTTTTTTAATGTTTATTTATTTTTGAGAGAGAGAGAGTGCGAGCAGGGGAGGGGCCGAGAGAGAGGGAGACACAGAATCCGAAGCAGGCTCCAGGCTCTAAGCTGGCAGCACAGGGCCCGACTCAGGGCTCGAACCCATGAACGGTGAGATCATGACCTGAGCTGAAGTTGGCCCCTTAACTGACTGAGCCACCCAGGCACCCCTGGAGCTCATTCATTTAAAAAATAGTTGTTATTGTATACTTGTTATTTTCCAGGCAACTTTCTAGATGTTAGAGTGAACAGTGTTCGAGTGAGCAGTGAACAAAAATAGGTAAAATATGTGTCCTGAAAGAACTCATAATTTAATGAGAGGAGATGATAAACACAATAAAAGTACATTTATAGCATATGGTAGAAGATAAGTACTCTTGAAAAATACAAAGCTGAGAATAGAGACAAAGGAGGGGTAGGGTGATGCTGATGATCTCGATTTAAAGTAGGGTAATGAAGGCTTCCCTAGGAAGGCAGCATTTTAGTAGAGATCTAAAAGAATTGCGGAATGAGTATCTGGAGGATGAGCATTCCAGGGAGAGCAAGTGCAAAGGCCCTGAGCATGCCTGGCAGGTTGAAGAAACAGTAAGGAGGCTCACCGGCCTGAAGCTTAATGAGGGAGGGAGAGAGGAGTTGAACATGGTGGGGTTATGTGAGCATGGTCATAGGGTCTTATAAACTGTTGAAAGTGTTTTGGCTTTTACCTGAGCTTTTGAGAGAGATCTGGACTGAGCATATGTATAGGTGTGGGCATCATCTGCCTATGGGTGGTTATAGAAACCACGGGAATATTTGTAGCACAAGCATCCAGTTAGGTGGAGACACAAAGTAGTCTCTTCTACGAAGACTACTCAGGATTCTTTTAGCAAGATACCCTTCTGTTTGTGACTCTCTAAGGACAGAGGTGTTTTGTTAATTGAAACTTTCTGTTAGGTAACCCAGGATCATCACCCTGATCATCTAGTGATAACGTGTTTAACAGTTGAGATAGTATGAATCCTGTCTTCTCAATCTGTCAGCAAATCCTGTTGTATTTACTAAGCATTTTCAGATTTTTGATTCTTGGTTATTATTGCCATTCCACTTATGTATTAGACATTTATTCAGTGCCACATACATCTGAAACAAAGTGCTGACCTCAGGTCTGTTAGCATGAGGGTTTGAATGGAGCTTTGTTTACACAAATGAACACACTGCATTCAGGCTTCTAATGACTGTAGCCAGTATTAATCCCTTATTCTAATTCCTTTTATACTTGTTATTGGAAGATTAATACTCAACTAATTTGACTTCCTAGCTAGTCTTTTTTTAGTGGTTGCTCTGGGGATTATAATTCACATGTTACTTTAAAACAGTCTAGGGGTGCCTGGGTGGCTCAGTTGGTTGCGTGTCTGACTTCAGCTCAGGTCATGATCTCATGGTTCGTGGGTTCAAGGCCAGTGTCAGGCTCTGTGCTGACTGCTCAGAGCCTGGAGCCTGCTTCAGATTCTGTGTCTCCCTCTCTCTCTACTCCTCCCCCCGCTGGCTTGCCCACGCACACTCTCTCTCAACATCTAGGCCTCTTCAGGTAGTTTTGTTGACTGCTTTTTTTCCCCTGTATATAGACCATACTTTCCTGTTTGGGTGACTCATAATTTTTTCTGAAAACTGAGCCATTTAAAATAATGTGGCAAGTTTGAAAATCAGATTCTCCCCTCCCTCCTGTGGGTTTCTTATTGCTGTTTATTTAGTGACTTTCCTGGACTAAGTATGTATAGAGCCTGTATGCTTTATTGGGTATGGCCTTTGCAGTCTCTGCTTAGTTGGTTTAGTAGTTAGCCAATGATTAGACAGAGATTTCCTTAAGTGTCTTGAACCAATAAATTACCCACCCTTTGCCAAAGGTGCTGTGTCTGTATGTTGGAGTATACCTTCAATACTCCCTGCAGGTAGTTTACAACCTTCCCTTAGCCATCACTTCCTGCTTGCACAGAATTTCAAGGTCAACCGCAGGTAAGAGATCAGGGCCTCGTCTCATGCCTTTCCTGGGTTTGTGCACAGCCTGTAAATGCCTGTGCCCTTCTAGATACCCAGGAATATGTCAGAGCTTTCCAGAGTCCCTTATAGACATGTCATTCCTGAACATTTATGGGTTTTTTTCTTCAGTGTTAGCCTCCAGCTGGTATCACTGCCTTAGGCTGTTAGGATGTTAAACCACTGTCACTGACGGTTTTGAAAAATGCCCTCAGGATAGGGCTGTTCACGTGGAGCAAGCTCTGAGTGAGGTCAAATAAAGATGAGGAGCTTGGACTTTCTTGGTGCTGTTAGTCCGATCACACACTAGCAGTTCTCTGAGGATGGGGCTTTGAGGGAGCTCCACGTTTGTTGTATCTTTTCCAGTAGCTGCTAGGCTGTGGTTTTCATAGCTACTGTAGTTATGGAGTTCTTCATTTTCAAGGCTAACACAAACCTGAAGAGAGGGGAATGAAAGTCAGTTGAAATGCCATCTTAATAATCACTGGAACCTTACCAAGGTTCAGCTAGTTTTGTTTTTTGTTTGTTTTGTTTTTTAAACCTTTCCTTGATGTTTATTTATTTTGAGGGAGGGAGGGAGAGAGAGAGAGAGCACTCAAGCAGGAAAGAGGCAGAGAGAGAGGGAGACAGATAATCCCAAGCAAACTCTGCACCCACAGTAGACGCAGGGCTTGATCTCATGAACTGTGAGATCATAACCTGAGCCGAAATCAAGAGTTGGTTAGTTGAATGCTTTACTGACTGAGCCACCTGGGTGTCCCTCTTTTTTGGTTTTTTTTTTTTAATTGCAGTAAAATATACACTACGATGTTTACCATTTAAGCATTTCTTGAGAGTATTGTCAGTGACATACTGTTCTACAACTATTACCACCCTCTATCTTCAGAAATTTTTCATCTTACCAAACTGAAACTCTATATCCATTAATGATAATTCCTCATTCTCCCCTCCTGCCAGCCCCTGGAAACACCATCTGACTTTCTGTCTCTGAATTTGACGGCTCTAGGTAAAGTGGGATCCTACAATGTCTTCCTTTTGGATTTGGCTTATTTCATTTAGCATAATGTCTCAAGATTCATCTATGTTGTGGGGAGGCTGGGTGGCTCAGTCAATTAAGCATTGGACTTCGGCTCAGATCATGATCTTACGGTTTGTGGGTTTAAAGCCTGTGTCAGGCTCTGTGCTGACTGCTCTGAGCCTGGAGCCTGCTTCAGATTCTGTGTCTCTTTCTCTCTCTGCCCCTCTCCCACTCACATTCTGTCTCTCTGTCTCTCAAAAATAAATAAACATTTAAAAAAATTTTGAAGACTCATCTGTGTTGTAATGCATGTCAGACTTCCATTCCTTATTAAGGCTGAATAATATATACCACATTTTATTTATTCATTCATCTGTTGATGAATATTTTGGTTGTTTCTACCTTTTGGCTGTTGTTAGTAATGCTACTGTGAACACGGGTGTATAAGTATCTGTTTGAGTCCCTGCTTTGAATTCTTCAGGGTGTATACTCAGTAGTAGAATTGCAGGATCATGTGATAATTTTTTTTGAAAATTTTTTTAGGAACTGCCATACTGTTTTCACAATGGCTGCACCATTTTGTGTTACAGTACATAATTCTCCAAATCCTCTTGACACTTATTTTCTGTTTTTAATTTTGACGATGTAAAGTTTATCTACTTTTTCTTTTGTTGCTTGTGGTTCTGGTATCATATCTAAGAAACTTAATTGCCTAACTAAAGGTCGTAAGCTTAGACCTATCTTTTCTCCTAAGAGTTTTATAGTTTTAGCTCTTACATTTAGGTCTTTAATTTATTTTGACTTAATTTTTGTGTTTTCTATTTCTCTAATTTCTGCTCTAATCCATATTGTTTACTTTTTTCCCAGTGTCTTATGGTAAAAGGTTAGGTTGTTGATTAGAGATCTTTCTTCTTAATTTTACTTTTTTAACATTTTTTAAATGTTTATTTATTTGAGAGAGAGAGAGAGAGAGAGAGAGAGAGAGAGAGAGAGAGAGAGAATCCCAAATATGCTCCTTGCCATCAACACATAGCCCAACACGGGACACGAACCCATGAACTGCCAGATGATAACCTGAGCCAAAGTCGGACACTTAATCGACTGAGCCACCCAGACAACCCTCTTTCTTCCCTTTTTATTGTAGGTGTTTACAGCTGTACATTTCTCTCTAAGCACTCCTTTAGCTGCATCTGGTAAGTTTTGGAATTGTGTGTCTTCGTTTTTGTTCCTGTCATCTACTTGTTTATACATGTTGAGAGAATAGCTCCTCCAGAATACTGGTGGGCCTCTCTTCTATCTGGGGGATGCTTAGAAGAGGGAAGTTGGTGTGGTGAACTATATCTCCTGCTGCTGCAACTGGTCTCAACATTACAACTGGTAATTATTACCTCCCTCCACTCTCCATTTCAGATTCCCCTTGTCTTCTGCTACCATCTCCCCAGTCTGGATGTCCTGCTTGGTAGCGTGACCCAGACCTTCATTCCTGAAGGATCTGAACAACTAGCTACCATGCGTTTCTTAGGCCAGAGTATCCAATTTGTCTGTTTACTGTGCATTCAGAATTGGGAGAGCGAGTACCAGTAGGCACCCAAGTGGGTCATCTGGGTTTCAGATACATTGTCACTGTCCCCTTGTGGAACAGCAGCCCTACTTCTTTCTGATAATAAGGATCAGTTATCCCTGCCAAGGTGGTAATTCCTCTTCTTTGCCTACTATCCCTAGATACAAGAACTCCAAAATGCCCAGGTGGCACCCATAGCTAATAGTCTATTGGGATTCTTTTGTCTCCTATGGAAGTGTTCTTTTTTGATGATGAATATCTTTAGAGTTGCAGGGATGGGATGCACACATTCTCCAGGTGGGCCTTTGGGATTTGGTGACAAACAGGGTATCATGTTTCTACCTACCATTTTCCTGTATCCATGTATTTTTCCTGTTGAAGACATAGCATGTAAAGGTCTTTGACTTGGTGCATATGTTGCATCCTGGAGGGTGGCACTTTGATCTCATAACATATTACATTGAGTTGATCCTTCAGCTTTGCCTTCAGGCCATTTCAATGGTCTTTAAGGTAGGAGCTTTTAGATGATGCTATTGTATGGTACCGCCAGTGGATCTCATGGTCCTGGGCCCTATCCTGCACTTAATGTGATGACATGATATTGTGTGGGATGATGCTTACTGATAGATTACAGTTTTCCTGAACTCTCAGGTAGTGATGTTCCTTTGGGCAGGAAAGGCAAACCTCTACCCAGAATATGTCCTTATTCCTTTTGGAATAAATTGCTCACCTTTTCATGGTGGAAGGGGCCAAATATAGTCAGTCAACTTGCCATCATGTGGCCTATTGGTTTCCTTAAAAGGTGGTGCCATATGGGAGCTTAGTGTTTGCCTCTGTGGCTGGCCATTTGGACTTTTTGCGGCATCAGCAACTGGAGCATAACTGGGAGTTCATTCTGTTGTCCATGCATGGTATATATCTCTGCCACTATGTCCACTTTCTTTCATGTGCTCATTTTGTCAGCACTTGGGAGGCCATGACAAAAGATGGCTGACAGATTAGTTGAGTCATTGTCTGTTTGGTTGTTTAGTGCTTCTTCCATGGCAGATGTTCTCTGATGAATGTTAACATGTCGTACAAAGGTCTTAACATGTTGTATCCACTCCTATGCCCTCCTGCATGCCTCTACCCTAAGACCTCCTTGCCCCAATATGCCAGTCTTTCCACTTTTATGCCCCCTGACCAGCATGTTAGGACACTTTCCTGTGAACTATCACACCACTTCTTTGTCTACACAAAGTAGACAGTCAAGTGTACTGCTTAAAGCTCTGTCCATTGGGAGTGTTTTCCTTTACCACTGTCTTTCCGTGCCACCCCCGGAGTGGGGCTGTGCCTGTTCCTTTTTGACTCATATCCGTATACAGCTATCTATGAAAAATGTGAAGTTTTTTTTCTCTGTTAGCTGGCTATAGGGCCTCCTATATGTCCAGAAAGGTATATGCTGAGGGATATTCTTGTACAACAGTGGTGGATGATATGATGATTTGGGCTCTCTGCTCAAGCTTGTGGGTCCTATTTGTGCTTGCTCTTGGTTGTATCACTTTCATCTTATGCTGTATTGTTACTGGGTACACCCGACGTTACAGCTTGGTGTGTTTCATAGAACCTAGGTCATGATGGATGCTTCTAAGTAAACGGTCACTTGGTGTCCCATGGTCAGGTGCTCCATATCTACTAGGACACAGTATATCATGCCAGGAGTTGTGCAGAAGGCATATGATTTTCTCCTACAAGTGGCATGGGCTTGCTCCGGAACCCCAGTGGTCTGTGTAGTGATTCTCCCACTGGGGCTTGCTGTAATACCATAGGATCGGCCAGGGTGTTTGTATCACCACCCAGGCCTGCAGTCCTCTCCTGTTTTGAGCTATTCTCCAAATGCGCCTTTTTGTGTCACCTGGTTTAGAAGCCAGAGCAGTATTCTCAGGTGTTGTGCTTCCCTCTTACTGGCGGGTGATGCAAGATGCAATTATTTACTTGGATGACTTTACTTGAATGGCATGTCTTGTCAAGTCCTGACTACTAAAGATTTTACTGCTGTAATGGGTTCCTGAACCTTTGAGATATTTATCTCTCACTTGTCTGGAATGCATGTTTCCTGACTAGGCCATCAGTGTGCTATCTACCTCTTGCTCATCTGGCCCAGTTAGCAAGATGTTATTAATATAGTGGTCACTGTGATGTCCTGCAAGAAGTCCGGATGATCTATGTCTCTTAGGAGTGTATTATGCAAGAGAGGGGAAAATTGACATAGTCCTTTAAGTGAGAATCCCAATCAGGCTCTGCACTGTCAGCACAGAGCCCTACGTGGGGCTTGATCTCATGAACCATGAGATCATGACCTGAGCTGAAACCAAGGGTTGGCTGTTTAACCAACTGAGCCACCCAGGTGCCCCTCTGATTATTCTTTTAAAGTGTACTTATTGATTTTGAGAGAGAGACACACACAGAACCAGTCGGGGAGGGGCAGAGAAAGAGGGAGAGAGAGAGAATCCCAAGCAGGCTCCGTGCTGTTAGCCTGATGTGGGGCTCCATCTCATGAACTGTGAGATCATGACCTGAGCTGAAATCAAGAGTCAGATGCTTAACTGATTGCACTGCCCAGGCGCCCCAGGGATTCTGATTTTTTAGTGGGGTAACTACCCTCAGCATCCTGACCTTCCATCCTTAATTTCTTTTGATGTTTCAAATAGAGAAGTGGTCTTATTGGCAGTTTGTCTATTTTGCTTCTAGTGACATCATGTTCCATTAACTATCTCCATAAATCTGAGTCAGGACCCTTTGACTGCCACTCTGACTTTGCTGGTCTGTATGGTAATTGTGTCCCTCTGGCTTTTAACAGTTAAGTACCAGGGTCTGGGTTCCTTTGTTTTAAGCTCCTGCCATCACCATTGCTATCAGTGGGGTTAGTTTTGTTAACAACCTCTCCTGTGCAGGAGACCAGCTATTAAACTTCCTAATGACACTGGAGCCCATCTCACCAGCACATTCTTTATGGCATCCTCCTGGCCATTCCAAGGAACATAATAATTTGATGGGTTTTCTGACCTACTTCAGCATGCCTACTTCCCTGAACCTTTGATTCCTTCCTCCACTGTCTGCCATTGTAGTTTTGGTGTTGGTACTTAGCATGGGCCATCACATTTCCAGTTTTAGCAACCTTCCTGATGGTAAGTTCACATCATATCCTGAGGTTTTTGCCAGGGTGGTAAATCCCATATTTCCAGAGAGTAGTAGATAACCTCTTCCTTGTCAGTCTTATGTTCTGATCCTCATGTTCAGGCATCCTCAGAATTCAGTCACTGTTTTACTCCCCTGGCCCCTGCCATACATGCTTTGCTAAGTCTTGCAACTACCTTTGGTTATAATTCCTTTCTGATCTATCAGAAATAGCACTTGTGGGCTCGGTTATGTTGTGACTTACACTAGCCAGGAGGTGGCAGATCCTGAGGGGGGCATTGTTTTACTGAGCAAGATGTGGAGACCTCTGCATTATTTTCAAGTGAGAGGTGAATGCTGGTTCTTGTGGGGAGGTTGGGCCACTTTTGTAGTCTCAGGAGGTTACGGTGTATTTGGACATTTGAGATTTTGGAAGGGACATTAATCCAGTTATCTCCCTCCCATGTATTAGGGTCTCATTTTTTCCCCAATCAGGGACCTGACCTTGGCATAACATACCTCTCTTGGCTGAGCATTAACCTTCAGAGCTGGCCTATTCTGATTAACTCCTGCCACGGGTCTTCAGCTTTTTCTGTCCTGCTGCCACAGAGTAGAGTTTACCAATAAGGCTTGTGGCTTTCATATTTGACTTTCAACTGACTGTTAATTCACTCTTCGTTTTTTGTTATTACTGAGTTTAGCAATAGTCATTCAATTCAGTTGTCATTATAGTTAATTGTTTTCCCTTTGCTGGTCAAATGCCTGATACATTCAGTCAGCTAGAGCATTCCCTTCCACAGATAGACCACCACTGTTTACCACTGGTGAAAGTTTAAGAATTGGACCAGCACCTTTTACCAGGGATTATCTGTGTTAGACCTACCACCAGCAGTGGGGTCCTCACTGCCATCTAGGCTGTGAGGAATTCAGCTCCAAAACCCTTTCATACTCCCAGTTTTCTCAGGTCACTCCGACACCAGCTGTTGGTAGGTTGTGTTCTCTGAAAAGCAGACTCTGAATAGGGAGTTTAGTATTCATTCAGACTGTTTATTAGGGAATGCCCTTGGGATCAAAACCACCAAAGAGATAGGAAGTGAGATTGGGCAGATTGATCCTTGTCTTAATTAAGGGTAAAGGAGATTGGGTATCTATACTCAGTCAAATTTCTTTCAAAACATTGTTTTATTTTCATACTTGAACATCCTAAACTTAAAACTTACTGCATTTGAAATAACTCGTACTTTCTTTAGGCAAAATCAATTCTTTCTAAGATATCATGGATACCCTTTCTCAGATGTTTATGTGAGTTTTATCAGGTGTCTGGGGTGGGGTGGGGGGGGGTATGTGTTTTTACATAAGAACTATCCTTTTTCCTTACACTGTAGTAAATTCAAGATGGGGGCTGGAAAGGTAACTTACTGGAGTAAACTGAGAATAATATATTTTAAAATGAAAATTAGGGGCATCTGGGTGGTTCAGTTGTTTAAGCATCAACTTCAGCTCAGGTCATGATCTTGTGGTTCGTGAGTTTGAGCCCTGCATTGGTCTCCACGCTGATCATGCAGAGCCTACTTCGGATTCTCTCTCCCTGTCTCCACCCCTCCCCCACTTGTGCGCGCACTCACGCGCACTGTGTCTCTGTCTCTGTGTCTCTCAAAATGAATAAATAAACTTAAGTTAGCCTTAAATGTTTTATGATATTTTTATACTATATATCTGTATCTCAGCTGTCTTAAAATAAACCCCAGTTGGTAATGTTCTCACTTAATACATTATACATTTCTATAATGTTCCAGCCTTAGTGTTTATTTTATTTTGAGAGAGACAGAGTGCATGTGCGTGCATGTGGGCACAGAAAAGAGGCAGAGAAAGAAAATTCCAAGCAGCCTCCGTGCTCTCAGTGCAGAGCCTGACGCCAGCGGGGCTCAATCCCACCAACTGTGAGATCATGACTGAGCCAAAATCAAGAATTGGACGCTTAACTGACTGAGCCACCAAGGCACTCCTATAATGTTCCACTTTTAAACTATAACCACTGTTACTGAATTGGGTGTTAAAAAAAAAAAACAAAAAAACATAAAAGGTGGTGGGTTTTATGTTTTAAAGTATATCATTTACCTTTTTCTCTCTTTAGAAACTATACCTCACCTCCCTAAACTGGTTAATAGTGGCATGGAAGATCCATTTGGTGAGTATCACTTAACATTTTTCTTAGTAAATATTTATGTTTTATCCTCACCTCCATTAAACCTCTGTAAATTAATTTTTTTCATGTTCAGTATGCTGCTCTGTAGCTTAATGGCTCTCAGGCTTTTTGGTCTCAGGATCCCTTTATACTGTAAATATAATTGAAGGCCCAAGAGAGCTTTGTTGGCATGACTTATATTTATTGATATTTACTATGTTATATTTATTGATATTTACTATGTTACTGTGAAATATGTTACTGTTGATATTTACTATGTTATACAAATTTTTAAAATATTGTTTCATTTATAACAGCTTTAATAAATTCATAAGCTTCATAAATAACATTGTTAATGAAAAATAACTCCCAAAACAAGGGGAAAAAAAAGCAACAAGGGAGGGATTGTTTTACTTTTTTTGCGAGTCTCTTTAATGTCTGACTTAATAGAAGACAACTGGATTCACATAGCTGCTCCTATAGTCTGTTCTGTATCACATACCATGTAGTCTCTGGAAAATTGACTATACAGTTGAGAGATTATGAGAGTGAAAAGGCAAATAACATCTTTGTCTTATTTTTAAAAAATAATTCTAACCTTGCTATTAAGGGGTCCCCAGTGTTTCCTACATTGTACTTTGAGACCTGCTGATCTAGAATGCTACTTATTTCAAATAAAACAAAGAACCATTTGGCAAGTTAAAATAAGAAGTTTAAAATTCTCAATCTTGAACACTTAGGAACTTATGAATTCTTCTGCTTGGTTGGAAGTTTAGTTCTGCTACTATTTCCAAACAAGTGTGCTTTGAAGTTCTTCATTAGTACTTGGCCAGTGAAAGATACCATGGAAGTAATCATAATGGCAAGGATGTTCACTATTTCTAGTGAAGTTTGTATGTATGTGATATTTTATCTAACAACACCATGGTTAAGGGAATGTAAATCTAGATACACAAGGGTTTAGTATCTACCTTTCTGACTAAAAAGTAAGTTACTGTTTTCCTATTGATTCTAATTTCAGAGAGAGATATAGTCTAGGGTATCCATCCCTTCCTCCCCCTAAATCATATTACAGATTAGGAAGACTAGTTAGGAAGAACTTAACATTTAAAATAGGAGTTTAAAATATGCAAAAAAAAGGGACCAGAGACTGTTTTCCTTAGACTGTTAACCTTAGCATGCTGGAGTAAGATTTTGATTCAGGCATTTTGTGATTCTTTGCTAAATGTGAAGAAATCTGAATCTCCTCTTATGCCAATGTAACTTGAAGTATAAGAAAAATATTACCAACTTTATATTCTACTCATGCCCAGTTACCCTAGATGACTGAGATCAGCGCTTGGGCTACTGGTACAAGTAATGAGTAGTTCAGGTTAATAGCTATTGTCTTGCTTTGAGAACTTTGCAAGATCCAAATTTCTTCTGCTTTAAAAAAAAATTTTTTTTTTAATGTTTATTTATTTTTGAGAGAGAGAGAGAGACAGAGTGTGAGCGGAGGAGGGGCAGAGAGAGAGAAAGACGCAGAATCCGAAAAGAGGCCCCAAGCTCTGAGCTGTCAGCACAGAGCTGGATGCGGGGCTCGAACTCACAAGCGGTGAGATCATGACCTGAGCCGAAGTCGGACGCTTAACCGACTGAGCCACCCAGGTGCCCCTCTTCTCTCCTTTTAATGTCCGTAACTGCTTTTTTAGGACCTTGGCCCCCTGAAGGGCTCTTACATCAAGTTCATCAACATAATCCTTAGTTTGAACACTAGAGGGCAGTCAGTACTTTAGTGATAAATTTGTAGTTTTATTATTAAGTTAATTCTGGTGGGGATTCCTTATGAACGGTTTAGTAAATCTAGTTGATTTTGGTTGCTTGGTGACAAATCGTATAGAACATGTACATGTGACAAACTAGAGTAACTTTTGACAACTCCAAGAATGTTTACTGGAAACAATTTTTCTCTATAACCCCCTTACCTCACCTAACTTAAGCATAACTTAAATTTAATCGCATCTAATTAATGTGCTTTTGATCACCAACATGAGAAAAAGGAAGGTGGTGTTCTGTGCTAGTGAGATTTTTCCTCTTCTACTTTAAATCTTGGAATCATAACCTGATTAGCATTTATATTCATAATGTGGATTCTAAAGAAAAATGGAATTTTCTTATTTGCTTACAAAACATACATATGATAATGTTTGCTGGGTTATGATCTGCTCCGTGCCATTTGGCAAAGAAAAGAATTCTGAATGTAAAATAAGTGTGTTTCGAAGATGGTAGAGTCCTTATAAGATAGGGTGAGAATTTTGTGATAATTAGGTTAGCTAACAGTTATACAAATGCAATGAAAAAGAATTATTTGTTGTATTCTGAAAACAAAAGTGAGGGATGTTGACCCATCAAGTTACAGTGAGCAGACCTAACGCCTCTGGGACCTTCCCTACGTGGACAGATATTTACACATTTCATTATATAATATTTTAAAATCACCTTTGTTAATACTATCACTGGTCTCACTGTAAAAGTCTTAAATATTGAGAAGTTGTCACACTCACTCTGGATATGTCTTCCAAAATTACCATTCTCTTTTGAAAGCCTGACTTATATCACTGGCAACAAGTACTGTCAGTTTTCTTTGTAGTGATAGGCTCACTTTCATTCAATTTTGAGACAATACCTGTCAAATATCTAAGCTTGAATAATATAGTTTGTCACTCAACCCTTCAAGTAAAAATGGTATTTTATGGAAAAAGAAAAGAAAGAAAGAAAAATACCT
Organism: Panthera pardus; assembly: GCF_024362965.1. Lineage (NCBI taxonomy): Eukaryota > Metazoa > Chordata > Mammalia > Carnivora > Felidae > Panthera > Panthera pardus. Next base: position 85,378,664 of record NW_026526666.1, on the reverse strand, counting down.
GGCTAGTTCAGCTGGCAACTCATTCACACAAGTGCTTTTCCTAAAGGTAACTGTTGTACGTAAGTATATGTTTTAAGCGTACTTCCCATTTCCTCATACAGAATAATAGAAGGATATGTACTGAAGGATTTAGTTTTTATTAAAACTAATAACTTTTACTGCTTTATCAAAGACATTCTTAAAATTGACATTGTTCTTCAACTGCAGTAATGTAGTGGTGAAGACCATGAGTTCTATTAACAGTTTGGTGCCACTGCCTTGATTTGTGTTAAGGTATCAGCAGTTTTGCTCACCATTGTTTTTGTACCATCAGGATAAGTGTCAACACCAGAAAAAGGCAAATAATCCTTTAGTATTACTAAGTCTATAGCTGTACCTCTTAGACTGCTGGAAGGATTTCAGGGATCCCCAGGCATCAATGGACCATCCTTTCTTCAGTTTCCTGAGGCTTAAGGAGTCTATTCTATGGAAGAAAAGCAACTTTGGGCAAAGTCAAGACTTGTCCTGGAGGTTGTACTGGGCAGGGCTCCAGTGTGGACCTAGTCTTGGACAGGTGGCAGAAAGACAGTCAGAGGGAGTGGGCAGCTCTGATTTCTTCTAAGTTGACCATGACCCACCTACAGCTTTCAGGACTTGGTTAAAGAACACTTCTCTGGGATGAAACGAGTGTTCTGAGCTCGTTAGGCAGCCAAGTATTTTGAATAGAAATTCATCAGCATTTAGTCAAGATAAACTGAGATATTGTCAAGATAAACGTTGTTATATTGTATTAGTCAAGATAAACGTTCTTTTATTGAAAGAGGATAAATTGCAGCAGAGATCGTGGTGCTGACAACCTTCAGTCTGTCTCTTGAGTCATACTGTTTCAATCTGGGCAGATGTCTCTCTAGGTGTGGTACACAGCTGTCATCCTGGGTAACCCTGCTCACTTGGGGACTCTGCTTCTGTCCTGTGTTGGCCTTTGTTTAGTAAACCCCATGTCTTCTTCTTTCTTGATTGCCAGTTGCTTCTCAATGCTTGGCTTCCTAGAATAGTTTCCTGATTTTCACCTCTTTTTCCTTTAGTTCTGCCTCCTAGAAGACTTCTTCATCTTTACCTTCAATTAAAATTTTCTTCTCTACTATTATGTTTTGATTTTCTAGGAGATCTTTTTTTTTTATTCGTGGAATGTTTCTTTCATAGTATTTTTGTTTGTTTGTTTCAACAAATTTTCTTTGCCTTGCATAGTTTCTTTTCCCCTAAAGTTCCTTTTCTCTCTTGGTTTTGATCTGTTTTATGTTAGAGTTTTCCTCTGATGTCTCATAATAATTAGCTGTCTGCTTCTGATTAAGAGTGGGAAGCTTTAAATTAGAAGCTTTAAACACATAGGCTGATTACATTTGGGCCTTTCTGTAGGGTGAGCTTCTTGTCCCTCTTGTTGAGGAAAATCCCCACACCAGTAGGAGAAGAGTCTTCCTGTCACTGACTAGATTTCCAGATGGTAAGGGGTGAGGGGGATTGGGCAGGGCAGAGGGGTTTGCTCCATTCAGCATTGTTGTGCACATGGTCACCTAATTCCCCTCAGGTTTTAGTACTGTCTTCCCATTGTCAACTGCCTTTTGTGTCCTCAGTTCAAAAACCAGTTGTTTAATCTCTTCCAAGAAGCACACCTCTTGAGGGGCACCCGGGTGGCTCAGTCGGTTGAGCATCCGACCTCAGCTCAGGTCATAATCTCAGTCTGTGAGTTCAAGCCCTGCGTCAGGCTCTATACTGACAGCTCAGAGCCTGGAGCCTGCTTCGGATTCTGTGTCTCCCTCTCTCTCTCTGCCCCTCCCATGCTCATGCTCTGTCTCTCTCTCTCAAAAATAAATAAACATTAAAAAAAAAATTTAAAAAAAAGGAACAGACCTCTTGAATTCTGCCAGTGTTGGTGTGGGAACAGACATTCAAAGTCATGGAATGGGGAAGGTGATAAAGGAATCAAACAGCTTTTACCCTGATTCTCTTTATTTTATTTCTTTCCCTTTCACCTCCAGTTTCAAAGGGACCTGGTAGAATTCAATGAAAGTATTATTATTGTATATTAATAATTTTTACTGGGGGAGTAATGGCTACACTGTACATTCAGTGCGAGAGGAAGGAAGGGTCCAAAAAAGATGTGTATACAGTTTATGCTATGTGATATCTTGTCCCCTACTGCTTTTAAAAACGTCTCATTACTGTTTTTGCTTTCTTTCTTTCTCTCTTACCATCTGTTCATGGGTTACCAGCCACTCTCCCCGTAGCATGCCAAAAGAAAAGGGATTGAAACTCTGTCATATGAAGCTCCTAAAGGTTTTTTTAGGTAGGAGAGGATCTATATACTAAATTGCCTTCCCCAAATCTTCTGACATTATTAAGTTTCTGTATACCCTTTCTTATATAGAAGTAAACACAATTTGTTGAAAATATTTCTTTTGGTATGTGCTTGATGAAATAATTATTTAATGAGATAGATTGTTAGTATGAATCCTAAGTTTGAAATTGGTTGCAAAGGCTTTATTCATATGCATGGTATTCTGGGAACAGTTTTACAAGGTAATATCTGTTTTAGATTAAAATTTGTATCACATTGGGAATATGAGAAGCAGTGTGTTGAAGTAGAACAAAAGCTATATCTAAACAAATAAAATTAATTTATTTTCTCCTCTTCTGTATCTGAATTTATAAAATAACTATTATGTTATAAAGGGATTTTTCCTAGCTATTCAAGCACATTTGTTAAGGAGTCATGCTCACAGCTAATGCACTTAACTTCAAGGTTCATGGGAAAACAGGTTGCTTGGCTGGCTGGGTCAGTGGAGTATGTGACTCTTGATTTTGGGGTTGTAAGTTCAAACCCCACACTGGGTGTAAAGATTGCTAAAGTAAAAAATAAATAAAATCTTGGGGCACCTGGGTGGCTCGGTTGGTTAAGTGTCTGACTTCAGCTCAGGTCATGATCTTGTGGTGTGTGAGTTCGAGCCTGGCATCAGACTCTGCACTGACATCTCAGAGCCTGGAGCCTGCTTATGATTCTGGGTCTCCCTCTGTCTCTTTCTCTGTCCTTCCCCCCACTTGTGCTCTCTATCAAAAGTAAATAAATAAAATAATAATAAATAAATAAAATCTTAAAAAAAATAGGTCTTCTGGTTGGCTCAGTCAGTTAAGCCTCCGACTCAATCTCAGCTCAGTTCTTGATCTTGAGGTCGTGAGTTCAAGCCCTGTGTTGGGCTCCATGCTAGGGGTGAAGCCTACTTAAAAAAAAAAAAAAAAAAAAAATCACCAAAGTTCATGGGAAAACATTTTTGTGATGCTGTCATGTCGTTACCACTTGAAGCTCTAAATGTGTTAATAATACATACCCTCCTCCCTCCTCCTTAAGAATGAAGACCAAAATATGAACTTAATTAGTTTTGAGATCCTTAGGGAGTAGGAGATGAATTCCTTTGGAATTAAACTATGCCAAAAATGATATTAGTTCTATTTTTTTTCTGTAGTTTTGAATAGAAAATTTAAAAAGCATTATTATAAATATATATTAAATATCTTCCTTTTCTGATAGGACTGTAAACTTAAGGAGAGCAAGATCTTTCTGTTGTTCCACTACCCAAGAGTAAGCACACAATACATATTTGTATTTCTTATAGTGATTTTAAATTTTCTGCGTAAAGTAGAATAACCAATTATCAGGGAAATAGCACAAAACACCAGCTTCTGTAAACTTTAATAGCACTGATATCATGTAATTATTTTTTTTTCTGTCTGTACCACAAAAAGATGAGCCATAGTGGAAATGCAAGCCTGAAAAGTAGTAATGCTGACATTCTGGACTATTTCCCATATACTTTCTCTACTTTTCAACCCTTCTGACTACTCCGTGGTCCCTACATCATAACAGGTGTGATGAGTTGACTAAATGTGAAGACTGATTTCCATCTGAATTTACTTCTGCATACTGAGCCCTTATCAATGTGCAATGAACATAGCATAGGCCATGAGTATAAAAATTCAGGGATGCCAGGGTGGCTCAGTGGATTGAGCTTCTGACTCTTGATTTCGGCTTAGGTCATGATCCCAGGGTCATGGGATTTAGCCCTGCATTTTGCTCTGTGCTGAGAGTAGAGCCTATTTAAGATTCTTTCTCTTTCCAGGGCATCTGGGTGGCTCAGTCAGTTGAGCATCTGACTTTGGCTCAGGTCATGATCTCATGGTCCGTGAGTTCGAGCCCCCCCATCAGACTCTGTGCTGACAGCTCAGAGCCTGGAACCTGTTTCAGATTGTGTCTCCCTCTCTCTCTGCTCCTCCCCTGCTTGCACTCTCTCTCTCAAAAATAAACATTTAAAAAAAATTTTTTTTTAATTCTCTCTCTTTCTCCTCCCCTGCCTCTCCCCTGTGCTAGCACACTCTCTCATATAAAAAATAATTAAAATTAAAATTAAAAGGAAATAATAGGAGAGAAGGATGGCTTTCACTTACCATTTTGTATCTTACTGTATGGTTTGTGTCTTTTAACTATGTACCGATATTACTTTTATTTATTTTTTTTTTAAGATTTGAGAGTGAGAGAGTGTGTGAGTGGGGGAATGGCAGAGAGAGAGAGAGAGAGAGAGAGGAAGAGAATCCCAAGCAGTCTCCACACTAATAGTGTAGAACCTGATATAGAGCTCCAACTCACAAATCATGAGATCATGACCTGAGTCGAAATTGAGAGTTGAATGCTTGACCAAGTGAGCCGCCCAGGTGCCCCTGTATTACTTTTATTTTTCAAAACATAAACAAGGATTTTATCTGCATTGTAGTTTTAAGGACATTTTTGTTTCTTCTTTATATTTCTCAGTGTTAAAGTACATAAGACTAATTTTTTAAATATTTATTTATTTACTTATTTATTTAGAAGGAGCCTGCACATGCACACAAGCGGGGAAGGGATAGAAAGAGAGGGAGAGAGAGAATCCCAAGCAGACTGTGCACTCATAGTGCAGAGCTTGACTCTGGCTGGGCTCGATCTCACAAATCGTGAGATCATGATCTGAACCAAAATCATAAGTCGGATGCTTAACTGACTGAGCCACCCAGGCACCCCTATAAAACTAATTTCTTAAAGGAGATAAAAGATAGTAGAAAGGTTTTGTTAATGGGGATTAAATACTATAATGGTCATTTTACATGCACAGTTTAACTGTTGTGCCTAAAATAACCATGTTAACAATGTGGCCTTTTAAAATACAAGACATTTTATTCTTCTCATGAACTAGATTCAGCCTATCCTATCAAACTCCAGCACCATTGACTTGGTCCTCATCCATTCATTTGTTCAGTAAATACTGAGCAAAATCAGCGAGGCAGCATGTCCTAACAATTAAGCCCTTGGCTTTGGAATCAGACAAACTTGAGTTCAGATCCCAGTTCTGCCATTTCTTGGCTATGTCCTTTGGCAATACAGTTACCCTTTGATCTTTAATTTATCTGTAAAATAAGAATATGGATTTTGCCTTTTCCACAAAGTTGCTATAAAAATTAAATGAATTAGGAGCACCTGGGTGGTTCAGTCGGTTAAGTGTCTGACTTTGGCTCAGGTCATGATCTCACAGTTCCTGGGTTCAAGCCCCACATCGGGCTCTGTGCTGACAGTACAGAGCCATCTTAGGCTTCTCTCTCCCTCTCAAGATAATTAAATATACTTAAAAAACTAAAATTATTAGGGGCGCCTGGGTGGCTCAGTCGGTTAAACGTCCAACTTCGGCTCAGGTCATGATCTCGCGGTCTGTGAGTTCGAGCCCCGCGTCGGGCTCTGTGCTGACAGCTCAGAGCCTGGAGCCTGTTTCGGATTCTGTGTCTCCCTCTCTCTCTGACCCTCCCCCATTCATGCTCTGTCTCTCTCTGTCTCAAAAATAAATAAATGTTTAAAAAAAAAAACCACTAAAATTATTAAATGAAATAATGCTTGTAATGTTTGTAACATGATGCCAAACACATAGTAAATATATAATAGCTGTAATATCTAAGCCACTAAGGGTATAAACGTGAATAAGACATGGTCCCTGGTTTTTTTTTTGTTTTTAAAGTAATCTCTACTCCCAATGTGGGGCTCAAACTCATGACCCAGTATCAAGAGTCACATGCTCTTCCAGCTGAGCCAACCAAGCACCCCTGGTCCCTGTTCTTATGGAGCTTTCAGTCTGGGTTAAGCAGTTACAAGGTGCTGCTTAGGATCCCGCCCCCCCCCCCCCCCCCCAGACTTCTTTCTTTAACTTATGTCTGGTTAATTGAGATATAATTTACATACAATAAAATTTACCCTTTTTAGGTATATATATATTCCTGTGTTTTTGAAAAACATGTAGGTTGGTATAACCACTACCACAATCAGGATATAGAGTGTTTCACCGCAGAACTTCTTGTGCACCTTTTTAAAAAACGTTTATTTATTTTTGAGAGAGTGTATGCGTGGGGGAGGGGCAGAGAGAGCAAGAGAGAAACCCAAGCAGCCTCTGTGCTGTCCACACAGACTCCAATGCGGGGTTCGAACCCAGGAACCATGAGATCATGACCTGAGCCAGCAGTCTGCGGCCAACCAGCTGCCCCTCCCTGCTTACCTTATTAAATAATCTCAATCTCACCCCTCCACTCTTAGCCCTTGGCAACCACTTAGATCTGAGTTCTGTCCCTTTTTCCATAATGTTATATAAACAGAATTGTATGACACATAGCCTTTTCTGTTTTTTTCCACTTAGCATAATGCTGTTGAGATTCATACATGCTATCAAGTATATCAGTAGTTCATTCCTTTCATACCTTTTCCGGAGTGTCATATATTTGGACTCATTGCCTTTTAAGATTTACTTTTTTCACTCAGTGATATTCATTTAAGGTTCCTCCATGTCTTTTCATAGCCTGATAGCTCCTTTCTTTTTAGCGCTGTATACTATTCCATTGTTTGAACGTACCACAGTTTATCCATTCATCTACTGAAGGGCCTCTTGGTTGCTTCCAAGTTATGGCAGTTATGAATAAAGCTGCTATAAACGTGTGTGCAGTTCCTGTGTGGACATACATTTTCAGTTATTTAGGTAGATGCCAAGGAGTACAGTTTTTGGAACATACGGTAAAAGTATGTTTAGTTTTGTAAGAAACTGCCAGATTGTGTTCCAAAGTGGCTGTCCTAGTTTGCATTCCCACCAGCAGTGAATGAGCCTTCTTGTTGCCCCACGTCCTCACCATCCTTTAGTGTTGTCCATGTTTTGGATTTTGGTAATTCTAATAGTGGTTTCTCATTATGGCTTTAATATGCAGTTCCCTCAAGACTGAGTAACTTGTCATGTGTTTATGTGCCATCCATATCTTTGGTGAATTATCTATTAAGATTTTTCCCTCTTTTTAAAAATTGACTTATTAATGAGTTGGAAGAATTCTTTACATGGTTCACATGCAAGTTCTTTACGATATATGTGTGATACATGTGTTTTCTCCCAGCCTGTGGCTTGTCTGATTAGCAAGTTTTTAATTTGATGAAATCCAGTTTTTTTCTTTTATGGTTAATGCTCTTTGTCTTCTAAGAAATCTTTGCTTAACCCAGTGTCACAGAGATTTCTCTGTTTTTTCTTCCAGATGGCTTACAGTTCTAGGTTTTCCATTTAGGCCAGTGACTCTTTTTGAATTAATTTTTGGATATGGTACAAAGCTGAAATGTTCTCTGTTGTCTGCTAAATTACTTTAGCACTTTTGTTGAATACCTGATAACTTGAGCAATTTTCTAGAAAAATATAATTTACCAAAGTGATTGAAGATATAAAAATCCCATATAGACTAATAGTCATGTAAGTAATGTTAAAATGTGTCTAAGCTCAGTGGGTTTAATGGTAATTTCATTCATAGTGTGAAGAAACAAATAATTATAATGCTGTATCAACCACAGGAGAACAGAAAAAAAGATAGAAAAATACACCCATCTATTATAAAGTTAACAAGATCTTGATAACTTGATACTTGATAACTAAAAGCTGACAAAGATAGTACAAAAATAAAAGTGGCATTTCTCTCATCTCAGTGTATATAGTTATAGAGATTTTATAAATTTTTTTTTAAGGTTTTATTTATTTTTGAGACAGAGAGAGACAGAGCATGAACGGGGGAGGGTCAGAGAGAGGGAGACACAGAATCTGAAACAGGCTCCAGGCTCTGAGCTGTCAGCACAGAGCCCGACGCGGGGCTCGAACTCACGGACCGTGAGATCGTGACCCGAGCTGAAGTCGGACGCTCAACCGACTGAGCCACCCAGGCGCCCCTATAGTTATAGAGATTTTATATAAAGTACTTGCAGATTAAATCCAACAAATGATTATTGCATTTTTTTCTGATTACAAAAACCACACATATTTCTTCCAGAAAAACTAGAAAATACAAAGTGACATAAAGAAAAAACTTTTATGCCCAGTGATAACTACTGATCTATTGATACCATTCTGATGTATCTGCTTCCATGATCTTTTCCAGAATTACCTGTATCATTATACATTTTTAGCAAACTGACTTAGAACTGCTTTTTTCCCCATTTGATATGTCACATCTCTCAGTATATTAAAGGAATATGATCAAGAGGATTTCTTTTAGGATCTAAAGATATTGAGGAATCTATAAATAATAACATATTAGTACATCAGAAAACAGGAGGAAAATGATATGCTCATTTCTGGAGATGACAAAAAATTTTTATTTTATTTTTTTAAAGGATTTTTTTTAAGTTTATTTATTTTGGTGGGGGAGACAGAGTGAGTGTGAGTGGGAGAGGCAGAGAGAGAGGGAGAGAATCTCAAGCAGGCTCCGCATGGTCAGTGTCAAGCCCGACTTGGGGCTCCAACCCATGATCTGAGCCAAAATCAGGAATTGGACGCTTAACTGACTGAGCCACCCAGGTGTTCTGATGACAAATTTTTTTTTATAAAATTCAACTATTCCAGCTAAAAACTTATATTAAGAATCTGATGATTTATTTTTAAATGAAAAGCACCTACACATTCCTACTAAATTGATTTAAAAATTGGTAACATTAAGACACATTTTATAAAAGTTAGATACAATTTCTTTTGCCCACCTCTGCCGCTCAGTGACAACCCACAGCATGAATGTTGTATATATCCTTTTAGTTCTTTTTTTTTTCTATTGCAGTATGTTTACATACAGCTTAAACATAATAAAGAATGACTCTCTGGGGCGCCTGGTTGGCTCAGTTGGTTAAGCTCTGACGTCTGCTCACGTCATGCAGAGCTCCTTCAGATCTTCTGTCTCCCTCTCTCTCTGCCCTACCCCTGCTTGTGCTCTCTCCCTCTCTCTTTCTCAAAAATAAATAAATATTAAAAAAAAAAAATGGCTCTCTGAATACCACCCTTACCAGTGAGATATTGAAGAAATGTCCACTAGAATAAGAACAAGACAGGAATGCCCACTGTTACCTTATTTAACATTATTTTGGGAGTTCTTAGTGTAGTAAGGCAAACACTAATCAGAAGTTCCAATAATGAAAAAGTTAATTATATATTTGTTGACCAATAATATTTCCTCTTCATAAAAATACTCCCAAGAGAATCAACTGAAAAAGAGTTCAGTAAAATGGCTGACTAAATGCAAAATAATTGTTCAAAAATGAATCGTTTTAAATGTACATATAATAAATTATGCCAAAAGACTAAAGGAATTAAAAGCCCTTTACATGCACAACCCAAATTATGAAATACCTAGGAATGATTGTAACAAGAAGTCCATAAGCTCTATGATACAACTGGAAATTTGCTATAGAGGAGAGAATAGAGGCATTGTGTCAAGCAATGGGAAAATTAGTGCCATGTATTACTAAATTTATTGTATAGATTTAATGCAGTTCTAATAATTGAAGTTAATTTATTTTTAAAATTTTTTAATGTTTTTTTATTTTATTTTTGAGAGAGAGAGAGAGAGAGAGACAGAGCATGAACTGGGGAAGGGCACAGAGAGAGGGAGACACAGAATCTGAAGTAGGCTCCAGGCTCTGAGCTGGTAGCACAGAGCCCGACCTAGGGCTCAAACCCACGAACCACGAGATCATGAAGTTGGACGCTTAACCAACTGAGCCACCCAGGTGCCCCAATTAAAGTTAATTTAATTTATATTTGCTTTTGGTATTTGACAAAGTGTATAAAATATAAGTTAGAAAAAAAGTTAAGTAATTAACTGCCCCTTTTTTGTTGATTTATGACGCTATTGCAGCAAGCTAAGGTTTGTAAGATCTCAAGTATATTTTTGGACTGTGCATTCTGTTCTATTGAACCACCTGTCGATTTTTATACCAGTTGTACATTGTTTGTTATTATTATCTTTTCTTAAGTAGGCTTCATGGCCCAGCGCAGAGCCCAGCACGGGGCTTGAACTCATGACCCTGAGATCAAGACCTGCGCTGAGATCAAAAGTTGGACACTTAACCTTAAGACTGAGCCACCCATGCACCTCCTTATTATTATTATAGTCTTATATTTTAAGGTCTAAAACAATACCCTTCATTATTCTACTTTTTCAAACTTTTCTTGGTTATTTACCTAGAGAAATAACTCTGATAAAGAACAATGCACACAGCACAGTGTTTATGGCATATTCCCATTTAAAAGTGTATAATTTTTATTAAACAAAAAAGTCTTTTAAGGTTTTTGAAATTTTTATGTTTTTCTATTAAGTGATAAGTAAATATCTTTAATTTAAAAAATGTTTCCTCAGCTTTGTTTCAAATTCACATTATGGTCAATGGGATTTAAAAGTTGATAATGAGACTAGTATAAATATTTTCCATTAGGCAGGAAACCATTAATTTCAAAACAACATCAGTGGTTATCTTCTTGTGCCTGTTCAGAGTTCTGTCATGTTAAAAATGACCTTTTGTGGAGCGCCTGGCTGGCTCAGTCATTAAAGCATGTGACTCTTAATCTTGGTCGTGAGTTTGAGCCTCACATTGGAGGCAGAGTTTACTTTAAAGAAATGACCTTTCATGGTAGAGCTTTGCCTTGACTCAAAAGACACCGTTTTTACAAGATTATTATTTGAAACATCAGTGGAGTCCAGAATATGTGTGTGCACGCACACACACACACACACACACACACACACACACACACCCATAATGGAAGGTTTCATTAAAAGAAGGTGATAGCAGTATAATAATGGATTATTTGTGAAATGGTGCTGATGGTCTTCAGTTCCTTATTGAAGATTGTTTTGGTTTTTCCTCATCAAATCAGTGTTTTTCTGTTGGTAGCCAGAATGACATTAGGTCAAACTGTAGTCTGTAGCTACAGCTTTCCTTTTTTTCCACTGCATAAAAAGATGAAATACTACAAAAAAAAAACAAAAAAACAAAAATAATAACTGCATTTGTCTTGACTATTTAAATATTTTTAAATTTCTTTTGATGATTCTTTATCTTCTGTTTTTCTTCTTTGATCTCCCCCCAGATAATTTAAATGCTATAAAACAGGTGGGTCTGGCTGCTTTATTTTGTCCATTTTCTCCCAGAGGTCAGTCTTTCCCCTTTTCAGCTTAGAGCTCAATAATCAAAGGGCTTGAATAGCAAGAACCCTTAAGAATCATGTCTTAACTAATGAAAGAAAGAAGTGGCACTCAGGTGGAGCTTTGCCAGTACTAAAGGTGTGTGCTTGTTTAGTTCTGGTTTTAATCTCATAGTACGTCCAAGGCCAATGGCTTAACGTTGGTTACAATGAAGTTCAGGTAGTTTTGCTTGATAATTTATTTTCGTACGCAGTGTATACTCACTCCAACCAAAAGGTGAAAAGGTGGATGAAGATGATTGGCTGGCAGACTGATTCATTAATTCATTCAATAAATTTTGTTGGTACACTGCCCTAGTTGCCATGAAGGGAGAAAATAAGATACAGTTTCAGCTCTCAAAGAGGAAATTAAGAACTGTCAATGTGAGGCAGAGTGAATAAATGTTTTTATACATATGAAAAGAGTTGCATTATTGGAATTTCATGCCATGTTATTGAGCATGACTTGTACTTATGGAAATTATTAAAACCAAATTTGCTTGTATAGATATATATTTCCTTTCTTATCTCTGCATTCTTTGAACAGCTTAGTGGTGATTTCTTTAAGGAGAGTTTTTTTATTGTATTTGTCTTGTATCAAGAGAATTTGGAGAACATGGGGAAATAGGAAAATCTAGGGGCTTCCTAATTACCTAATAACCTTAAAGATACAGACACACAGTATATGATGATGAAACATACTGTTTTATATGGCTAATAATGCCCCCGGTGTGGGTTAAAGGTGCTTCTCATGAAACACTGGGGCTGGGGTATTTTTGTTATAGGTTTAGTTTGAGGAGTGGTAGAAATGTCTCTGACCCAAATAGCCAACCTCTCTTGATTTTAGACCTTTCATTCATTTTCTAAGAATTTCCTTTATTTATTTTTTTTAACTTTAAAAACAAATTTTTTTTTAACGTTTATTTATTTTTGAGACAGAGAGAGACAGAGCATGAACAGGGGAGGGGCAGAGAGAGAGGGAGACACAGAATCTGAAACAGGCTCCAGGCTGTGAGCTGTCAGCACAGAGCCCGACGCGGGGCTCGAACTCACGGACCGTGAGATCATGACCTGAGCCGAAGTTGGATGCTTAACCGACCGAGCCACCCAGGCGCCCCTAAGAATTTCCTTTAAAGATTGGTTTTATGATAGGAAGCATCATTCTTGGTGATGGTCATACTGGAAATTCAGGGATGGGCTAAGAGAACAACTATTTTTTTAATTTTAACATTGTCATTTTGGACAATTTGTATAACTGCTCTGTGCCTGAATTTTACTTTTGTTACAGTAATACCTCCAACAGTGTTTCTAAGGTTAAAAATAAGTTGTGTGAATTCAACTTATATTTAGGTATACAGTATATTAGTAGGAGTAGAGATTCATGTCCAGAGTACTTAGATATGAGCCCCAATTTTGCCATTTGTCGGCTTTGACCTCACTGGACAAGTTTACCCCTGTGTGACTCATCTGTTAAGTAGGATAATAAATGGAATCCTTTTGATGTCCTTGTTGTGAGAATTAGATTAACACATGTAGAACACTTAGAATAGTCCCTGGAGTTATAGGCTCAGTTAGTGTTAGCTTATTCATAGAAAACGAGGGGAAAGAATGCATGGGAAATTGAACTATTGAACTTAGTTTATTCTTTCTAAGATTTAGCTCTTTTTCATCAGCTCTTTTGTTAAAGATGTTCATATGTAACAAAATAGATATTTAGTATTATTTTATCTCTTGTGTTCTGATTTTTCTGGTAGAAACGTTATCATTTAATGAAATGATTGGGAAACAAGAATGAAGGGGAGAAAAAGCAATGAAACTGCTTTTTGGGAAACAAGAATTTCCAAAAATTGGGAAACAAGAATGAAGGGGAGAAAAGAAATCACCTTTGAGTGATTAAAAACTGGTGGTGCTAGTTTAATCCTCGTAACCGTTTCTCCTAGAAACTAGAAGAAAAGCAGAGCTGGGTTTTTTTTTCAATCACTTTTTTTATAAATCTAAAACCAACTATAATTCAAAGATTGTGTTGCTGTAAGCATAGATGGCAGTGAATTTGTAATAACATTTAATCTGTAGCTTTCAAGATAATCTCAATTATGCCTGTCTTTTTCTTTCCTTTTTGTCATGAAATTGTTAAGTGACTTATTCTAAGTTCATTACCTACCAGCCTAGCACTTTCCCCAACTTAACTACTTCATAACCTGAAAAGGATATTTGCAGTCTAGTGAAGGATCCTGTTCTCCCTTTGCCTGTCTCCATTGTTTTCAAATATTTATTGAATGCCTACTATGTGCTGAGCAGTATGTTACTTGCTGAGGATATATGTAGGAGAGACAAGTAAGTAAATAGATAATTAGAACAAAAGTGATGTGTACCCCTGTATGTAGAGGTATACTCAGGGTGACTTGGGAGCACAGAAGAGGTATACCTGGTTCAGTCTTAAGTGTCAAAAGGTAGATGTTCAAAGGCGGCTTCAAGGAGGAAGTGACACATAAACGAATTTGAAGGAGCAGGACTTAGCCAGATGAGGGGATGTGGGGAGGGAGACGACTTTCCAGGTAGCTAGAACAGCAGATGCCTCAGTAGATAGACCCGGGAGAGCACGTCATAGTTCAGGAACTCCATGAGGTGCAGCAGGACTGAAGACTAGTCCCAGGACTGAAGACAAGTAAGTACGGGAGAGGAGGTAGAGAAGAGGCTCGTTAGAAAGGTAGGCTTAGATCAGGGCTTGAAAGATTTTTTTTGTGAGCCGTGAAGAACACTGTTAAATCTGTGCTGTTGTAAACATCACTGCGGCCCCACTGTTGAGGATAGATTAGAGAGGAATCAAACTGGAAGCAGGAAGGAGTAAACTATTACTGCCCCAGGCACACAGAGGAGGATGTCAAAACTGAAAGCTATACTCCACAAACAGACTATGTCAGACTGGGGAGATTTCTAAAATTGTTTAAAGATACAGAAGACTTTTTGCCCCAAGTGAATGAATCTCAGAAGAGTTCTTTCAGCCCTTTATCTTTTTTATTTTCCTTCACTACAACTCAGCACAACAAACTGGTTGTCAGCTCCTCCCTGGATTTTAGGACAGGTGGTATCCTGAAGGCCCTTGGTGCATAGGCCCGGCAACCAGATGAGTGTTAGTACAGTGTTTAACACCTAACTGGATACTGTGTAATTTCGGGCTTTTTCAGTAAAAGAAATTATTTTTAGGCTGAAAACACAGTAATCAAATTTGCATCTTGAAAGATTTTATTTGGTGATTACATTTTTACAGCCTCATCAGTACTAATAAGGATTATCTTTTCCAAAAAGTTAGACTAGAATTAGGCTAGTTGCTTTAGTATAGACAGGTGAGCAAAATCACACAATTGTCCGTATTTTTTCTGACGTCACCAGATTGTTGTCCTAAAGTGTTAATGTGTTTCACTGTTCCTTTTTTTTTTTTTTCCTAATGACAGACGGGGAGCAGGGGAGAGGGGCAGAGGGTAAGAGAGAGGATCTTAAGTGGACCCCATGTTCAGCACGGAGCCCAGTGCAGGGCTCAATCCATGACCCTGGGATCATGACCTGAGCCAAAATCACCAGTCGGATGCTTAACCGACTGATCCACCCAAGTACCCCTTTTTATTTTGAAGATTATATTTTTAAGTAATCTCCACACCCAACATGGGGCTTGAACTCACAACCCCAAGACCAAGAGTTGCATGCTGTACTGACTGAGTCAGCCAGGTGCGCCATGTTACTTTTTTTTTTTTTTTTTAATTTTATTTTTTATTTTTAAAAATTTGTATCCAAATTAGCATATAGTGCAACAGTTATTTCAGGAGTAGATTCCTTAGTGCCCCTTACCCATTTAGCCCATCCCCCCTCCCACAACCCCTCCAGTAACCCTCAGTTTGTTCTCCATATTTATGAGTCTCTTCTGTTTTGATCCCCTCCCTGTTTTTATATTCTTTTTGTTTCCCTTCCCTTATGTTCATCTGTTTTGTCTCTTAAAGTCCTCATATGAGTCAAATCATGATTTTTGTCTTTCTCTAATTTCACTTAGCATAACACCCTCCAGTTCCATCCACGTAGTCGCAAATGGCAAGATTTCATTCTTTTTGATTGCTGAGTATATATACACACACACAATAGAGTATTATGTGTATAGAGTGTGTGTATATATATATATATATATATATATATATATATATACACACACACACACACCACATTTATCCATTCATCCATCAGTGGACATTTGGGCTCTTTTCATACTTTGGCTACTGTTGATAGTGCTGCTATAAACATGCGGGTGCGTGTGTCCCTTCGAAACAGCACACCCGTGTCCCGTGGATAAATGCCTAGTAGTGCAATTGCTGGTTCGTAGGGTAGTTCTATTTTTAGGTTTTTGAGGAACCTCCATACTGTTTTCCAGAGTGGCTGCACCAGCTTGCATTCCCACCATGTTACTTTTTTTAAAACAAGATTTAGAAGGACAGTTTTGTATAATCCAGAACATAATGTTTCTTTGAATTTGAATTTAGAAATTATATGCATAGCTTTTTTTTTTTTTTTTTTTTTTTTTTTTTGCCCCTGTGCTTCATCTCCCAGAATTTGTGATTGTGAAAGATTGAGGGTTTTGAGGGAAGAGAATGCTACAAAAGAGGTGGATACTTCATACATGGAAATCAAAGAATAAAGTTCATTTGAGTTAATAGCTGGAGTAAGTTTTATAGAAACACCACTGATATAATCATCCTTGGTTCCTATTACAGGAATTACTGTTGACTCATGGGGTAACCAGGTGTTCATTACTCAGAATTTTTATTTAGTAGACGACAAACCCTTTATTCTCCTACACGTTTTAAAAAAGAATGTTTAAGGAGATTCCTTGTTAGACATTTTTGAATAACTACTACAAACATTGTAGCTATTATCCGACATTGATTGTATTCTTACTGAATATGTGGCTCAGAATATTCCTTGGTAATGTTTAGATTTCTTTCTCACTTAAAGGGTTGAGGGCCAGATGAGTTAGAGTTATGAAAGAGAAGGAAGGAAGGAGAGAACTGGCAGTGGCTAATAGTCACCTCTGAGTCATCAGCAGTGAATGCCACTTTACTGGGGAACATTTAACTCGTTTCAAAACCCTGGGATGGGCAGCCCTTTGATTTCTGACTGGTTAGTTTCTACACATCATTGATACCTTGTGGTTTCTTAACAGAGGCCACTAGGGACTTAGTTTTTGTGAATATCATGTTTTATAAAGTACTTTTTTTCTTTAAAACTCCTCAGTCACTTTCACTGTAACTCATAAAATCTATCTTCAGCGCATGAAAAAGTACTGTTTGGAGAAATAGAAATAATAAATGGATGGCCAATAAGATAGAGGTTGTTAATTTTCTTTAAAAAATTTTTTTTATTTTCTTTATTTCTGAGAGGCAGAGAGAGACAGAGCGCGTGTGGGGGAGGGGCAGAGAGAGAGGGAGACACAGAATCCGAAGCAGGCTCCCCGGCTCTGAGCTGTCAGCACAGAGCCCGATGAGGGGCCCGAACTCAGGAACCGTGAGATCATGACCTGAGCCGAAGTCAGTCCCTCAACCGGCTGAGCCACCCAGGTGCCCCGAGGTTGTTAATTTTCAATTGATAACAAATGGATATAATTCTTAGTAAATCTTTAAAATAAAGCCATTCTTGGGATGCCTGGATGGCTCAGTCAGTTAAGCATCCAACTCTTGATTTTGGCTCAGGTCATGATCTCACAGTTCATGGGATTGAGCCCTGCGTTGGGCTCTGTGCCAACAGCAGGAAACCTGCTTGGCATTCTCTCTCTCTCTCTCTCTCTCTCTCTCTCTGACCCTCTCCGCCCCTCTCCTGCTTGTAGGTGTGCTCGCTCTCAAAATAAGTAAATATTTTAAAAAATTTTTAAATCATTCCCCTTCCTTAAACTTTGAATTAGTATTAATAGTCAAAGACTTTAACTGAGTATTACTAGAAAAAGAAGTAGTAATTCAGTTACTAAAGGAAGAGTGTTATGGGCACCTGGGTGGCTCAGTCGGTTGAGTGTCTGACTTTGGCTCACGTCATGATCTCACAGTTTGTGGGTTCGAGCCCTGCGTCAGGCTCTGTGCTGACAGCTCAGAGCTTGGAGCCTGCTTCAGATTGTATCTCCCTCTCTCTCTGCTCCTCCCCCACTCATGCTTTGTCTCTCTCGCTTTCTCAAAAATAAAATAAACATTAAAAAAAAAGAGAGTGTTAATAGCTTAGTAGTTAGTGCTGTATAAAAAGAAACTTTTTTTTTTTCTTAAACTTGTCAGGGTTCCCTCATAGTATAGTGCCTTTAGTAGGTTAGTGCCTTGGAAGATAGACACCACACACTGAAAGGTACAGTTAGTGCTGTTTTGTTATTACTAAAAGACTTTAGTGGACTTGAAAAAGCCTTCAGGTGCATTATGTCCAATAGAACTTCCTGCAGTGATGGAAATGTTCTGTATCTGCACCATCCATCGTGGTAGCCATGTGTGGCTATTGGGCATCTGAAATTTGGCCAGTACAAATGAAAAACTGAATTGCAAATTGTATATAATATAAACAGATTGAATATAAATTCAAATAATCATATGCAGCTAGTGACCATAGTATTAGACAGTCCATCTGTAGATATTTGAGAACTGAATAGCATATTTGATAACTGTTAGTTCAGTGACCAATCATTAAAATATACTCCAGAGTAAGCAGTATTCATTTGTAGTACCTTTGAAAGTGTCACCTTTTATTTTGCTTCTCTTAGAACTGATGGAACTATAGTATAGGCATACCTCAGAGATACTGTGGGTTCAGTTCCAGACCACTGCAGTAAAGCAGATTTTGCAATAAAGCAAGCCAAGTGAATGTTTGCCAGTGCATGTAAAAGTTATGTTTATACTATATTGCAGTTTACTAAGTGCACAGTAGCATTATGTTTTAAAAAATCCATGTACACACCTTATTTTAAAAATACTTAAAAAAAATACAATTACAAGTAAAACCTTGCATTGTAACAGAGTAACTTGTTCTCTGAGTGTTCCACGAGATGAACAAACATTTCTAATAAATTTTAACTTGATAAACAAGCAATGTCTTGCAATACGAGTAGTACGTGGTGCCAAATGTCCCATGATCACCATTTAGCCAATGGTTCTCTCTTTCTCCTTCTCTGTGTGTCTCTCTCTTCCTCGCTGTGGGATTGTGGGTGATCGTCTCCCATGCTCGGATGCTCTGTCTCAGGCCGCAGTGTTTGGCAGAAATCAGTGATTTTTCAGAACGTTGGAAGGTGCCCACACTGCCACTAGTATACTTTTTTGTCACTTCAAAGCACCTATAGACAGACCTTTGCTTTTTCATACAAGAGTAAGCTTAGGAATGCTTTGCTTCATTCTAGGTCAGGCTGCCTGCAGATATAGACCCTTTCCTCTGCTGCCTTATTGCCAGTTACATTAAATACAGTAGATGACAAGTTTATTAATACTGTACTGTAATCAACATCCGTTAGTGATAATGAAAGTGGTCCTACACCATAATCCTCCTCTCTCTTCTCTCTCTCACACCAGCCATGAAGGCTTTCAAAGGTAAGTGTAGGTTAACTTGTTTATTTTTCTTTATATTTTGTATTTTCTTTATTATTTTCTATTATGTTACAATATTGTGATCATTTTTATATGAATATTTTTGGGTTGTGGAACAAATCATCCGAGTTTCCATTATTTCTTATGGAGAAATTCACTTTGATACACGGGTGCTTTGGATTATAAGCATGTTGCCAGAATGAACTATGCTCACAAACTAAGGTTTTACTGTACTTTACTTCTGGAGCACCTGGGTGGCTCAGTCAGAAGAGCATGTGATTCTTGATCTCAGGGTCATGAGGCCAAGCTCCACGCTGAATGTAGAGCTTACTTAAGAAAAATACTTGATTACTAAAAAAACACTAACCATCATCTGAGCTTTCAGTGAGTTGTAATCTTTTTGCTGATAAGAGGGTCTGGCCTTGATGTTGATGGTTGCTGACTGATCAGGGTGGTGGGTGCTGAAGGCTGGGGCAAGTTCTTAATATAAGACAATGATGTTTGACACATCGGTTGACTTTTCCTTTCAGCATCATAACATGTGGTGCTGTTTGATAACATATTTTACCCACAGCAGAACTCCTTTCAAAATTAGGGTCAATCTGGGGCTCCTGAGTGGCTCAGTCAGTTTAAGTGTCCAACTTCGGCTCAGGTCATGATCTCACAGTTCATGAATTTGAGCCCTTCATTGGGCTCTCTTCTGTCAGGGCAGAGCCTGCTTTGGATCCTCTGTCTCCCTCTCCCTCTGTCTGTCTGCCTGTCCATCTCTCTCTCTCAAAAATAAATAAGCCTTAAAAAATAATTCAAGTCAGTGCGCCTGGGTGGTTCAGTCAGTTGGGCGTCCGACCTCGGTTCAGGTCATGATCTCACAGCTTGTGGGTTTGAGCCCCACATTGGGCTCTGTGCTGACAGCTCAGAGCCTGGAGCTTGCTTCGGATTCTGTGTCCCTCTCTCGCTCTGCCCCTCACCTGCTCATGTTCTGTCTCTCTCTCTCTCTCTCTCTTAAGAATAAATAAAACATTAAAATAATAATAATAATAATAATAATAATTCAAGTCAATCCTCTCAAACCTTGCTGCTTTATCAACTAAGTTTATTTGATATTTTAAATCCCTTGTTGTCATTTCAACATTCTTCGCAGCATCTTCACCAGGAGGAGATTCCATCTCAAGAAACCACTCTCCTTGTTCCTCCATAAGAAGCAACTCTTCATCTGTTCAAGTTGTATCATGGGATCACAGCCATTCAGTCCCATCTTCAGGCTCCACTTCTCGTTCTAGTTCTCTTGCTGTCTCCACCCCATCTGCAGGTACTTCTTCCATTGAAGTCTTGAACACCCCCCCACACACACACACAGTCATCCATGTGGGCATCAGCTTCTTCCTAACACCCATAAATGTTGATATTTTGACCTCTCCTCATGAATCACAAGTGTTCTTAATGGCATGCAGTTTGGTGGATCCTTTACTTTCCTAAAGATTTTCAATTTACTTTGCCCAGATCCATCAGAGGAATTGCTATCTATGACAGCTACAGCTGTGCAAAATTAATTCCTTAAATAATAAGACTTGAAGGTCAAAATTACCCCTTGAGGGATGCCTGGATGGCTCAGTCAATTAAGCGTCTGACTCTTGATTTCAACTCACAGTCACAATCTCACAGTTCATGAGTTTGAGCCCTGCATCAGGCTCTGTACCACCAGTGCAGATTCTCAAGAGACTCTTGGGATTCTCTCTCTCTCTGCCCCTCCCCTGCTCTCTCTTGCTCTCTCTCAAAATAATAAATAAACTTACAAAAAATTACTCCTTGATCCATGGAATGGCTATTGTGTTAGCAGGCGTGAAAACAAAATTAGTCTCACTGTACATCTCCATCTGAGCTCTTGGGTGACCCGGTGCATTGTAGGAATCTTTCTTTCTGGGCAGTAGGTCTCAAGAGTGGCTTAAAAAATTTAGTAAACCATGTTATAAACCGATGTGCTGTCATCTGTTCCATTTGTAGAGTACAGGCAGAGTAGATTTAGCATAGTCCTTAAAGGCCCTAGAATTTTGGTATGGTCAGTGAGCATTGGTTTCTACTTAAAGTCACCATCTCTACTAGCCCTTGACAAGAGAGTCAGCCTGTCCTTTGAAGTTTTGAAGCCAGCATTGATTTTTTCCTAACTATGAAATTCCTAGACGGAATCTTCTATTTTAAAGCTGTTTTCATCTACATTGAAAACCTGTTGTTTAGTGTAGGTACCTTCATAAATTATCTTGGCTAGATCTTCTGGAGAACTTGTTGCAGCCTCCACATTGCCATGTGCTGTTTCACCTTGCATTTTTATGGAGATAGCGTCTTTCCTTAAACCTCACGAACTGAACTCTCTTAGCTTCAGACGTTTCTTCTGCAGTTTCCTCCCCTCTCTCAGCCTTCACACAATTGAAGAGAGTTAGGGCCTTGCTCTGGATTAGGTTTGGCTTAAGGGAGTGTTGGGGTTAGTTTGATCTTCTCTCTCGACTACTCAAACTTTCTCCGTATCTGTAATAAGGCTATTTCACTTTCTTACCATTCATGTGTTCACTGGAGTAGCACTTTTAATTTCTTTCAAGAACTTTTCCTTTGCATTCACAGCTTGGCTAACTGGACCAAGAGGCCTATCTTCTGGCCATCTTGGCTTTCCACATGCCTTCATCACTAAACTTAATAATTTCTAGCTTTTGATTTAAAGCTGTGACTGTTCCTTTTACTTGAACACTTAGAGGCCATTGTAGAGTTATTAATGGACCTCATCTCCATATTGTTCTGTGTCAGGGACTAGCTAAGCTTGAGGAGAGAGAGAGAGAGAGAGAGGAATAGCTAGTCAGTGGAGCAGTCAGAACACACACATCTATCGATTAAGTTCACAGTCTCATGTGGGCCTGGTTCATGGTTCCCCAAAACATTTACAATAGTAAAATCAAAGATCACCGATCACAGATCACTATAACAAATATTATAATAGTGAAAAGTTTGAAATATTGCAAGAATTACTGAAACGTGACAAAGAGACACAAAGTGAGCAAATGCTATTGGAAAACTAGTGACAGTAGACTTGCTTGACACAGGGTTGTCTCAGACCTTCAGTTTGTTAAAAATGCAGTATCTGTGAAGCACAATAATATGAAGTATGTCTAAGTGAGGAAGATGACAGAGAAAGTTAATTGAGGAATTTCTTTACTTCAGGTCTTTATATGTTATCTTCCCAATGAGGCCCTTCTCACACAATTTGTAATTTAGCAATCTCTCTCTCAGCCCACCCTGTTTCCCTTTCCTGAATAATTTTTCTCTACAGTACTTATTA
The DNA here is from genome assembly GCF_024362965.1 of Panthera pardus. Lineage (NCBI taxonomy): Eukaryota > Metazoa > Chordata > Mammalia > Carnivora > Felidae > Panthera > Panthera pardus. The sequence continues at coordinate 85,356,195 of NW_026526666.1, read as the reverse complement.
CCATCTAACGTACTAGAAAGAAGGCATGAGGTTTTTCCACACTGTATTCACTACCATGTCCCCAACACCTGGGACAATACCTGATACTTTAGAGGTGCTCAGGAAATAATTGTGGTATGAATATATAAGGCTTGTGGTTTCCCAATAATAATAATCCAATTCATTAAGTGGGTATTTTGCAATACATGGCAAGCACTGAGCTAGATTCATTATATAAAGTACACTATGGCCACTGCTCTTTTCCATAATAAAACACTTTTTGGAGGCATTATTTGAAACAGAACATTGAATTGGTTAAGTCATTGGTTTGATTCTGCTATAGAATTTCAGAACCAGAAGGGAGCTTGGCAATAATTTGATTCAGCCACCTGATGTCACATAGTTGCCTGAAGTTCCATCAGTGTCATTGATAACCTCGTCTCACTTCCCTCTTTCCCTTGTCCTCACAACCTGTGAATCTTTTGGCTCGGCTGTTTTTCCCACACTTTCTAATCTCCATTCAGCTAACTGTCGTTTCCAGCTGGGCCTACCTTTCCCACTGCCTCTACTGCATTCTAAGTGACTCTGTAAATCCTTAACCCAGCCCTGGAAAAACCCTTCCATCTTTCTTACCTGAAATTTTCCTGTTTAATCTCATTTCTTACAACTCTCTCCTCAGTTCTAGAAGCATGTCCTGATCCCGAGGGCATCCTTAAGAACTTATTGTCTTCAAAATGGGCAAAAGACATGAACAGACACTTTTCCAAAGAAGACATCCAGATGGCTAACAGACACATGAAAAAATGCTCATCACTCATCATCAGGGAAGAACAAATTAAAACCACAATGAGATACAACCTCACACCAGTCAGAATGGCTAAAATGAACAACTCAGGCAAAAACAGATGTTGGCAAGGATGTGGAGAAAGAGGATCTCTTTTGCACTGCTGGTGGAATGCAAACTGGTGCAGCCACTCTGGAAAACAGTATGGAGATTCCTCAAAAAGTTAAAAATAGAACTACCCTATGACCCAGGAATTGTACTACTAGGCATTTATCCAGGGGATAGAGGTGTGCTGTTTCAAAGGGACACATGCACCCCCGTGTTTCTAGATGCACTATCAACAATAGCCAAAGTATGGAAAGAGCCCAAATGTTCATTGACAGATGAATGGATAAAGAAGATGTGGTATGTGTGTGTGTGTGTGTGTGTGTGTGTGCGTGCGCGCGCGTGCGTACACACACACACACACACACATATACATACATACATACATACATACATACATACATACATACATACATACAATGGAGTATTACTTGGCCATCAAAAAGAATGAAATCTTGCCATTTGCAACTACGTGGATGGAACTTAGAGGGTATCATGCTAAGTGAAATTAGCCAGTCAGAGAAAGACAAATATCATATGACTTCACTCATATGTGGAATTTAAGATACAAAACAGGTGAACATAAGGGAAGGGAAGCAAAAATAATACGAAACAAGGAGGAGGACAAAACATAAGAGACTCTTAAATAGAACAAACTGAGGGTTGCTGGAGGGGGTGTGGTTGGGGGGATGGGCTAAATGAGGAAGGGGTATTAAGGAAGACACTTGTTGGGATGAGCACTGGGTGTTGTACATAGGGGATGAATCACTGAAATCTACTACTGAAATCATTATTGCACTATATGCTAACTAACTTGGATGTAAATTAAAAAATAAATAAAATTTTTAAAAAAGAACTTATTGTCTTCAAAACACAAACTTGACGAAAAAGCAAAAAGGCGGTATGTGTGTAACACCAGTTTTTTAGCCTGAGGTCTTTCATTCCATGGAGCTGAAAGCAGTCCGGCGGTGTAACTTCAGTTTCTTCCTCCCATTAACATAGGCCAGCGTATTGCAGGCTTGTAAACATGCATTACTTCATGCCTGCCATACATATAGCCTCAGTGACAGAAAAGCATATCAGAACATCCCCAGTTTTTCCTAAAGAACAGTGGTGTTTAAATTTAAACGTTGGGGGGGGGTGGTCATTTATATAAAGAATCTAGGTGGGGCTAGAGGGCGCCAGATATTTTAAGCAGCTTCAACCATCATGCTCTTTAAAAATTCTCTTAATCCTCACAACTCTGTGAGTAATTCTCTCCATTTTGCAGGTGTGGAAACTGAGGCTCATGTAAGTTAAAAGTAACTTGTTCAGAGTTGCCTAATCAGTAAACAGGAAAGCTGAAATTTTATGTAGGGCCTCTCCTCCAGGTCTCTAGGGCCTCTGCTCTCTTCCATTGGCAAACCATGTTGCCTTCTGGAAGTTGGGGTAGAAGGGAACAAGAATTACAGTATTTGATGTAGCATAGGAAGCAGGTATGTTTGCTTTTGCATCTAACAAACCAGCCACAAAAAGAAACCAATGCCAGGGCACCTGAGTGGTTCATTCAGTTGAGCGTCTGACTCTTGATTTCGGCTCAGGTCATGATCTCACGGTTCATAAGCTCCAGCCCCACGTCGGGCTCTGCTCTATGAGCATGGAAAGCCTGCTTGGGATTCTTTCTCTCTCCCTCCCTCTCTCTGCCTTTCCCACCCCCGCCCCCCCACTTGTGCACTCTCTTCTCTCTCTTTCTCAAAGTACATAAATAAACTTTAAATTTGCCAGGTGGTAAACAGCAGCTATACCAGGATCCATAAATCTATCTGTTGTACTCTGGTGTGGTCCTGTCAACCTAAACTAAATTCTCCAGTACTGTTTCTGGGCTGTGAGTGTGTGTAATGTGCCTGGTTTAAACTTATTCACAGTAATCGTTTTGTCTGGGCTGTTCCATCTGCTTGCTGTTTTTGTATACCAAACCTGATTGTGTTCAGACTTCCTCCTTGGCCTGCTTCTTCCAATATGCTCCCTGGATTCATGATACAGAAATGTCATCCTCTTCCGTTTCTGACTAACCTCTTTGTAATGACTTTTTTTTGCCATGTACCATTGTCTGGCTACTCCTGACTTGGCCTTTCCTTTCTGGACTTGTTTTCTTTTACTATAGCAACTGTGATAATTATCGCTTGCATTTACTGAGAGTTTTCTGTGTGCCAGGCACATCGCAGAGGGCTCTATTTATGTTCGTGTCATTTAATCCTCACAACTGCCTCGTACTGCTAAGTATGGTTATGCTCATTTTACAGAATGGAAAATCGAGACACAGAGAGGTAAAGGAACTTGCCTAGTGTTAACATCTAGTGATAGATCTGGAATTAAAATTTCAGTTGCCTCCAAAGCACATCCTCTTTTTTATATATAAAATAAAATATATTTTTTTTTAATATTTATTTTTGAGAGAGAGAGACAGAGCATGAGCAGGAGAGGGGCAGAGAGAGAGACACACGCAGAATCCAAAGAAGCAAGAACTGTCACCACAGTACGTGACGTGGGGCTGGGACTCACGGACTGTGAGATCATGACCTGAGCTGAAGTCAGATGCTCCCAAAGCTCATCCTCTTAAACATATGCTGTGTTACATCCATGATGAAGAAGATGATGGTGATGATGATGGTTACTACAATATGTTGAGCACCTACTGGGTGCTGGGCAGCAGGTGCCACCTTTTGCCTCCCATTTTACAGTGTGGAAACTGCTGTTACACATGCTCTGCTTTTAGGCTAATAAGTAAGTGCCAGAGTTTGAAAGTATTGGATATTCTTGCATTAGAGCATTCTTTCAATATGTTTTTCCTTTTACTCTCTTTCCTATTTTAATGGTCAGCGTAATAATGTTTTTCTGACTGCTACCAGTATTAACAATTAAAATGTTGCCTGAGGTTTTCTATACTTTTTTTCTTACCATTGATTAGGCTTTATTATTTTCTTATTTGTTACCTTTGCTATTTTTTTTTTTTCTGTATCAAAAGCAGATAAAGGGGGTAAAATAACGGGGGGAAAGGAGAAGGTACTAAGGAAAGGTAAAAGGAAATTCCAGATACTAGAAATTCTTCTGTGAGCTCGGTTTGGAATACTAAGATTTAAACTAAAAGATTTGGGGTTTTGTTGTTGTTTGTTTTGTTTTTCGCAGCCGTCATTTGTTGAAGGAATATTAGGGCTTTGGCACTTACAAACTTGGTGACATAAGTCACAGTATTTGACCTTACTAACCTTAGTTTCCTAATCTGATAATAGGTTAAATAATATGCTCTTCATAATGCATGGTTAGTTGTGGCAATGATTAAATCCAGTAACCAACGTCAGCCTCCATAACGTAGTGCTCAGAAGTGTTAGTTTACCATTTTTACCTTCAGGTGTTAATGAAATAATCCAGCGTATGTGGCTAAACACTGCAGCTTGTGTTAGATATGGCTTTTTGCATTTACCAAATTAAGTGTTAGCATACACAGGTATGTCTGTGGATAAAAATTCATCAAGCTGTATCCTTAATATTTAAGTACTTCGACTATATGTAAGTTAGTTATATCATTAAAAAAGAAAAATCAGTATGCAAGCTGCACCTTCAGTTGGGACATGTGGTTAGCTGATATTTTCATGTATTATATGCAACATGTGGGGTCATTACCTATCATTTTGTAATCCCCAAGGTCATTTAGTGGTTATTGAGCTTGAGCAGGAAGAGAAATACTGTCAAACATTTATTTCAAATTTATTATTTTAGTAAGTAAAATTTTCAGAACTATTATTTTTAGGGAAGGTATATTCAGTCCTAAACTATTACTCCTAATGTTATTAATTCCCCCTGTGTATAGATCTCATCCTGCTTTGGATCTGTCACTTATAGGTAGGAAATACTACAGTTTTAGAGCAAGCCGTGAAATGTGAGAACAGTCGGTACTTGTGAGGCAAGCCTGTCTTGAAGACATATCTTTGAGTCTACCTCCTTTCCCATCAGTGTGTAATGCACAACCCTGACGTTTTGTGCATGATTACATCTACAAGTTCTACTCTGGAGTAGGCTCCCATTCTTCTATAGCTGTGAATCTGGAGAGTTATAAAAAAGCTCAACGGCAGGAGAAGTAGGTGTGGCCTTTCGGGGCGGGCCACACAGCAGCCCGAATGTAGTTGGCAGTCTCCTCCCCTTCCTGCACTTGAGCTCTTCACAGTGTGCACTCTGGAATGACAGGCATTCCTGTGTGAAGAGAGCCAGCGTGAAGACATATTTGTAAGAACCACAAGTGCCCAGGCTGGGATACAGGGAACAGAAACTCCAGCAAATTAACTCACCTCATGCTTTTTCCCGACGTTTGGCAGTGACACTGAGAGAGGAGTGCATGTCTCTTCTTTATGTGGATTTATCTTTTTAAGTTTTCTTTGGTCCGGGACAGTTTGTTGTCGTGAGACACATCAGACAATTTAATCATGGGGCAAGCTGACGTCTCCAGACCGGTAAATCCAGATGCAGTTGGTGAGTAATAGAAGGCAAAGAAATTTTGACAGAGGCAAGGCAGATGAAGATGTGAAATTGAATATTTTATAGGGAGTTGACCAGGAGGATTTTGTTGTTTATAACTTTAGGATGTGTACAACTTTGTGAAGAATGAATGAAACGTTGTAAGTTGTTTTTCATTCAATTATATTAATTTGCCACTCATAGTTTTGTTTTACTTGAGCCCTTCGGAGTTTTTTTTTATATAATAGTGTAGGGAAACTATTAATTTCTTGCCCTTGCAGAAGATAAGTGCTACAGGAACTCATATTTAGAATTCAATGTTTTACTAGCGTGTTGCAGGACTTGGTATGTATATGGTCTAGAGGTAGCACAGCTGATTTCTATAAATGGGACTTTTTTCAAGAATTGACATAATTTCTTAGACTCAGTTATATATACATCCTCCAGATAAGTCTCAGGCTTTTCCCATTGTGCTGGTGTTTCCATTTCTCATAAGGCAGTTCTTTGATATAAACATTTCTCAAGTCAGTGCTTTATATTTGAAGTGTTTTTGTCTCAGAGATAGCTAGAGAGCAAGCTGGTAATTACAAGTGTAGCTTAGAGTTTCAAGGCTTGTAAGTGAAGTGGCAGTCCATTGTCACTGAAGGCTCATTTTCCCAACCGTGTGGAGTTTTTTTATAAGATGAAGATGGAAAGGTGGGAAAAAATAGTTTTAAGTGGGTATTTGTTAAAGGGTTGAAAATGTAAGCAAAGTGGGGGAAAGCCTATGAATCATTTCTTGATATTACACTTTTAAAAAAATGATTTATACCTTCTCTTTGATTTAGGAAGTAGCAGAAAACATGTTCAGTCCTAGGCTGCTCTTTTTTCAGAAATGAAAAATGTTGATGACTTTAAGGAAAACATTTAAAGTGTGGGAACACAGGTAACATTCCCAAATATCTCGTGATTTAATATTATTTAGTTTCTAAAAGTGTGTTTCCCCCTGAGATCTTGCCAGATGAAGTTCCTACAAAGTATTTTTCATGTTTTACTGAAACTGAAGCACATGGATCACAAAGTGAATCACAGAGCAACAGATTTTCAGGACCACAGTCAGGACTTGATTCACTTCACCTTGATCATGAGCAATTTTTAAAACTTTCTTTTATTTTTAGTGAAATTTCTCATAAATAGAAAAAAGCATAGACAAAAATACACAAAAATATAAAGGATCCTTTGGGCCACTGCCCAGCTTAAGAAATGAAATTAAAAACAGAGATATCCCGCTCCACCCCTCTCTCTATGCCCATGCCCGCATTCCCTTGTGATGACATTTTGTTTCTTTGGTCCCAGAGGTAACCACCCTCCTGAAATTGATAAATTCACTTTTGGGTCACTAACTTCTCCTGTAGTTCTTCATTAATAAGGATAAGGATCTAAACAATGCTAGGCAGTTATCTATGAGATGGAAATGAATGGTATTTGAAAACCAAGAAATAGGCAAAGAGATATAAATTACTGATAGGATATAACTTACTTAGGAAGAATGCCCATCTAACATCTATATACAAAAATATTTCATCTAAGTAGATAAAGTTTGATATTTTTGTTTGATAAAAAGTGAGCCTCAAATTCATCAATTTTTCTGTCTACCAATAGTCCTAAAAGCAGAACTAGAAATCACTCAGGCACCTAAGATTTTTATATTCTCTCTAGATTTTTTTTTTTTTTTAAAGAGAGTGAGCACAAGCAGGGCAGAGGGACAGAGGAAGAGAGAGAGAATCTCAAGCAGAGATCATGGGATCATGACCTGAGCTGAAATCAAGAGTCAGGTGTTCAACCAACTAAGCCACTCAGGTGCCCCTGTTCTCTCTAGATTTAATTTTTGGGTTTTGTTTTCTATTTCCTAGATAATTCATAGGTGGCTGTAAGCTATTTTAATGGAGACTATAGTATATTTCTTATAATTCAGGATTTATTCTATTTGAGTAAATCAGCGCCAGGTCATGAGGGGTCAACATTGACACCTTTGAGAACTACGCCATTGCTTTATTTTATTTTATTTTATTTTGTTTTATTTTACTTTATTTTTTAAGAATTCTTTTTTTTCAGATTTATTTTATTTATTTAAAAATTTTTAAGTTTATTTGTTTATTTTGCAAGAGAGAGAAAGAGCACAAGCAGGGGAGAGGCAGAGAGAAGGAGAGACAGAATCCCAAGCAAGCTCCGTGTCATCAGCACAGAGCCCAATGTGGGACTCAAACTCACAAACTGTGAGCTGAGATCAAGAGTCGGATGCTTAACTGACTGCACCCCTTTTATTTATTTATTTATTTATTTATCTATTTTAATGTTTATTTTTTAGAGAAAGCACGAGGGGGAGGTGCAGAGAGAGAGAGAAAGAGACAGACAGAGGATCTAAAGTGGGCTCTGCGCTGACAGCAGAGAGACCGATGTGGGGCTGGAACTCATGAACTGCAAGATCATGATCTGAGCCAACATCAGACAATCAACTGACCACCCAGACGCCCCAAGATTTCTTTTATTAAATTTATTTTTTTGCACTTTTTTAAAAAGTTTATTTATTTATTTTGAGAGAGACAGAGACAGTGCAAGTGAGGTAGGGGCAGAGAGAAGAGGAGACAGAGAATCCCAAGCAGGGTCCACACTGCCAGAGATCACAAAACTGCTAGATCATGACCTGAGCCAAAACCAAGAGTCAGACGCTTAGCCAACTGAGCCACATAGGCGCCCCAAGATTTTTTATTATTATTTTTTTAATGTTTATTTACTTTTGAGAGAGAGAGACAGGGCATGAGCGGGGTGGGGGGTTGGGTGTGGGGAGCAGTGAGAAAGAGGGAGACACAGAATCTGAAGCAGGCTCCATGCTCTGAGCTGTCAGCACAGGGCCCGATGCAGGGCTCAAACTCACGAACTGTGAGATCATGACCTGGGCTGAAGTCAGACGCTTAACCGACTGAGCCACCTAGGTGCCCCTAGATTTATTTTATTTTTAGAGAGAGAGTGCACGCATGAGCAAGAGAGTGGGGCAGAGATACAGAGAGAGAGAGAATTTTATTTTTTATTTTTGAAAGAGCAAAAATCTTAGGCAGGCTCCATGCTCAGCATGGAGCCGGAGGCAGGGCTTGATCTCATGACCATGGGATCATGACCTGAGCCAAAATCAAGAGTTGAATGCTCAAGCCACCTGGACGCCCCACTACACCTTAGCTTTAAAGGTTTTTACCAAACATAACTGTTTCTTCAGGAAATTTAAGAGGCATTTCAGTGGATGAGTGTGTGGAAAGTCTTATCAGATTCTTTGGAAGGATAAATGTACAAAGTAAATTAAGATTTAAATCATTTGTTTATAGTTCTAGGCCTATAATATAGTAATTCGTTTTAAGCTTTAAAATTGATGGTATTGGGCACCTGGCTGGCTCAGTTGGTAGAGTAGGCAACTCTTGATCTTGGGGTCATGAGTTCGAGCCCCATGTTGGGGGTAGAGTTTACTTAAAAAAATTAATAAAATTGATGGTTCTAAGTTCAGCAAGCTAAGTGAAACAAAATTAGTTACTGGGTATATTGAATATATTTCTTATTATTTAAGGCACTGTAAATGTTTTAGTGGATGCTGATAGATATAAATCATGTCCATGCCCTTGAAGTTTACTTTCTAGCTGAGAATTTAAATATTAAAAGAAAAAATCCAAGATATTTATAAATTTAAGATAATGTGTATTCTTAGGGCATCTAGCTAGCTCAGTCAGTGGGACGTGCAACTCTTGATCTTTGGGTTGTTGGTTTGAGCCCCATGTTGGGTATAGAGATTACTTAAAAATAAAATCTTTAAATAAAAACAAAACAAAAAAACGGATAAGATGTATTTCTTTCTTAGTTGACCGTAGCTTATGTTGGATGTCCAGAGCTGTTAATTAAGAAGAGTCTGCTTTCAAATAAATAACCTTTGCATGGGGAATCATATGCACGTAGATAACATGTTATGTCAGTATCCATCTAGAGTTTTACCATAGGACCTCTCTAACAATTGGTGAATTAATCAATTATTTAAATCCAGAGTAGGAGTTTATGCTGTAGTGTCCATTCAGGAGAATAAGCAATTATCCTCAGTAGTTCGTATAAAATTTTTTTTCCTCGAGTGAAATATGTCCATAGGAGAAGCTTGTATATTTACTCAGAGAAAATGTTCAAGTAGTAATACTTTGTAGTTCTTGATCAACGTAAAAGCTCTTTCTGTCTTCACTAAAATCCTTTACTGTGTATCAGATTAAAGCAGCCAGCTAATTATTAGCACATGTCCTTAAATTAGGCACAAGCCGGGGCCCCTGGGTGGCTCGGTCGGTTAAGTGTCCGACTTCGGCTCAGGTCATGATCTTACGGTCTGTGGGTTCGAGCCCCGCGTCGGGCTCTGTGCTGACAGCTCAGAGCCTGGAGCCTGTTTCAGATTCTGTGTCTCTCTCCCTCTGTGACCCTCCCCTGTTCATGCTCTGTCTCTCTCTATCTCAAAAATAAATAAACCTTAAAAAAAAAAATTAAAAGGAAATAAATTAGGCACAAGACCAAGTAATTTTTTTTTTCAATATATGAAGTTTATTGTCAAATTGGTTTCCATACAACACCCAGTGCACATCCCAAAAGGTGCCCTCCTCAATACCCATCACCCACCCTCCTCTCCCTCCCACCCCCCATCAACCCTCAGTTTGTTCTCAGTTTTTAAGAGTCTCTTATGCTTTGGCTCTCTCCCACTCTAACCTCTTTTTTTTTTTTTTCCTTCCCCTCCCCCATGGGTTTCTGTTACGTTTCTCAGGATCCACATAAGAGTGAAACCATATGGTATCTGTCTTTCTCTGTATGGCTTATTTCACTTAGCATCACACTCTCCAGTTCCATCCACGTTGCTACAAAGGGCCATGTTTCATTCTTTCTCATTGCCACGTAGTACTCCATTGTGTATGTAAACCACAATTTCTTTATCCATTCATCAGTTGGTGGACATTTAGGCTCTTTCCATAATTTGGCTATTGTTGAGAGTGCTGCTATAAACATTGGGGTACAAGTGCCCCTATGCATCAGTACTCCTGTATCCCTTGGGTAAGGGACCAAATAATTTTAATAAACTGTACTCTACCATTTAGTCTGGAACTTTCTTTCTCTCTGCCTTTCCATTCTCTTATCTCTAGGTTTGTGTTTTTGTTTTTTCCTTTTTGACCCTTCATATATTTTTCACTCAAAAATTAGCCTCTTTTTTTTTTTTACTTTTACATAGGAATATATTGCTTTAAAAGGTACCATATTAGAATATTTTCCTCTTTCCTACATTCGTTTTCCATCACCTTTTGATTCATTTTGCTCTAAAATTCATAGTTATGGGTTCTCAAGCCCATAATGATGGAGTAATTTGGGGCAAGGTGATTTAGAAATATAGGGTAAAATCAGTAAGGAGAATGTTGGATGGATAAAATTTAATGTAGGTATATAACAATATTAACATAGGAATAAATAATAGATGGGTTAATTAAGAATAAACTACTTCATAACCCTTTGAAGAAAAACTTGGCATTATTTGGTCATGAGAGTTATCAGAGACATTTTTTCATACTTACCGAGGTGTAACAATAAATGGTTTCTTTCGGGAAAGAAGGAACAGGCACACTTTCCACATGTAGTCAGGAATGAGGAGGAAGCAGTAGAATAGGAGTCCGACATGGACTCCTTATAATAGGGTTTTCTGTTATCGAATGTGGCCTGCCAACCACAAATTATTGACCCTTCTCTCTGCTCCAGTGGATTTTCTCAACAGCCCCTTTTTCTCCTTGCAGGAAAACTTGGGAAAGTTTAAGCCTTTTTTCCATGAGAGAATCTATATTTTCTGGCACCTCACTATAAAACCTTACTCTCAACTTGGAATTTTTTTTTTTAATTTTTTTTTTTTAACGTTTATTTATTTTTGAGACAGAGAGAGACAGAGCATGAACGGGGGAGGGTCAGAGAGAGGGAGACACAGAATCTGAAACAGGCTCCAGGCTCTGAGCTGTCAGCACAGAGCCCGACAAGGGGCTTGAAATCACGGACCGCGAGATCATGACCTGAGCCGAAGTCAGCCGCTTAACCGACTGAGCCACCCAGGCGCCCCTCAACTTGGAATTTTTATCAAAAAGTGTACACATTTTGATTCAGTCATGGCTGGAAAACTATTTTACCAGAGTTGGAATCCCAGACCTAACTGTACCTGCAGGTGCAGAGAGAGACTTTCTCCCTATCTTCTCCAGTGCTTTGCCCAATTCTATTTCCTGAAGGTCAGAACCTTGCAGTATTTCCAAGGGAAGTTATGGGCCTGCTCTAGACAAAGCCTGCTTTGTTCAGTAGTGGCAGATTTTGCTTTCTGTAATTTTGTTGTAGTTTTCTAAAACAGTTCTTTAAATCCAATAGTAATCCTCTTTTAGAAGGCAAAAATGAGTAAGTGCAGTAGTGTAAGTACCATAAATTAATGTTCTCCATTTACAAGGTTTTGATGCTGTTAAAATGCTTGTATAAACACAAGATCTGTTTCAAACTCAATGAGCATTAAAAAAAAAAAAATCCCAGAACTATTAGATTATAAAAATAACTGATCACAATATATGTAAGGCAAGTCATGCAAGTGATGCTTAAACTTAAAAAAGGATAATTAACACTTTTTTTTTTTTTTTTTTTTTTTTGAGAGATGGTATAAGTGAATGAGGGGCAGAGAGAGAATCCCACAAGGGGCAGGGAGAAAGAGGGAGGGAGAGAGAAAACTGGGGCTCACTGGAAGCAGGGCTCATGCCCACCTGATGCAGGACTTGAACTCACAAACCGTGAGATCATGGCCTGAGCTAAAGTCAGGTGCTTAACTGACTGAGCCACCCAGGCACCCATAATTGATACCTCTTGATAATGAAGTGTGTATCTTGTTGCATAAAACTATAGATTTTTAAATTTTTGACAAAAAGCTGGTTATTATAAAGGATTTATGGGTAAAATGGGAAAACTTTATACACTTCAAATCTAAACATTTTAAAACTTAATAAGGTACAAGAAATAGAGGTGGGACTAAGACCCCATAATTTTGTTACTTACTATAAACAAGCCTAATGAAGGGGAGAGGGTAGTGAAGGCTGTATTGAAAACTAAGTTTTCTACTGACTCCAGTTGCCTGTGCCTTACTTTACCTTCCAACATGGGTAATTCAGAATTGGTTATAGGGGTGCCTGGGTGGCTCAGTAGGTTGAGCATCAGACTTGATTTTGGCTCAGGTCATGATTTCACGGTACATGAGTTTGAGCCCCTCATTGGGCTCTGCACTATCGTGCAGAGCTTGCTTGGGATTCTCAGTCTCCCTCTCTCTGCCAGCCTCTCTCTCTCTCTCTCTGTCTCTCAAAAATAAATAAACTTGAAAAAATTTGGTTATAAGTCAGGGGCACCTGAGTGGCTCAGTTGGTAGAGCATCTGACTCTTGATTTAGGCTCAGGTCACGATCCCAGGACCTATGTTGGGCTCCTAAACATGGAACCTGCCTAACATTCTCTCTGTCTCTCTCAGAACACCTGGGTGGCTCAGTTGGTTAAGTGTCCAACTCTTGATTTCGGCTCCAGTCATGATCTTACAATTTGTGAGATTGAGCCCGACATCGGGCTCTGTGCTGTCAGCACAGAGCCTGCTTGGGATTCTTCCTCTCCCTCTCTCTCTCTCTCTCTGCCCCTCCTCTGCTTGCTCATTCTCTCTCTAAGTAAGTAAATAAACATCTTTTTTTAATTTAAAAAAAGATTCTCTCTCTGACCATTTCACCTGCTAGCGTTCTCTCTCTCTCTCTCTCTTTAAAAAAAAGAATTGGTTATAAATCAGATTCAGATTTCTGATAACGAACATTATCTTTGACCCATGGCTTTTTGTTTAACCCTGTTTTATCCTTATCTCTAGCAAGTAATGTAGGTGTAATGTATAACTACAGCTAATAGTTAATGAATACTTTATCTGAAGATGAAAAGTGTTAAGTAATTTTTAATAATAATATACATTTGGGGGTACCTGGGTGGCTCAATCAGTTAAGCGTCCAACTCTTGATTTCAGCCCAGGTAATGATCTCACACTTCGTGAGTTCGAGCCCTGTGTTGGACTCCATGCTGACAGCGGGGAGCCTGCTTGGAATCCTCTCTCTCTCTCTCTCTCTCTCTCTCTCTCTCTCTCTCTCTCTCTCAAAAAAAATAAACTTAAAAAAATATTACATGTTTATTAAAAAATCACCCCAGAAATTCGTCTGGAACAACTAAACTGGAACTAAAAAACCTGAATTAATATCGATCAGGAAAAATCTGAGGGTTGAAGAAAGAAAGTAATAGAACTCTGCATAATACATGGTATAAGGAACAAGTCTAGGGGTGTCTGGGTGGCTCAGTCATTTGAGCCCAACTCTCGGTTTCTGCTCAGGTCATGATCTCATGGTTTGTGAGACTGACCCCTTCATCGGACTCTGTGCAGACAACATGAAGCCTGCTTGGGATTCTCTCTCTTTCCCTCTCTCTCTGCCCCTCCACCCTCAAAATAAATAAATAAACATTTAAAAAAAGGAAGAAGAAGCCTATGAAGTATGACGTGCTACAGCTTGAGTGAGGGAGCAGGTAGTTTAAATACCAGGGCATAGTGTCAGGGTACTCCTGAAACCAGAAATTCCAAACTAATTTGATTGGTTATCTTTCTCTCCCAACCTCCACTACCTCCAAAAAACACCAAGATCTCCAACTCTGACATACTTTCCTAGTGGGCTACATGACTCAAAGAAAAAGGTGTTTTCTTTAGGACACACAATCATAAAACTATAGCCAGCATCCTATACCTCGTGTTCTGGCAAACAAAGGGAAACTACCTTGTTTGGGCTCTCATGGAAAACAGAATGGAGCCATAAGGCCATTTTTAATTCCATAACTAGTTTAAACAGAAACAATGGAGTATACAAATGTGACTCCAAGTCTGTATTTCTTAAGTTAATTTATTTATTTTGAGGGAGAGAGAGAGAGAGAAAAAGTGCAAGTGGGGGAGGGGCAGAGACAGAAAAGAGTGAGAATCCCAAGCAGGCTCCGCACAGTCAGATGCTTAGCTGACTAAACCACCCAGGCTTTTTTTTAATCATTAAATTTTCATCATTAAAAAATTCTAAAGGGATGATTTCTAGATTCTTGAATATACTTTTTTTTGTATGATTTTTTCATCTGTCAGTTTCTCTTTCTATTGCAGTTTTGTAAGCAATGCAATTGAATTTTCTTCCTGTCATAGTAAGAAACCTGAGTCACTGAATCCAAGAATGCTACAGAGAGTAGTAGCTTCATTAGATCTGTCAGCTGCAGATATCACGGATTTATGCATACATTCTACACCTGAAAAATTTACATCTGATGACTTTAGGTCATCATTAAATTTGGTCTGTAACTCATTTTGCACAAGGTTTTACTCATGGCAAACAGGGGTGGGTGGTATGCTTAAAAGAATATGGGAGTAGGGGCGCCTGGGTGGCTCAGTCGGTTGAGCGTCTGGCCATGATCTCATGGTCATGATCTCATGGTTTGTGAGTTCGAGCCCTGCATCGGGCTCTGTGCTGACAGCTCAGAGCCTGGAGCCTGTTTCAGATTCTGTGTCTTCCTGTCTCTCTCTGCTCCTCCCCTGCTCGTGCTCTGTCTCTGTCTCTCTCTCTCAAAAATAAATAAACATTAAAAAAAAAAATTTTTTTTTAAAGAATATGGGAGTAGAAAGTATTGTTTGGGTAATCCAAATTCACTCACTTTAACATGTATTACTGCTCCAAATATCGAGGAAATATATCCTTGAGTAGTTTCAGACTGATTTTCATGTGGGAAATAATGCATTTTTATAGGAACATAGGTTTAGGGAGAATTGTTTTCTTTTGTGTACTTATGTATATGCTGGACTTGATTTTGACTCTAGCCATGATCTCACAGTTTGTGGGATGGAGCCTCACATCTGGCTCCACACTATCAGTGCGGAGCCTACTTGGGATCCTCTGTCTCCCTTTTTGTCTGCCCCTCTGCTCGCTCATGCTGTCTCTCGAAATAAATTTAAAAACATTTAAAAAGCACATTAAATATAAATGGACTAAACACTCTAAAGGACAATTGTCAAACTAGATAGAAAAACAAAATCAAGGCAAAAGTTTCATTAGATTGACACAGGGAATTTCATAATGATAAAAGCGTATTTTAATAGAAAGATATAACTCTAAATTTCTATATATCCAATAACATGGCTTTAAAGTATAGGGGCTCAGGGTGCCTGGGTGGCTCAGTTGGTTACGTTACTTTGGCTCAGGTCACAATCTTGCGGTTTGTGGGTTCGAGCCCTGCATCAGGGCTCTTTGCTGACAGCTTGGGGCCTGGAGCATGCTTCAGATTCTGTCTCCCTCTCTCTGCCCATCCCCCACTTGCGCTCTGTCTCTCTGTGTCAAAAATAAACATTAAAAAAATTAAAATAAATAAAGTATAGGGGCTCCTGGGTGGCTCAGTCATTTGAGTATCCGACTTCAGCTCAGGTCATGATCTCACAGTTTTGTGAGTTCAAGCCCTGCATCGGGCTCTCTGCCCCTCCCCCGCTCTTGCTTTCAAAATAAATAAACATTTAAGAATATAAATAAATAAAAATTTTATAAAACAAGGGCACCTGGCTGGCTCAGTCAGAGGAACATGTGGCTCTTAATCTCGGGGTTGTTACTTCTAGCCCCACATTGGGTATAGAGATTACTTAAAAATAAAATCATATTTTTAATTTATTTTTTTAAATTGTTTTTAAATGTTTATCTTAAAGAGACAGTGTGTGAACAGGAGAGGGGAAGAGAGAGAGGGAGACACAGAATCCAAAGCAGGCTCAATGCTCCAAGCTGTCAACACAGAGCCTGACGGCTCGAACTCATGAACCGTAAGATAATGACCCGAGCCAAAGTTGGATGCTTAACTGACTGAGCCATCCAGGCGCCTCAGAAGTAAAATATTAACATATATGTATATGAAAAAAAAAATTAATAGAACTAGAAAGTGAAAGAGACCAATCCATTTTCCTAAGTAGAGATGTTAATATTCCTCTCTCAGTAATTTTTAGAACAAGCTGACAAATCAGAAAGGATATTAATGATTTAGACAACGTGATTAAACAACTTGTCTTCATGGCATACGTAAAACACTACGCTCAACTGCATAAGATCCCATGTTTCCAAAGTGCACATGGAACACAATATAAATCTGGAAAAAAAATAACTGCAAACTTTTTCATTGTTTATTTTTAATTTAAACTATATTCTGAAACTAAGACACAAAGGAAAGACCCTTAACAGTTCTTCTGTAGGAATACTTATGCTTAAGTAGGAAACACTGAATGATGTTAGGATTTTCTACTTTGTTTTTCTTCAGCAAAGAATTAGGTTACATACAGAGCAGGTCTGCCTGTCTCTTTGAACATGCATACCATTTCCAGATAATAATCTGGGATTGGGTTTAACAAACCTGGCTGATCATAGGAATCACCTGTGAAGATTTTTTAAAAATAGATTTCTGGGTTCCACCACCTGGAGATTCTGTATTTTAAAAAGGTAACTGGGCTGATACCAAGTATTTGAATGGATTTAGAAGTTATTGTAATGATGCTGTACTTGTCATATGGAGGGGAGGAGTGTGGAGAATATAAGAATATATGAAAATGTTATAAGAATGAATGAATTTGGGATAATAATTAGGTCAGGGCTGGGTGGCTCAGTGGCTGAACCCCCCACTGCATAAGGCAAGAGGCATATATGCTTCTAAAAGTTTTATAAACATGAAAAGCAAGCACATTTGTATAAAATATCAAAGAAAAAGAGCTGTTCTCTCTCATTTTTTAATTTATTTTTTTATTTGAAAAAAAATTTAATGTTTATTTATTTTGAGAGAGAGTACAAGCAGGGGAGGGGCAGAGAGAGAGGGAGAGAGAATCCCAAGCAGGCCCAATGCAGGGCTCAAACTCATGAACCATGAGATCATGACCTGAGCTGAAATCAAGAGTCAGACACTTAACCAACTGAGCCAACCAGGTGCCCCTTTCTCTGCTGTTCATATTCAGTGACCATATTCGGTAACTTTCTTTACACAAAGAAAGAGGAGGGCTATTCTTAGCAGTAGATGTGATGGCAGACATATTTGTTTTTATTATAGCTATTGGTATTTTACACGCGCACGGTACTTTTGAATATAAACTGAACTTGTCTTGAGTTCATATGGCCAGCAGACATAAATATGTTTGAAGATATCCTGATTTTACTGTTTTGAATATATAAGAGAAAGGGGACACATAAATCCATTGTATATAAGGAAGAATTCAAAGGGATGAACTAAGTTCTACCTCTGAAAGTGGTTAGACACCTGGCAAGATAGACAGTAAGCCAGATTGGCTGTTTCATTCAAGGACTTGTCTGTGAATCCACTCTCACCTAAAATTCCTGAAGACTTCTGGCTGCTTTTCCTTGTAAAAAATAGCACCTAGCACTCACGTCTTCTTTCGTATTGTTAGTTGTTTTGTTTTTTGAGTTTTTATATTATCTTCCTTAGTGCTTTTAATCAAACAAGCATTTTCCTGTGTGTCATTTGGAGCTGAGTGAAGTTCATTCAGTAGGTGGGTCAGCAGGACATTTCAAGTTTCAGTCTCTCCTTGCCTCTAGCAAGTAAGGAGACTATGAACAGCGTATGGTACTTAGCTCCATTTCTGAAAGTGTTATCATTAACATATGTTAAATATTATATTGTATGGTATATCTGAAATGTCTTGAGGTCTCATTGACATCTCATGATTGGGAGAATACGGTCTTAAAGCATTGGCTCTTCAAAGCAACACCACGTGGGGTGCCTGGGTGTCTCAGTCAGTTAAGCGTCCGGCTTTGGCTCGGGTCACGATCTCGCGGTTCGTGGGTTTGAATCCCACATTGGGCTCTGTGCTGATAGTTCAGAGCCTGGAGCCTGCTTCGGATTCTGTATCTACCTCTTTCTCTGCACCTTCCCCACTCATGCTCTGTCTCTCGCTCTCTTACTCTCTCAAAAAAAAAACATTAAAGAAGCAACACTAGAGGCGCCTGGGTGGCCCAGTTGGTTAAGCGTCCCACTTTGGCTCAGGTCATGATGTCACCACTCGTGGGTTCGAGTCCCGCATCAGGCTCTGTGCTGACAGCTCAGAGTCTGAAGCCTGCTTCAGATTCTGTGTCTCCCTCTCTCTCTCTGCCCCTCCCCCGCTCACACTCTCAGAAATAAATAAGCACTTTTATAAATAAATAAATAAATAAATAAGCAAGCAAGCAAGCAACACATATATTTGCCCATGTGCCACCTCTGGGTCTCCATCCCAGGCACCACTGGGGGAATTTCTGTCACAGGAGATGTTCTGATGTCCGTGGCAAGTAAACTTATAAAAATATGGTCCAGCGTTAGAACAATGAGATTCTCTTGCATATCATGGAAGTAATTAAAGTAGTTGAGACTCAGGATGTGTTCGAGTAAATCCTGTACCTGAAGAAAAGAGGCTCTGTCCTCTCCTCTCAATCTGTTGCACTTCAGTAACCAGGACCCTGTTTTGCCTGGCATCAATACACAGTCAAATAATGCATCTAGCAGTCACTGCTGCACTCTAAACATGACAATTGTGTAAAGTCTGACTTTTCATCAGCAGGCTTCCCTAAGACTCCCGTTTATCAACCAAAAAAGATTGAATTTTGCAAGTGTTTCTTAACAAAAAATTAGTGCTTGTTGATTATGTATTTTCTTTCATGAAAAAATATCTACAGTATTAAAGGAAATAATTTTTGAAGTGCATATGTTATGCCCGTTTATCCTCCCCAAGAAGAGCATTATTTGCTTCAGATGTGAAATTGTGTACAATAAACATGTTAACTTATTACATGTGATAATATACTGTGTGGTCCTTGATGTATTTCTGTAAAGTAAAGGTTCCACTTTAATTTCAGGATGGTTATTCCACATGACTCTTTTTTTCTTCTCCTCTAGACTTCTCCAGAGAACCCTGGGACAGTAGGTGGAGTGCAAAGCTGTATTGTGTTGCCTTCCTGCTTTTTTTGTTGCTTTCCTGCTTTTATTTTTTTATATTATTATTATTATTCTTGGCCCAGTCTTGGCTGCTCTTTTTTCTGCCACTAAAGCTAACTAACTAAAATCCTGCATGTGTGGTCATTATGAGAAACTCATGGCCATTCGTTTCAGTCCTGCACATACACCATGTCAGTTATGTTTCTTGTCATATCCTTAAGATCAGGATTGTCCCTAAAGCAATATTGTCATAGGCAAACTGGAATCTCACCTCTGATTTCCAAAAAGATTTCATTTAAAAAGAATTTTTTTTAAGTTTATTTATTTATTTTGAGAGAGAAAGAGAGAGAGAGCACGAGCACGAGCAGGGCAGGGACAGAGAGAAAGGGAGAAGATTCCAAGCAGGCTCCAAACTGTCAGTGCGGAGCCTAGTGTTGGACTCGAGCTCACAAACTGTGAGATCGTGACCTGAGCTGGAACCAAGAGTTGGACACTTAACTGACTGAGCCACCCAGGAGCCCCAAGATATTTCTTTTTTCTTTTTTTTTTTTTTTTTTTCCATGTTCATTTATTTTGAGAGGGGTGCAGAGAGAGAAGGGGAAAGAGAGAATCCCAAGCAGGCCCCATGCTTTCGGTGTGGAGTCCAACACGGCGCTCAACCCCTCAAACTGTAAAATCATGCCCTAAGCCGAAATCAGGAGTCGGATGCTTAACCAACTGAGCCACCCAAGTACCCCCAAAAAGATTTCATTTTCAAGCACTCTCTCTGTAATGCTCCAGGCCCCGTCCAGCGCTCCAAACCTAGGGTCTTGTGAAGGAAGAAAATAATCTGAAAAACAGATACAAGTAAGGTGTTAACACTTACTGTGTTACCCCCTCTGAACTGTTAATGTCCTGAGAGAGGAGGGCAGAGGGAGTGAAGTGTTTAGTAGAGAATGATGACTCCCTCACTAAAGATGGAACCCCCTGCTTCAGTGACATGGGAGGCAGTAATGTTAGCTGGGGAGGGCCTCCCCCACGCCAAGAGGATGACAATGGCAACAGCAATAGGCCGCACTGGGGCCAGATCTCATGCATATTGAAAAGACATCCACATTCGTGTGTTTGTGTGTATGTGCGCACGCATGTGTGAGTACGCACGCCTTTAGAGGTTTTGAGCTGGTTATGATCATCTCATTGAATTTTTGTCCTAAAATGATGTCAGCTTGGTTGGTTGTTTTTCCCTGTTAGTTATTTATCTGTTACGGATTTTGATGTTTGGTGTCCATGTGATGATGTCCAGGAATCTGTCTGCATGATTGTTTATCATTGCTCTGATCTTTTCCAACTACCACAGGAAGAGAGGGGAAGGGACCTTATAGAGATTATCCTGAAATAATAAATTGGCTGTTCCTTTCCCTGTGTGCCTTTCATCGTATCACAGAAGAAGCAGGCCAGCCCACCGCAGACCCAGGCATGGTCATGGACAGTGTGGAAGCAGGAGACATGACGCCTCCCATCAAAAGGAAGAGCAAGTTCTCAGGCTTTGGCAAAATCTTCAAGCCCTGGAAATGGCGGAAAAAAAAAAGTAGTGATAAATTCAAAGAGACATCAGAAGGTGAGATAATGTTCTGAGTTAAAGAGTTTCTTATTTTAGAAGTACCTAACTTTTCATTCTCTCCCCAAGCTATTAGAACCCCCTATTTGAAGAAGGAATTCAAGCTTTTAGAAATAAAACCCAGCGGTCACTCACTAAGCCTTACATACTGTAGCCTCATCCCCAGATTGCTATTTTAATGGCCTTAAAGTTTATCAAGTGATGAATAAGGATAGTTCCTTTTGGAAATGCTGCTTTCCCAATAACACAGGATATGAAATAAATTAAGTTTAAATTTGAAGTTCGTTTTCCTGTTCTTTCTTTACAGAAGATAGAAAATTGAACCACATTATTCTTTTGTCTGTCAAGTTAGAATGCTTAACGTTGACCTTTAACTGCTACATTGCTGAGTGTTTTCCAATTTAATGTTAGTTTTAGAGCGGAAAATATCTATGCGAAAACCGAGAGAAGAGCTGGTTAAAAGAGGGGTTCTTTTGGAAGACTCTGAGCAGGGTGAGTTTGTAAATAAACTACATATGTCTGTCTCGGTACACTTGTTGTTTGATCCTGACTAGGTATTTGAATTTTCTTTTGTTATTGATATTGTTGGGAGGGAGAAGAGATTCTTTAAAACTGTTCATGCATCTGGAATTTTTTTTTTTTAATTTCTATAAAAAGAGAAAAAACAACTCAGTGAAAGAATCTCCAGAAGCACTGGGCAGTTCGCTAAAGAATACATACAAATGGGGGCACCTGGCTGCCTCAGTCGGTGGAGCATGCAACTCTTGATCTCAGGGTCGAGTTCCACCCTCATGTTGAGCATAGAGATTACTTAAAAAAATTTTTTTAATACTTTAGCCTAAACTACCTATCCATGAAACCTGGAGGTATGCATATCTATGTGCCAGCATGTCCAGAACTTGGTATATACTCAACAAAAACATGCATACATGGGTATCAGGAGACATATACATACAAATATGCTTGTAGCAGCAATATTTACTAACAGTAGAACAAAATTGGAAACAATCCAAATGTCTACTGATAATAAAACATAAAAACAATTTGTGGGGGCACCTGGGTGGCTCAATCAGTTAAGTGTCTGACTCTTGATTTCAGCTCAGGTCATGATCTCATGATACCTGAGACTGAGCCCTGCGTTGGGCTTTGCGCTGACAGGGCAGAGCCTGCTTGAGATTCTCTCTCTGTCCCCCTCTTTCTGCCCCTCCCCTGCTTGTGCTTCCTCTCTCTCTCTCAAAATGGATAAACATTAAAAAAAAGAATATCCAATAGAAGAAAAGATGGTTTCTTCAACAAATGGTGTTGGGAAAACTGGACAGCTACATGCATAAGAAAGAAACTGGACCACTTCCTTACACTATACATAAAAATAAATTCAAAATGGATCAAAGACCAGGGGGCGCCTGGGTGGCTCAGTCAGTTGAACATCCAGCTCTTGATTTCAGCTCAGGTCATAATCCCAGCTTTGTGGGATCAAGCCCCGCGTCAGGCCTTGCAGTGAGTGTGGAGCTTACTTGGGATTCTCTCTCCCTCTGCCCCTCTTCCTGCTCATGTGCTCGCCCTTTGTCTCTAAATTTAAAAAATTAAAAAAAAAAAATTAAATAAAAAAAATGGAATAAAGATCTAAATGTGAGACCTGTGACCATAAAATTCCTAGAAGGGAATATAGGCAGTAATCTCTTTGGCATCTCCTATAGAAACATTTTTCTAAATATGTCTCCTTTCACAAGAGAAACAAAAGCAAAATTAAACTATCGGTACTCCACCAAAATAAAAAGCTTTTGCATGGCAAAGGAAACCGTCAACAAAACAAAAAGATAACATGCCAGGGGCGCCTGGGTGGCGCAGTCGGTTAAGTGTCCGACTTCAGCCAGGTCACGATCTCGCGGTCTGTGAGTTCGAATCCCGCGTCAGGCTCTGGGCTGATGGCTCGGAGCCTGGAGCCTGTTTCTGATTCTGTGTCTCCCTCTCTCTCTCTGCCCCTCCCCCGTTCATGCTCTGTCTCTCTCTGTCCCAAAAATAAATAAAAAACGTTGAAAAAAAAATTAAAAAAAAAAAAAAAAAAAAGATAACATGCCAAATGGGAGAAGATATTTGCAAATGATATATTCAGTAAAAGGTCAATATCCGATGAAATATGTAAAAAACTTCTACAACTCAACACCAAAAAAACAAATAACCCAGTTAAAAAATAGGCAGAAGACATGTATAGACATTTTTCCAAAGAAGAGATACAGATGGCCAACAGATACAAGAAGATACTCAGCATCACTAATCATCAGGGAAATGCAAATCAAAACCACAATGAAATAGATACCACGGCATACCTATCAGAATAGCTAGAATCAAAAACAAGAAATAACAGGTGTTGGCAACGATGTGGAGGAAAAGGAACTCTCATACACTGTCGGTGGGAATATAAACTGGTGCAGCCACTATGGAATACAGTATGGATGTTCCTCAAAAAAATAAAAACAGAATTACCATATGACCCAGTAATTCGTCTACTAGGTATTTACCCAAAGAAAACGAAAACACCATTTCAGAAAGATACATGCACCTCCATATCTATTGCAGCGTTATTTATAATAGCCAAGGTATAGAAACAAATGTCCACCCATTGATGAATGAATAAAGTATACACACACATACAATGGAGTATTAGCCATTAAAAACAAATGAAATCCTGCCATTTGCAGCAATGTGGATGGATCTAAGGATATAATGCTAAGTGAAATAAGTTAGAGAAAGACCTACCATATGATTTCACTCATATGTGGAATTTAAGAAACAAATGAACAAAGGAAAAAGACACACCAAAAACAGACTCTTAAATATAGAGAATAAATTGGTGGTTGCCAGAGGGGAGGTAGGGGGTTGGGTCAGTGAAATAGGTGATGGGGCTTAAAGAATACACTTATCATGATGAGTAGAGTATAGAATTGTTGAGTCATTATATTGTACACATGAAACTAACACTGGATGCTATTTAACTTGAATTTAAAAATACATAAAAAAAATTTTTTTAAAGGACTTTCAGGGGCGCCTGGATGGCTGAGTGGGTTGAGCATCCATCCGACTTTGGCTCAGGTCATGATCTCACAGTTCTCACATAAGTTCAACCAACCCACGTTGGGCTCTTTGCTGTCAGCACAGAGCCCACCTCACATCCTCTGCCCCCTCTCTCTGCTCCTCCCTCACTCGCAGTGTGCCCTCTCTTTCTATCTCTCAAAAATAAGTTTATTTATTTAAAAAATAAAAGAGGGGTGCCTGGGTGGCTCAGTCGGTTAAGTATCTGACTTTGGCTCAGGTCATGATCTCATGATTCATGAATTCAAGTCCCGCTTGGGGTGAGTTGCTGCCCTGTTTCGGCTGAACCCACAAGTCACGCTTGGGCTGAGCCCTGCTTTTCTCTCTCTCTCTCTCTCTCTCTCTCTCTCTCTCTCTCTCTCTCTCTCTCTCTCCCCCCCTCTGCACCTTGTCAGATTCTCTCTGCTTCTCTGCCCCTCACTCATTTGTGTCCCCTGAATGAATGAATGAATGAAATTTAAAGTAGACAATCCTAAATAAATAACTTGAGAGATAACTGACCACTTTTGCATATATTTTCCTAGCACATGCTGAGTAGAAACCAATTAATAATGTGTCTTAACCTTTCACTGTATGGTTTTCAAAAGTAGCAGTCTTTTTTGGCTTTGAAATGAGTCCTTGGTTTATAATCTAGAAATCCTATTTTTGTTAAGGCTGGGCTGTATTAACATAGTGGCAATTTACTGCATTTGCATAGTTGTCAATTTGCTACCTTGCCTGTTTTATTTTTTATTTTTTAATGTTTATCTATTTTTGAGAGAGAGAGTGCGGACAGGGGAGGGGCCGAGAGAGAGGGAGACACAAGATATGAAGCAGGCTTCAGGCTCTAAGCCGTCAGCACAGAGCCCGACGTGGGGCTCAAACTCAAGAACGGTGAGATCTTGACCTGAGCCAAAGTCAAATACTTAACCGACTGAGCCACCCAGGCACCCTGCTACCTTGCCTGTTTTAAAATAGTTGTCAGAATACTTTAGCTTGAGAAATATATTTTCATTTAGCACTCATTTGCTGTAGACTCTTCACTACTTTCAGCCCAAGCTCTACCTCTTACTGACACTGCATAGATAATGGTTCTATTTAGTCTAGTAGAAAGTGGTGGGTTGGGTGAAGGAGACTAGTTTCTGAGAACTTACTTCTATTACTACTATAAAAATCCAAATAATCTAGATCTGAATCATACACTCAAACAGGAAAGGGGAGAAAAGAGATAAGAAACGTTAGAAATCACCAGCTCTTCTCCCTGTCTGATCACACCAGTCCATCAGTCTTGCTCTTTTCTTTTTGACCTTGCAGGTGGTGAGGATCCAGGGAAATTGAGCCATGCCATGTTAAAGAATGGCCATACCACCCCCATAGGGAGTACCACATCTTCTAGTTCAGTCCAAGCAGATGAAGAGTCAGGAAGAATAACAAGTCTTAGGAAACCTGTTCCAGAAGAGGACCCAAAGAAGCGACTAGGTAAGAAACTCCCAATTTTTGAGTGTAAGAGCCATGGATCAATCATTCTTGTTTAACTCAGGGTTTTGCTAGAGCCAGGGGGGAAATAAAATCCAGAGGGAATTCTTTTCTCCTTTAGCAATTCCTCAACTAGTTGCAACTGTAAGTGGAATTTTCCCTTTCTCATTCTTGCATTCACAAAATACCTAATTTGTAATTCTCAAGGACGGAAGAGAATGTTAAGTGTCAGATACCCGTAGGACTTTTTTGCGCTATACATTCCTCCTCTCCCACCTGTGGGATTCTGTGCCTCCTCCAGTTGCCCGGCCCTTGTGTGAAGAATCAGTCCCATACAGGCCTCTCTTACTTTGAGATTGTGATTGAGAGAAAGTGTCCTATACTTTAAGTATGTTGAGGTTGGGGAACTTTGCCTGTAAACGAATCTACACGTTAAATAATGGAGGAAGTTGACCACAAGTCTATAGATGTGTTAGCTTTTTTCAGTCTATCTTGTTATTCTTTTTTCTCTTCTAAATCATATCTGTCATTATTACACAGGCTCGACTGGAAGCCAGCCTAATTCCGAAGCAGAGTCCGTTCCTGAGAATGTACCCAAACAGCCCTTACTTCCCCCTAAAAGACCCTTGTCCTCTTCTCACGAAGCAAACGAAGGGCAAGCAAAGGATGCCACTTCCTCTGGCGGCGCGGCAAGGTCCATCTCCTCCACCTCCACTGCCGCCTCCACCTCAGCACCTGCCGCCACCACTCCTGCCACCAACCCAGCAAAAACTGTTAGTTCCTCTGTCCCCCCCTCCCCAGCGCCCAGGACTCTGCCTGCCACTCCTGCCAGCACTAACACTACTGCCACCCCGAGCCTCACTCATACGGTCCCTGCCAAGCAGCCCCCTATCCCTCCCCCTAAACCAGCTCACAGAAATAGCAACCCTGTCATTGGTAAGTAAGTCTTGAGGTTTCCATTGCTCGGGGTTTGGTTTGGTTTGATTTTGGATGGTGGTTTTATTGGAAAACTGGTATAATACTGATTTGGTCTGTGAGAGAGTTCTCCATGTCATGTCCCTTTGGATGCCCTCGATACGGAGAAAAGTCTTGAAAATGAGGCAGATAACTAGGAATGAAAACAGACAGGGAGCGGATATCACTAAAACTAAGCTCCAGTTTGGTCAGGAGTGGTGGGGAGTATCTATTTTCCTAAAACAGTATTTCTGAAATACGGTTTATAGTTGGGGGACTGGATGTGAGGACCACAACAGGTTCTGACCTGCGTGGAGAAAAGGGTTGTTTTTGGTTTTTTTTTAACCTACTTTAAACCACCAGCATCTGCCTTTAGCATGAGCCCAACAGATAAAAAGGTGATTGTATAGATGCCTGTGTAACTTATGATTCAGTGTCTGGCATGATACCTTCATGCAAACTGCAAAAGATATTATTCAAAGTGTCTTGATAAAATCATGTTTTTATCTTGGGAAGAGTCAAGAATGCTACTCTTAGTAAAATAAGTGGCAGAAGAAAGAAAACTTGGAAGATAACCAGCACACTTACCAGTTTAGTAAATTTTTTTTTAAGTTTATTATTTATTTTGAGAGAGAAAGAGCTGAAGAGGGGCAGAGAGAGAGGGAGAAACAATCCCAAGCAGGCTCCGTGCTGTCAGTACAGAGCCCAAAACGGGGCTCAGTCTCATAAATTGTGAGATGAAGACCTGAGCCAAAATCGAGAGTACTAAGCCACCCAGGTGCCCCGATTTAGTACATTTTTTTATATTTGCCTGAAGTCCTGTTTAGGTCTGCTTTTCTGTACATAATTGCAGACCTTCTTAGAGGAAATTATGAGAAGGGGAGGAGAGGAAAGAGGTAGTTTTTCAGGAAAAATAATACAAGGCTTAGTACTGCTTGAAGTTCTTGTTCGTGATTGAAGGGAGGAATAAAGTACGCTCGTTAAACAGTTAATACCGCCAACTTGTGTGGGTTGACAAGAACCCTGAAAAACAGGCTTAGAATTCATTGTGAGTATGACAGGTTGGAGTAGCTTGATTACAGAAAGGACGGTGGTTATTATTGTTATCACCAACCTAGATGGACAGTCTGTGTTGACTTATCTCTGAGGAACTTGAGCTGCTTTCATATACTTGGCTGTCAGAGCCTCCTTGTGAAGTAGGAAGCCGATTTTATCTATTATATGGTTAGGGCAATTATAACATGAAGAACTTGTGACTCACTCAGGGTTGCAGTTAATGAGAAATAGAAACCAAACATAGGCTTTTCAGCTCTTGAGCCCAGACTTCTGTCCTGTACACCGATATTCTCAAACTGCTGTCTAGACAAGCTCTCTTCTCCATCAACCTAGAGGACTTGTGAAACACAGATTGCTGGGCCCTGCCCTTAGAATTTCTGAATCAGTAAGTCTAGGGTGGGCCTGAGAATTTGTGTTTCTAATAAGTTCCCAGATGATACTGATGCTACATATATGGGGACCACACATTGAGAACCATTGCTCTAAAGCAGTAATACTTCACTCTTTTCGGGGTAAGACAGTTATAAAAAATAATAATATGTGTACTGTAACCTGGGCTGAACCTTAGAGGCCATGCTTGGCCTAAGGTGAATAGCCCAAAGCAATAGGCCTTGTGACTGGGGGATCAACATCAGTCGTGAGTGGTCCTCAGCAGAAGGAGAAAAACAGGAGAGTTTTTATAAGTTTTTATTAAGGCTAAATAGCTATGATTTAAAGGACTACCCTTTATTCTGAAATTATGACCTTCCTAATTCTTTGATGTTTAAAAAGCCATTTCTTGCATGAAAGGATTCTGTTCACAAATGGTTTGCTTAGTATGAAGTCTTGGAAATATTAAAAATTGACAACCTGAGGTTGGTTGAGAATTTCATTTTAGTTTTATTGGTTCATGAGATCCAAACATTTGGAAACTACTGCTTTAGACATTGCTATGTCTACTGACAGGCATAACAGTGTTAGGACTACGAACTAATTAGGACAGAGGGAGGACCATCATAAATAGCTGAACAGATGAAGGGAATTTGTAACCCCTCCAATGAGCATTCTGGCATCTTCCCCTCAAAACTACAACCAAGTGTCCTTGCAGGGATAAATATAAGACAGTTCATTTCCTTAACATTTTGAGGTATGTGTGAGTATATATATATATTTTCCTTAAATCACCAAAGATAATTTACCTTATCAATTCAAACAGTAAAATAATCAAATTTGGTCCCGTCGGGTGTAGATTTTGTTGCAAATGGAATTTATAACTGCTATTTTTAGAGAGGCAACAAAAGTCCAGTCTACCCAAAAATAATCTCTTTCATTGAAGCTAAAATTAATATTTTTTTAAATTTTCATATTTAAAAGTAGTATTTTTTGTGTGTGTATGCAATGTTTTTCTAGAAAGTCTTTTAAAAATTTAAGGGATGCCTAGGGGCGCCTGGGTGGCGCAGTCGGTTAAGCGTCCGACTTCAGCCAGGTCACGATCTCGCGGTCTGTGAGTTCGAGCCCCGCGTCAGGCTCTGGGCTGATGGCTCGGAGCCTGGAGCCTGTTTCCGATTCTGTGTCTCCCTCTCTCTCTGCCCCTCCCCCGTTCATGCTCTGTCTCTCTCTGTCCCAAAAATAAATAAAAAACGTTGAAAAAAAAAAAAAATTTTAAGGGATGCCTGGGTAGCTCAGTCAGTTAAGCGTCCAATTTTTGGTTTCCACTCAGGTCATGATCTCACGGTTCTTGTTTTTGAGCCCCATGTCATTCTCCACACTGACAGTGTGGAGCCTGCTTGGGACTCTAATCCCTCTCTCTCAAAAATAAATAAACATTTTTTTTTTAATTTACTTAAGATATATAACACTGTATGTTATTTATACTGGAATTAAATTTTTAAGTGCATTTGGGCATTTATAATATATAAAAAGCTAAAGGTTATTAAAATAATATAGAGCTAGGGGCGCCTGGGTGGCTCAGTCAGTTGGGCATCTGACTTCGGCTCAGGTCATGATCTCACAGTTCATGGGTTCAAGCCCTGTGTCGGGCTCTGTGCTGACAGCTCGGAGCCTGGAGCCTACTTCGGATTCTGTGTCTCCCTCTCTCTGCCCTTTCCCCTCTCATGCTCTGTCTCTCTCTGTCTCTCAAAGATGAATAAACGTTAAGAAAAAAAAAAATTAAAAAAAATAATATAAAGCTAATTTATTCACAATAAATTATGATTATCTCACATATTTAAATTATTTTCATAATTTAGCCTATGGGCAAGTAGGTATGCCTAATAAAATGTATATATAGTTCAAACTGAAAAAAAATTACTTATGATAAGTGACATTAAAACATTATCAAATTAGCTAGCTTTTTACTTTAAATGCTACCAGTAGAGTGGGACTTAGGGCAAGTAAATTTTTATTTCAGGGAACCTTGAGGTGTTGCTCTCTAGGTAAGACATCTGGAACCATTTGAAAACAAGTGGTGTGACCAAAATTAGGGTTTTGAGTGAAGGATGAGGGGTTGGTGGTCAAGAGACCTACTATTTAATTACTTTGCAGGATTAGCTCCTGCGTGATATGATGATCCATTTCTTAAAGGCCATTTGGAGCCCTCCAAAGGGACTTTGCTGACTCAAAACCTCAGTCATTGCGGGCTTGGGGGAATCACATAGGGGTGCATACTGTCCTGATACAGGGTAGGAGCCTCTAGTCTCATAAACGTGTATCGAGGATCCACTGTGTGCCAAGCACTATGCCCACCTCTGTGGGTATGCTGATGGAAACAAGGAACCTATAGTAGAGTGGGGAGTGCGGATGAAGGTTTGGGTGTAAAGGATAAGAGGTATGGACAGTAATAAGAATCACAAAGACAGTGGGATCTAGAGGATGGAGTCTAATGATAAGACCTGGGAACTAGCTGAGCCCCTCCCTGTGTGTTGTCTGATCTTGGCAGGTCACCTACCTAATTTCTGTGGCTTCAGCTTTTCCTTTTGTAAAATGGTAAAGATAATCTCCCGTGTAAGGAGAATCTGAAGTTAAGGATAGCAGAGCACTTTGATTTTCTCAAAGACCTTTGTATTTGCTATAAAAAGTCAGGATGTCATTACTGCTAATTTTATAATGCAGAGCTGGGATATCTAGATGTTATTATTTATCAAGCTGTGGTAACAATGCCTGATGGTGTTTGGGGTTTTTGTTGTTTTTTTTTTTAGGGCTACCTTCATGTCTAAATTTTTTAATGGCATTCTGTTAGACAAAAAAACTTACCCACATTCTTTATCTCTTTATATTAACTTTATCTACCTCAAGTCATAAAAAGTTGTCATGTTAGAGCAAAGAAGTAAGAATTACTTTTCATCAGAGTATTAAGGTAGTGGTCTTCCTGCATGCCTGTACATTTATTAGGCTTCCTAGGTACCTAAATACAAATTTCATTTCGGCACGCGATATCTAGGATGTGGCAAAGTCAGGAAATGGATTGGTTTGCCTAAAAGCTGAGAGTAAGCTCAGTTCTAATCTAGCCCTTAGGCTGGCCCCTCATTGTGAAGCCATCTTAAATTGAGGTGTTATTCTCTCTTTTCCAGCTGAACTGTCCCAGGCAATAAACAGCGGTACATTGTTATCAAAACCGTCCCCACCTTTACCACCAAAGAGAGGCATTCCGTCAGCCTTGGTACCCACCTTGGAGTCTCCTGCCACCGCCACCGCCACCGCCACCTCCACAAAAGCACCATCTGATCACAGAGAAAAGAGCACATGCTCTGTGGGCTCTGAACCACTGTTGATGATCCCACCTCTCTCTCCGTCCCCACCGCTGCCTACTCATACACCTCCTGAACCCCCACGGTCCCCTCCATTCCCTGCTAAGACTTTTCAAGTTGTGCCAGAAATTGAGTTACCACCGTCCTTAGACCTACCCCACCTACCCCAGGAGGTTTCCCAGCAGGAAGATCAGAAAAAGGAAGTGCCTAAGAGAATGTTGGACCACAGCTTTGGAGAGCCTCATGTACCCTGTAGGCTGCCTCCACTCCCACTGCATATCCGAATCCAGCAGGCCCTGACCAGCCCGCTTCCCATGACTCCTCCCTTGGAGGGCTCTCACAGAGCTCACTCCTTGCTCTTTGAGTACAGTGACAACTTTTCTGAGGACAGCAGCACCCTAGGTCGGACCAGGTCACTTCCCATCACTATTGAAATGCTGAAAGTGTGAGTGCCTTTAAAGCTTGCCTTTTGTTTCCTCTTCTTTACTCTAGGTAGCCCTTCTTGGGAAAAATTACTTATAAAAAGAAAATGTGAATAAATTTAAAGTAAGAATACTCAACAAATAAGACACGTTCTAAAGTTTGGACATTTTTTACTCTGCTGATTTCTATAACATTGTTTCCATAGCAGTCACAAACATCTGTACTTGAAAATTAAAACCACTTTATTTTTTGTACATGATACAAGGGAAGCAGTGTAACAGGGTACTTAAGGAGCATTGATGTTGGAGTAAAATAGCTCTGGGTTCAAATCCCACCTCCACCTCTTCCTGGCTTGTAGTAGTGTACGTTACTTAACTTTTCTGCTCTTGAGCTGTCTACGCATAAACGGAGTAATCCCCACCCATAGGCTTGTGAGGATGAAATTCGACAAATCTGAAAGTCTGGGACCTGGCACCTGAACTCGGTGGAGCGGGACAGAGAGCAGTCTGGAGAAAAAGAAGGGAGCTCTGAAAGATAGCTCAGTGTTCCAGCCTCATAGACTGGACCTGGCCATTGTATTCTCTCCCTCATCTGTCCCCAGATACCTTGCCTTTTTAAAATTCCAACGATGTGTGACTAAAGGTTAACACTTTTTGGCCATTTGGAGATTTGCCTTGCTAGCTAAAAGAATTGTTACAGAGCTGTTGCGGCATACTGCTAATTAGTTGCTTTGCCATAATCTTTGTACCTGCGGGTATAATTTTTTTACTTCCTGGAAAGAGACCGCTTAGGAGTTCAAGATAGACTAAGTCACAGTTTTATGCCTGCACAATAGAAAGGGGAGAAGTTAGTTTTCATCTTTGCTTCTTTGGATTAGATTATCATCTTGTCCCACTCCATTGTTAAACCAAGGGAAATAAATGGGTTAAATGTCTTTATTGCATATCTTCCATGAGCCAGATACAGTGTTAGATGCTCTGTGGTCTTCTCACTTAATCAGCCCAAAACAGACTTGAATCTCACATGTAGATCATTAGGGCCCTGTGTGCCAAACACTAATACAGTCTAGAATTTATCTGTTTGTCACAACAAGCCTCGGAGGTAAGTATCATTCACATTTACAGAAAAGCTAAATAACTTACAAGCTATGAATAAGTTGTAGAGCTAGGATTTAAACCCAGAGCCTTTTAGATTAATAGCTGCTAAAAAGTTTCTTAGCAAGATGGTTAAAGTTAAGGGAAGGAATAAATTTTTTCATTTGTGGAGTTTTCCATAGTTATTCAGTACTTTGCCATGCAAATCAGTTACCTGTTATGTTTCTGAAAGGAAAACATAATTATATTCATTTGTTAGTCCAGACGATGAAGAGGAGGAGGAGCAGACCCCCCCATCTGCATTCACTGAAGATGTGGCATCTACCTCAGTTGTTCCCAAACTGCCACGGTGTCTGCAGGAAGAGGAGGAAGAGAAGGAGAGTGACTCTGATTCAGAAGGTCCCATTCAGTACCGAGATGAAGAGGATGAAGAGGAGAGCCATCATAGTAAGAAAGGGAAAAGCACAGGAGAGAATTATTTTACCGATAAAGCTGCTCTTAGCAAATATAAGACGAATGGAAATAGGCACTCTCTCCCATCAGGTCATCTGGTAACTGATACTGGAGGCCATTGTGAAGGAGCCTTGTCCCTGCTGTTCCCACTCTTCTAACAAGGCAGTGAGAGGGAGCCAAGTAGATTGAGTCATGCAGGTTTTTATTTGTTTGTGATTGAAAAATTATTTACCTTGATGGTATTAAAGAATTAGCAGAAGAAAGTTGGTATTTGAGCTGCATTGAAAAGACATAGTGATCCTCTGCTTTAGTCTCATGAACTTACTGTGTCCATGGGGCAAAGAAAAAATCCATGTTCATGTATGCAAATCTGCAGATAATGGAATTCTGATTCCTAAA
This sequence comes from Panthera pardus, assembly GCF_024362965.1. Classification (NCBI taxonomy): domain Eukaryota; kingdom Metazoa; phylum Chordata; class Mammalia; order Carnivora; family Felidae; genus Panthera; species Panthera pardus. The sequence continues at coordinate 85,322,512 of NW_026526666.1, read as the reverse complement.
AATGAGAAGGCAGCTTTAGGAATAGGAATCTTGGGGGTGCCTGCGTGACTCCTCAGACATTCGACTTTGGCTCAGGTCATGATCTCACGGTTCGTAGGTTTGAGCCTTGCATCAGGCTCTGTGCTGACAGCTCAGAGCCTGGAGCCTGCTTTGGGTACTGTGTCTCCTTCTCTCTCTGCCCGTCCCCTACTTTTAATACTTTAAATAAGCATTAAAAAAAACTTAAAAAGAATAGGAATCTTGGGGCACCAGGCTGGCTCAGCCCATGGAGCATGACTGTTGATCTCAAGATCATGAGTTCAAGCCCCATTTTGGGTGTAGAGCTTACTTTAAAAAAAAAAAAAAAAAAAAAAAAAAAAAAAAAAGGGAATCTTAGGTGTGTTAATGCAAATGCCTTTGTGTTGTAATTCAGAGGGCTAGCCCATGTTTAGATTCTTGTTCTTCTAGCAACCTTCTTTAGAAGGAATGTAGAGAAATGTAGAAGACAGAAGGTATCTTTAGCCCAACTGAATCCATCTGGCTAATTAGATTTTTAGAGGTCTTCAGCTTTACCCCCCACCTCTACATTAGCTGAGTTACCTGGAGGCCAAGTAGAAAGCTAAGAGTTGCAATACTGTTTGTTCAGACTCTTGCCTAGCTCCAGGTGAGGTTGGTTGAGCCTTAGTGTCTACTTTTTTTTTCTTTCCCTTGTGCAAAGGTGCTCTGGCCAACAAAGTGAAGAGGAAGGACACACTGGCAATGAAGCTGAACCACAGACCCAGTGAACCAGAGCTGAACATGAATTCCTGGCCTCGGAAAAGCAAAGAAGAGTGGAATGAAATACGGCACCAGATTGGGAACACACTGATCCGGTAGTTCTTTGCTTAGAATACATGGATTTTATTTGATTTGGCCAGTAGCTGTGTTAGATACTTACTTCGTGGTGCATTCACTTACCTTTTTTTCTTTTTTGATTTTAGAAACAGCGTAATTTTTAAAAATACACACTGTACACACTTGGATATCCTCTTAGAACTTGAAAATTAAGGAACCAAATGGCTCTTGGAGCTTTAAACCATGAGATAGACATAAATATGGCTTTTAAATTTTCTAGGGGCGCCTGGGTGGCTCAGTCAGTTAAGTGTCTGACTTCGGCTCAGGTCATGATCTCACGGTTTGTCAGTTTGAGCCCTGCATCGAGCTCTCTGCTCTCTTCATAGCCTACTTTGGATCCTCTGTCCCCTTCTCTCTCTGTCCCTCCCCCACTGCCTGTACTCACACTCTCCCTCTCCCTCTGTCCCTCTTTGTCTCTCTCTCTCAAAAATAAATAAACATAAAAAAATAAAAGTTTCTAGAGAATCTGTCTCAGTCAGTAGAGTATGTGACTGTTGATCTGGGGCTCCTGAGTTCAAGCCCCATATTGAGCATGGAGCTTACTTAAAAAAAAAATTTTTTTTTTTTTAGTTTCTAGAGAATTCACGTGGTTCCCAGGCCAGTAAGACTCCTCTGTCATTTATCCAGTTACTCAGCTATGAGGTGTCAACCCAATTAAAGATCACACCCATATTTTTCATTGTATCTATTTCACATGTTCCATGTATCTGCCTTTGAAATTTCAAAGTGTTAGTATATTTTTCAAGTCAGGTGGAACCAAAAGCATAGAGAAACTGAATGCAGGCCAGCTTCCTGCACATGTAATGTACACAAAGTCCAGGTATATAGATGGCTGTTGGACCAACTCAGATGTTTCTCTTGGTAGAGTGAGGAAAAGGAAGTGGAACTCTTGGCGTATTCTTAACAAAATAATTAACTTAGGGTGTTCATTAATTGAGATCTATTCTTTCCTGCCTCAGACACCTGGCTTTGCTATTGGCCAGGATGGCAATCTTAATGCAGAACTGTGGCTCTCTGGGTGTCAGCAAGAGACTTATCAACAATAGGAATTAATTTAGAATGAGAATCTTTGACAACAGATTTCTTTTTCCAGGGCGCCTGGTGGCTCAGTTGGTTAAACGTCCTACTTCAGCTTAGGTCATGATCTCGCAGTTTGTGAGTTCGAGCCCTTCATCAGGCTGTGTGCTGACAGTTCACAGCCTGGAGCCTGCTTCAGATTCTGTGTCTTCCTCGCTTTCTGCCTCTCTCTCTCTCTCTCTCTTTCTCTCTCTCTCTCAAAAGTAAATAAACATTAAAAAAATATTTAAATATTTACAGGTAAATCTGACAAAAGATTGTGTAAGACCTGTACATAGCAGAATATAATAAAATCCTGCTGAAGAAAGTAAAGAAGAATTAAATAAATGGAGAGAAATACCATATTCATGGGTCGGAAGTTTCAAGTATCGTAAGATATCAATACATACAATTCCAATCAAACTAACCCCCAGAAGGCTTTTTTTTTAATTGCCAAACTGATTTAAAAATTCTTATGGAGGGGCACCTGGTTGGTTCAGTCAGTTGAGCATCTGACTTCTACTCAGGTCATGATCTCACAGTTCATGAGTTTGAGGCCTCCATTGGTCTCTGTGCTAACAGCTCAGCCTGGACCTGCTAAGGATTCTGTGTCTCCCTCTCTCTCTGCCCCTCCCCCGCTCTTGCTCTGTCTCTCCCTCAAAAATAAGTAAACATTTTTAAAAAATAAATAAATAAAATAAAATAAAATAAAATTCTTATGGAAATATAAAATACACTAGAATAACCAAAGCAACTATGAAAAAGAATAGGGTTAGAGGACTAACACAATATGATTTAAGACAGATTATAGGGGGGGGCGCCTGGGTGGCTCAGTCGGTTAAGCGGCTGACTTCGGCTCAGGTCATGATCTCGAGGTCCGTGAGTTCGAGCCCCACGTTGGGCTCTGTGCTGCCCACGCAGAGCCTGGAGCCTGTTTCAGATTCTGTGTCTCCCTCTCTCTGACCCTCCCCCATTCATGCTCTGTCTCTCTCTCTCTGTCTCAAAAATAAATAAACGTTAAAAAAAAATTAAAAAAAAAAAAAAAAGACAGATTATAGGGGTGCATGGGTGGCTCATTTAGGTAAGCGTCCAACTTCAGGTCAGGTCATGATCCCACAGTTTGTGGGTTTGAGCCCTGCATCGGGCTCTCTAATGTCAGTGCAGAGTCTATTTCGTATACTCTGTCCCCATCTCTCTCTGCCCCTCCCCCACTTGCTCTCTGTCTCAAAAATAAACTTAAAAAAAAAAAGGATATAGGGGCACCTGGGTTGTTCACTTGGTGTCCAACTTCTGCTCAGGTCATGATCTTATGATTCGTGAGTTCAAGCCCTGTATCGGGTGCTCTCGCTCTCTCTCTCTCTCTCTCTCTCTCCCTCCCTCCCTCTCCGCCTCTCCCTCTCCCTCTGCCCCTCTCCCACGCTCACTCATGCACTCTGTCTCAAATAAACTTTAAAAAAAATTTTTTAAGAAGATTATAAAGCTAAAGTAACCTAATCAGTGTGGTGTTGACATAAAGATAGATAAACTGCACGGAAAAGAGAGCCCAGAAATACACCCACCCGTGTATGTACAGCCCATTTTTGACAGAAGTTCAAAGATAATTTTATGAAGAAAGGATGGTTTTCTCAACAAATGGTGCATAAAAAGTACTTCAGTCCTTGCCTTGCATCATATACAAAAAATTAACTCAAGATGAATCCTGCATTTAAATATGAGAGCTAAAGCTACAAAACTTCTAGAAGAAGTTAAAGATTTCTCAGCCATGATCTCAAAAGCATGATTCTTAAGAGAAAAACATTGATGAACTGCACTTCATCTAAATTAAACATTTTTGTTCTTTGAAAGACACTGAAGAGAAGGTAAAAAACAAGCCACAAACTGGCAGAAAATATTTGTGAATCATCCATCTGACAAAGGTCTTATATCTAGGAAGAACTCACCAAACTTAATAAGAAAACAACAACCCAATTCTTAAAAGGTGGGGAGAAGATTTCAAAGAAGATACACAGATGGCAAATAAGCATATGGAAAGATGCTCAACATCCTTAGTCATTAGGGAAATGCAGATTAAAACCACAGTGAGAAACCACTCCAAGCCCACTAGGTTGGCTAAAATTGTACAATTTAAAAGACTAATAATACCAAGAGTTGCTAAGGATAAGGAGCAGCTGGCTTCTCCTACACCGGTGGTGGTAGGAGTGTAAAATAGTAGAAGTATTTTAGGAAACAATTTGTAAATTTCTTTTAAAAAATCAAATGTATGATCCAGCTATTCCATTAGCTATTATTTCTAATAGCCACCCTAAAAAAAATAGAAACAACATAAATATCCATCACAGGGCAAATGGATGAACAAATTGTGGCGTGATCATTCAGTGGAATACTGCACAGGAAAAAAAAAAAGCAACAAACTGTTTATGATGCTACAACTCAGAGCTCAGTAATTATGCTGCAAGAGGGTTGACAAAAAAAAAAAAAAAAGCACATACTATATTGTTTTATATAAAATTTTTTTAGGGGCGCCTGGGTGGCTCAGTCGGTTGAGCGTCCAGCTTCGGCTCAGGTCACAATCTCACGGTTTGTGAGTTCAAGCCCCGCGTCGGGCTCTGTGCTGACAGCTCAGAGCCTGGAGCCTGTTTTGGATTCTGTGTCTCCCTCTCTCTCTGCTCCTCCCCCACTCGTGCTCTGTCTCTGTTTCTCTCTCTCTCTCTCTCTCTCTCTCTCTCTCTCAAAAATAAATAAAACATTTAAAAAAAAATTTTTTTTTTTTAATGTTTTATTTATTTTTGAGAGAGAGAGAGAACACGAGTGATGGAGGGTCACAGAGAGAGGGAGACACAGAATCCAAAGCAGGCTCCAGGCTCTGAGCTGTCAGCACAGAGCCCTACGTGGGGCTCGAACTCGCAACTGTGAGATCGTGACCTGAGCTTAAGTCAGACACTTAACCGACTGAGCCACCCAGGTGCTCCATATATAAAATTTTAGAAATTGAAAACTATAGGTACATAAAGCAGGTTTATTTGCTGGGGGCAGGGAGATTGAAATTATAAAATGGAAATGAGGGGTCTCTGGGTGGCTTAGTTCGTTCATCATCCCACTCTTGATTTTGGCTTAGGTCATGATCTAACGGTTCATGAGGTCAAGCCCCGTATCAGGTTCTGTGCTGACAGCTCAGGGCCTGGAGCCTGCTTCAGATTCAGATTAAAAAAAAAGAGAGAGAAAGAGAGAGAGACAACTTTAAATTCCAGTAGTTGCAAAATCACTGGTTTAAAAATCAAAAGAAAGATATCAGAGTCATGAGAAGGATTGTAAAAATATATATATATTAAAATCTCAGTCCTCATTCTGGTTTTCTGGGTTAGAATTTCTGTTACGTGTCTTGAGGGCCTGTGCTCCTTCCGCAGGTCTGTTTGGGAGCTTCCAGTCCAGTGCAAACCTTCACTTCACAGATGAGTACACCCAGGATCTGACTGAGCTCTTTTGTGGTGACTGGGCTCGTTAATATCAGAGCTAGCATTGGACTCTTTTCCTCCTGTTTGCATGTAGAGTTTCTTTTTATGTTATAATATCCATGTTAACACTTTCAACATGAAAATTGTTTCATAAACAATCAGATAAACAAATGAAATACCAAAACAGTTTGAAAATGTATTGCTTTCATGCTAATGTAGGGGCTAATATAAACTGAGAGCAAAACAATTCTGAATAAGTAGAATTGGGAGGTTTAACATGGGCAATATCCTTATTTATCTCCTTTTTAGACGACTGAGTCAAAGACCGACAGCAGAAGAACTAGAACAGCGGAATATACTACAACGTGAGTCCAGCTATGGGCATAAAGTTGTACAGCTTTTCTTTGTAGATTTCTGACTTTAAGGCACATACTAGAGTAGAGAAGAGAAGCATTTTCTGCAAGGGCCAAGGAGAGGGTGTTCGGCCCAGGAAGGACTATTCATATCTTTTCTCCGGAAGGAACAGAACTCTCCCAAGCTTCCTTTACAAGATATCAGTATAGTATTGCTTAGTGTACTGGGAACCTCCAGAAAATTTTGTTCCGATATTCTCACAGTATCCTGAGACCTGCTTTGGCCATGTGGGAGGATTTGACAGCATGTGGCAGATACTGCCCAACTTTCCTCCTCAGGGAAGTGAGGTTGTGGCTGTGCACCTTCCTATTCCTAATGGACTTTGAGGGCTAGGGCCCAAAGCGAGGCCCAGATGCAGGAGCCTTCCTGTCTTTTTCATTTTTTAAGACTTTGGTACATCTAAAGTCACAAAATAAGACCATGTGTTTCATTTACTTCCTATGTGCATAATTACCTTCCTAAAATAACATTCAATCTGATATACATTTGATTTCGTTTTCCAGATTATAGGATGAATTTTGCCCTTAAAAACCACCACACTGAGAGGATTAGGCTTCATAGAGTTACTTGTGGGCATGCTCAGTCTGCCCAGTCCATCCCCCCTGTTCCTTCATCACTATGTGGATATATACAGCTTAGTCACTAAGTGAATTTTAAACTTAGAAACCTTTGTAGACATATCTCATGAAACTTAGTGTGATCTCCATTCTTCATTCTTGGGGGTTGCTCTTGAGCAAGAATCTGCAGAGTTTTTCTAAAGGGCACATAGTAAATATAATCACTTAAAAATGTAAAGATCAGGGGCGCCTGGGTGGCTCAGTCAGTTAAGTGTCCAACTCTTGATTTCAGCCCAGGTCATGGTCTCATGGTTTGTGAGATCAAGCCCTATATTGGGCTCTGTGCTGACAGTGTGGGGCCTGCTTGAGATTCTCTGTCTCCCTCTCTCTGCCCCTCCCCCTCTCCCCCTCTGCCTGCACACAGGTGCAGGCACTCTCTCAAGGTAAATAAACGTAAAATAAATAGTTAAAAAATGTAAAGATCATTATTAGCTCATGGACAGTAAAAATACAGGCAGCTGGCTGGATTTGGTACCATAGTGCTGCTGACCCTCGCTCCTAAGTATTTGACTCTACCAGTTGACAAGAAAATTATCTTGATTGTCCACCCCCAAAGTTAGTATTTTATTCTGACTTGGAGCCTATAAGAAATATCTGCCGTGTGATTACTGAATACTTGGATATGCAAATGGCCATTTTGAAGTAATATTCTTTGTTTTGGACTATTGACTGTAGCTAAAAATGAAGCTGATCGGCAGGCAGAAAAACGAGAGATTAAACGTCGTCTTACTAGAAAGGTATGTAGCCCAGTTGTTCGGTTTCAGTCTGTCTACTGACCACATATCTTGTATTTGAATGACCTATTTGGTTAGAAAGAAACGTTTGACTTGAATTGCCATAGGTTGCTATGAAAATGTAATACATGATGCAGATACTGAAAACAACACAACATTATCAAGAGCATTTTTGGGGCGTGCCTGGGTGGCTCAGACTGTTAAGTGTCTGACTTCAGCTCAAGTCATGATCTCACAGTTGATGACTTCGAGCCCTGCATCCGTTCTCTGCTGTCAACACAGCCCACTTGAGATCCTCTGTCTTCCTCTCTATACCCTTGCCCTTCTCATGCTCTCTCTCTCTCTCTCTCTCTCTCTCTCTCTCTCTCTGAAAAATAAACATTTTTTAAAAAAAGCACTTTTGGGGCAGCTGGGTGGCTCAATCAGTTAAGTATCTGACTTCGGCTCAGGTCATGATCTCACAATTCGTGGGTTTGAGCCCCATGTCGGGCTCTGTGCTGACAGATCAGAACCTGGAGCCTGCTTCAGATTCTGTGTCTCCCTCTCTCTCTCTGCCTCCCCCCTACTCACTTTCTGTCCTCTCTCTCTCTCTCAAAAATAAACATTAAAAAAAATTTTTTTTTGAAAAGCACTTTTATCCCATTTTTATTATTTAAAGAATGCCTGGCACAAGGTGCTCCATTAATGTTTGCATAAATTCTGACCTTTTATTTGGCAAACCTGGGATTTGATGTAAACTCTAAAACCTGTTGAAGTAATAGAGACGGTAACAGAAGGAGTGTGTAGCATTCAATTTTGCAAGGCACACTGGTGTTTTCTAATCAGAAAGAACTGAACTGATACCCTTAGTGATACCAGAAGTATCACTACCAGAAGTATATAAACCAGAAGTATATACCAGAAGTATAAAAACGCCAACTGGGATTTGTTCTTAGTCCCAGATCAAATGGGGTAGAATCTTTTCTGTCCTAGACCTGTGTTGGCTTTTAAGCTTTTCCCTTTCCTTCCCACAATAATAGTTTGTAATTGCCTCCTGCAGATTCTGATTTGGCCTGAACTCTCTAGATATTTCTTAAAACTTACGAGAATCCCCAGAAGAGCAAAGGATCTAGATGGTTTCTTCCTGATTTTTCCCACTTTTCCCCTTCCCCGGAACAGAGGAATTATCCTTGTTAGATTGAGGGGAGCTCAGTCTAGAGGCCAGAGCTGGACTCGATGCCTTCAGATTGAGCAGGTTACCTGACTATGCAACCTTAAATCCTGATTCGTTACCAGATCTCGGCATTATTCATAATAAAAGGAAATTCACCCTTTATATTACCCACTAGACCTTGCTTTCATATTAAAGGTATTCACTTCCTAATGTATTACATGTTAGTGTCTAGCTCTGATCCTTTTGTTCCCCCAAATGTAGTCCACAGACCAGCAGCATTGGCATCACCTGGGAGCTTGTAGAGATGCGGAATCTCAGGCCGCACCTCAGACCTTAATCAAAATCTACATTGTAAACAGATCCCCAAATGCTTTGTATGCATATTAAAGTTTGAGAAACACCGGGTATACTGGTTATACTGGTTTATAGCTATGGTTCTCAATGTTAGCTGTGGCATTCAGGAGCTTTAAGAAAAAAAAAACAAAACAAGGGGCCTCTGGGTGGCTCAGTCGGTTGAGCATCAGACTTCGGCTCAGGTCATGATCTCATGGTTGACGAGTTTGAGCCCCGCGTCGGGCTCTGTGCTGACAGCTCAGAGCCTGGAACCTGCTTCGGATTCTGTGTCTTCCTTCTCTCTCTCTGCCCCTCCCTTGCTCACGCTCTGTCTCTGTCTCAAAAATAAATAAACATTAAAAAAAATTGTTTTTTAAACAAAACCTCCCAATACCCAGAATCTTTGGGAATGGACCCAGGGATCAGTCGTGTTTAAAGGTCCCCAGGCAATTCCAGTGTGCAGTAAGGTTGAAGCGCTGGGTTAGAGGCGTTTTGCATGCATGATTGATGCCTCATCCCTGGCATAATGAACTAAGAGGCTCCATTTCTTTCAGCTCAGTCAGAGACCGACTGTGGCTGAACTACTTGCCAGGAAGATTCTGAGATTTAATGAGTATGTGGAGGTAACAGATGCTCAAGATTATGACCGGCGAGCCGACAAACCTTGGACCAAACTGACCCCTGCTGACAAGGTGCCTGTTGGTGTGTGTGTGTGTGTGTGTGTGTGTGTGTGTGTGTGTCTATTTGAAGAATGTAATACACTAACTAGAAGGGGAAAACATAATATTTTTACTTTTTGATATGTTAAATTTCTAATCAAGATATAAAATGCCAAGATGTACGAACCAAAACTTTATACTAATGACTCCATCACCAGCACCATCACAAGCAAAAAAAAAAAAAAAAGAAAATCCTTGCTACATCACAGAGTCCACAAATCTGGAAGGAAATAAAACACATTTTAATGGTGGTTATTTCTGTTGGAGGGAGTTTGGGTGGTCTGTTTTAGTAATGACCTGTATTTCACTTGTATAACAGGAAAAGCATTTGTACATGCTGTAAAACTATAAAACTATAAAAAAAAAAACTATAAACTATAAAAGTTACACTATCTCTTTTTAGCTCTCTAGGTGTTCTGATGTAACTAGAGAGATTCGGTTTATTATGAGATAAATACTGTTAAGAAAGGCGACATGTACCAGGCTCGGCGTGTGGACCTGGCTCCTTTGCTCGCCCCGGGTTGCCTGGTATGGGTTGCAGTGACTCATGAAGTTAATAAGCACAAGCGAGAATAAATGGCAAATGACACTGCTATATGTACTATGGCCGACAGAAGATGCTAAAACATTTTTGTTTCTACTCCACAGGCTGCCATAAGAAAAGAATTAAATGAATTTAAAAGCTCAGAGATGGAGGTTCATGAAGAAAGCAAACATTTTACACGGTAAGCGCCAAATACCGTGAGCTAAGTAGAGCTCTACCACAAACCAGACACAACAGAGTTGTCCAGATGGGAAGGACTCTTAATGCCATCATTAAAAGAAGGAGACAGCATGTTGACTGCAAGAAGACTACATTCAGAGACAGGGATGACAACTAAGAGGCAGTAGGAAATGCCTATACTGAGTGTGGCATTTTATGTATATTATTTAATCCTTGCGATAACCCCATAGGCTTTCTTAATATCCCCATTTTGTCGATGAAGAAACAGGCCCAGGAGCACCTGACTGGCTCAGTCGGTTGAGTGTGACTCTTGATCTCAGGGTCATAAGTTCAAGCCCCACGTTGGGTGTGGAACTTATCTAAAACAAGAAAAGAGAAGAGAAGAGAGAAGAAACAAAATGAAACAGTCCCAAAAAGGTTAAGTAAGTTGCAGAACCAGGAGTGGAAAAAGGAATGACTGGTGGAAAGCCCCTGGGTGCTCTCTTCCTGTGCCTCAGTGTCCCAGGTGTTGTATAAGGAAATTGTTGCTAAGTTAGACAGTATCTCACCCTCTCTGGTTTCGGTTATTTCTAGCACTGCTGATCTTACCAATTTAGTATATAAACTTCATTTTAGTTCCCTGTCTTCATGAAACAAGCCAAGAAGTATTTTGGTGTGGAATTACTATTGTGATTAAGGACCCATCTAAAGAATCAGCTGGCTACAAATGGAATCAATGAAAGTATGTAGGCGACTCTTAGAACATTTATAAAGAGAGGCTAGGGGCGCCTGGCTTGCTCAGTCAGAAGAGCATGCGACTCTTGATCTTGGGGTCATGAGTTCAAGCCCCACGTTGGTTGTAGAAATCACTAAAAGTAAACTTTAAAAAAACAAAAAAAAAAGGTAGGGTGCCTGGGTGACTCAGTTGGTTAAGCCTCTGACTCTTGGTTTTGGCTCAGGTCATGATCTCATGGTTCATGAGATTGAGCCCCATGTTGGGCTCTGCACTGACAGTGCAGAGCCTACTTGGAATTCTCTGCCCCTCCCCTGCTTGCATGCTTTCTCTCTAAGTAAATAAACTTTTTTTTTTTTTAAAGAGGTTAAATGAAGGAAAATACAATGACAATTACAGTTTGCTATAAAAAGAAGCAAGCAAGCAAAGTTGGAAAATAAAATAATTGTTAAACGTTTTTCCATCACAATCCAGGCAAATGGTTCTTTTAATTACAGAATTTTTTTGTACCGAACTGAGATAGTAGAGAAGGCAAATTTTGTTTGAGAGAGACAGAGCACGAGTGAGTGAGTGGGGGGCAGAGGGAGAGAGAGAATCTTAAGCAGGCTCTACACTCAGCGTGGGAGAGAAGGCACATTTTTTGAACAGCCAGTAACACTATTCAGGGCAATGTAATACAAACTCAAATAACAAGCCAAATTTGCCAGCAAGAAGACTGTGCTCTAATCTGGAAAAAGACCTGTGCAGTACTAAATATATAGTGCAATCGATATGATAAATGCCCCAGTCATTCTAAGTCCTAAATCGGCCAGATTTCGTATCCCAACTCCACCATTTTCTGGCTATGTCAGTGTTAGCCATTCTCATTGTTGTTACAATAATAATAAAGTACTATAGCGAGCAACAATAAAAGAAAGAGTCATAGAGATGATGCCACTTAGGCTGGATCTTAAAGCACGTGAAAGAATTTTTTGAACAAGAAGGAAGGAACCAGCATTACCAAGCAGCATTGTAAGCAGAGGGACCAGCATTAACAAGGCTATGGGAGGTGGGCCAAGTGCACACTATCTCTGGGTTACGGAAAATGTCACGGAGCAGGGGACACATGGGAGCAGTGTGGTGAAGAGGAGACCAACATAATGGGTTAGGGTCACACCCTGAAGAGCCTTGACTGTTACGCTAGGACACTGGAACCACTGGAGTTCTGAGCGTTTCAGGTGGAGCTCTGGTGGATCGATGGAAGGTGACGTAGTAGGACAAAGAAACTAGCAGCAAGGAAACCAGGCAGGAAGTAACTAAACTAGGGACGCTTGGCTGGCTCAGTCAGAAGAGCATGCGACTCTAGATTCGGGATCGTGCATTTGAGCCCCACGCTGGGTGTAGATATTACTAAAAAATAAAAATAAAAAACTTTAAATAAATAAATGTATGTATGTATGTAACTAAAATAGTCACAGGGAGCACACTGGTAGCTAACCAGGGAAGTGATTGTGAGAATGCAAGAGAGATGGATTTGGACACCATTTCAAGCACAGAACCAGGTTGGGCAATCTCTTGATTCCAGGGATGAATTAAAGAAAGTAGTCAAGGGACTCTTAGATCTCAAACTTGTCATTTTGATGTCTCCGAAGTCAATGAGGAGTTGAGGTGAACACTTCAGGACATTTATTCAGCAAATATTTATCACACACCTACTACCTGGTAGATAACAGTACTAAGGAAGTGCTTAGAATATAACATAGAGCAAGATAAAGTCCCTGTCCTCAAGGAGCTTTTCTTCTAAAAGCAGAAGGCAGACGGTAAGCAAACTGGAAAACACATTGTGTATGTTGAGCTTGACAAACCTGTGACACACTGAGGTGGAGATGCCTAGAACAGTTGGATCTTCAGGCTGAGAGCCCAGGGAGGGAAGCAAAGCCTCAAAATATAAAATTATGAGTGGCTCTTAAGGGGAAAATTGTTTGTGGAAAATGAACCAGAAAAGCGCTCTAGGGAAAATAGGGCTCCTTGCTGGCTCAGTCCTTGAGTGACTCTTGATCTCGAGGTCATGAGTTCAAGCCGCACATTGGGTGTGGAGATTACTTGAAAAAAGAGAGAGAGAGAGAGAGAGAAGAAGAAGAAAAGTTAGGTAGAGTTAGAGTAGCAGAGAGGCAGTTTTTAAAAATTAGAGCGTGGGGGCGCCTGGGTGGCTCAGTCGGTTGAGCGTCCGACTTCAGCTCAGGTCATGAACTCGCAGTCTGAGTTCGTGCTGACAGCTCAGAGCCTGGAGCCTGTTTTGGATTCTGTGTCTCCCTCTCTCTCTGACCCTCCGCCGTTCATGCTCTGTCTCTCTCTGTCTCAAAAATAAATAAAAGTTAAAAAAAAATTAGAGCGTAACATTTCATGACTATTCAGATAATCACAGCAAAACAAGCTACAATACCTGGTAACTCGGCCCTTTTTGCTCATCTCTTTTAGCTACCATCGTCCATGATGCTGAAGTCTGAGAGAGGAGCTAAACAGCCCCCCAAAACAGGGCTGCTTGGCTGCTTCGGTCTCCAGAGTGATGTGGAAGGAACTTCTGCACTTCGCAGCACAGCCAGGATTGAGTCCTCGGGGATGTAGCTCTGGGGCGAACAGCACTTCTCTGAATGTAGCATTTCACTGGAATGGGTGGTCATGTGCTGCTTTGGGCAAAACTGAACACTTCATCCGTGCTTTTGAACCTTTTAACATTGCATCATACTTGAGGGGTCTGCCTCAGCACCCACCCACGCTCTGGGCCCCTTGCCGGTTCCGAGTGTTAGTGGCCACCCACACCGTCGCCCCAAGATGACTCCTGTGCTGGGGCACAGTTCGCACCATTCGCCTTACCTGCCCTGTCCTGGTCGTGGGTGCCCCTTGTGTGGCCCCAGCCATCAAATCCAATTGGTGGTGGGAAAAACCTTCTGGAGGCCCCCAGCCTTCTGGCAGAGGGGCCCCCACCTCCCGGGGACACCTCCACACCACATTGGAACGTCAGTGGAAAGCAGCGCACTATACCTCTTGTCACACAGCAATAAAGTCCTCTTCGGGCAGCGCGGCCTGAGGGGAGCTCAGGATCTGACATGTTCCTTTCTGGCACAAGTCATCCTGATTTTTATTTTTTAAATTAAAAAAAAAAAAATGATCTTGAAGAAGTGCTGGAAACTTGTGTGTTTTCCTGCCTGTTAAACAATCTGAGCTGCAATTAGATTCCAAGTTAAGACAGTGAGAAAGCATATATGTTTTCTGTATACAAAAACAAAACCAAAAAAGGCCTCTCTGTTAATGGCATTTTGGCACAAAACTAACTCATGGCTTAAATTTTATAAGCTGTTGTACATTTGTCGCACCAAATGATACTCTAAATCATTCTGACCAATAGATGTGTTCTCCTCCGGAAAACAGAGTTGTGGCAACTCTGTGGGAGCCAGCCGCCTGCTGTGGGCCCCCACGCTTCCAGCCAGAGTCACTGCAAGGTCCTAGGGAAGTGGGGTGCGGACCAGAAGAGGACTTTGGAGGCGGAAGTAGGAGGAGCACAGTCAGGACCCACTGTTCCTCCCTCCTGCTCAGTGCTGTTTGCCCTTCCCTGCTGTACTCACCCTCTCCCCTCCAGGTACCCGTCCCCTTGCTGAGCCTCTCTGGCTCCTTCCACCTCACGTACCCCTCCTCTGCCAAGCAGGAGCCAGTGTCATTGGTGCCTGGGCCTTGACTCGGCCCCCACCCCTTTTTGTATTTGTAATGTATATTAATATGAAATGTTCCTAAAACAGAAAATTTATTTGCTTTCTTTTTTATTTGGAAAACCATACTGCCTCACCATTTCCCTCTAATTCCTATCCAGACTAAGCGGAAGAAAAAAATTTGTTCCTATTTAACTGATGAATGTGGCCTTTTTCTCTTAATGTTCAGAAACTTGTGGCTGTTTCGCCGATTTCTTCTGCAGTCCCTGTTGTAATTGTTCACTAGATTCTTACTCGTTTTCTCCTAATATGTCCATATAAGATTTGCTGAACAATGAGAACCCATGAGGTCAAAACAAAAGAGCTGACGTGACCTTAAAAAGGTAGTGTCTTCTCTCTGTATGGGGAATCGGGAAGCATTCCGATTACTCGGTGACTGTTCGATGCTTTGCGGCTATGGAGCTAGAGTGGGTCCACAGAAGAGGAGTGACAGTTGTACACCGTGGTGAGAGGTCTGAATATAAGGCGGTCACACACATGACTTCTTCGAAGCTCTCTGTTGCTTTGGAGACTGACTTATGCTAGCATTCTCTGTGGTTACGGTGACATTTCCAAACCCTTCTGCTGCTTTCCCTTAATGTGCCAAGTGTGAAACAGAATTGGATTTCCTGAGCTACTTGTCTGCTTTCTGTGTGCCACAAGGGACTCTGGTTCATCTTTCATCTCATTCACGTTCTTTTGAAACAAGATACTTTGGGGGTCAAGTCCTTTCAGGTGTTTGTATATATATATATATATATATATATATATATATATATAATGGATTTTGTGTTCCCTTTTTATGTAAGTAACAATTCGTAATCATAATGTAAAGAAGAAATAAAAGTCTGATGTATTGTACTTTAAGATGCTTCCCTGATGTACAGAATCTCCTTGTAAAGTAAATAATTGCGTTGTATATCAGTCTTCCTATCAATATTAATTATAAAGTATTTTAGAATTAAAAAAAGACAAAGTATACTATTCTGGTATGAATTGCTTTATTTATTTTTTATTTATTTATTTATTGAGAGGGAGAGAGACAGAGTGTGAGTGGGGGAGGGGGACAGAGTGAGGGAAATAGAATCGGAAGCAGGCTCCAGGCTCTGAGCTGTCAGCACAAAGCCTGACGCGGGGCTCAAACTCACAAACTGTGAGATCACAACCTGAGCCAAAGTTGGACACTTAACCAACTGAGCCACCCAGGTGCCCCTGAAGTGTTGTGTTTTTTTTTTAAATGTTCTACCTTATTCCAAAAGATTTAAGCTAGCTTATAAATGGTACGTAAAATACTACTAGATGCCCTAAAAGAAGTATATGAGGGGGAGAAATAATACTAACATTATTAAGTGTAGCCAGAGGTAAGGTCAGTCATGTTGTGTCTGTCTGTGCACACATATGACAAAAAGTCAACTGTGACCACCACCACCACCTGCCCCCGTGGTATGGCACCGGGTCCTTTATCCTATTTATCCCACCCCTAATTTGGGAGGTAAGGGGAAAAAGAACCTGGGAGGTGAAGTTGCTTCCCAAAGGTCAAAGCAAATTATGTATTCACTGCGTATATTCAGGGACAGGCAATTGCATCCCAGTCGATTGTCCCTCCAAGGACTTACTGTGTGTGGACCCCATGGAAATAGACTTGAGGCTGACAGCATAGCAGGACAGCTCCTACCTCATGTACTCCTCTGGCAAGCAGCCCAGTTTCAATCCCTGTAGCCTCACCAAATGACTCACTTTCCTCTTGTCACTTCAGAGACTGGCTTTGATTAGTACACCACCCTTTACCAAGAGTTCAAAGGAACCATGAGTCACAACTGCCCATGTCATTGGGTTCCACCAGCTCCCAGATTTTCCTTCTCTTGCCCTCCAAAGACCAAACCCCACTGAGCTCCGAAGAGGTCTCAAATTGCCATCGCTCTTTTGAGGTTAAGCATTGTCTACAGAAGGGTGTTTTGAAGGTGCACGTTGCTCAGTGTTTGCTGAAACGATGAATGAATTCATCCCTAAATCCTTGTAGATTTAGATTAGTGTGCCCAGGAGAGGGGGGAGCGCAGCTGGAAACAGAAGTTTGAAAACACACTTTCAGAAAGGGCAAACGCAGGGGATATTGAATAGGAGGAGATGGGATAGGAAGCGCACCGATGAGAGATAAGAACGTACCACAAAGGAAAGCCAAGCCCTGAAACCAAAACACAGCCTGAACCACCAATTTCAGCTCTAGGAGGCTCTAGGGTAGAGCAGGAACCACCAGCAATCTGGGCCACTTGTTCCATCGGTCTCTTGTGTGAATACCATTAATTTCTTCCCCCAAGAAAGCACAGAGGCCATTGGACAGGGACAAACACCCTCAGTTTTCCTCCATCTGGTACTGAAGAGGCACACACGCACCATTCATTCATTCATTCACTCATTCAGTCAGTGTTTATCTCCTTCCTATCCACCACCCCTGGAAAAAACAATCTTCCCTTATCTCTTTTCTCTTAAACCTATTGCCCTACCTCCAGCTTTTCCTACACTCCCTCCACATAATCGATTCTAATGTTAAGCAGCTCGCATTCCCTGTACAGTCCAAGCAGTTGAGCTAAATGAGTGACAGGTGCAGAAAAAAAGAAGTGATGTAGATGTAAACTGAATAGGCTTCTTGACATTGGCTTGTAACCTCTGGTCCGTATACCTGGTTTTCCATTTCTACAGCCATAGTCACTCAACTCATTAAAATCTAAACTAAATCCAAACTAAAATGGCTTTGCCTGAGGCCACCAGCAACTTCTCAGTTAACTGCCACATCCAAACTCTGTTTTCAGCTCTTAATGTATTTGACTAGTCTGCAGCATTTGATGCTTTGGCCATGTCCTAAGTCCTCCAAACTTCTTCCTTGGCTTCTCAGACACTGCTGTCTCTCAGTTCTCTGACCACGCTTTCTCTGCCCTGCTGGCTCCTTCCCAGCATCCCATTTAAATGGGTTTTCATGTCTTCTCATTCCCTGTTCTCCCAAGGTGACATCAGCCACCACTCTTATTCTGACAACTTCGAAATCTTTGTCTGCAACTCAGATTTTGTGCTGGACTCCAACCCTACATCCAGTTGCCCTTTGGACATCTATACACCCAAATGTCCCCAAGGTAACTTCTGTGTACTCCCAACATGGACCTTACTGTCTACCTTCACAGCCTGCTTTCTCAATCATCAGAGTTAGCGACCACGACATGTTTACTCTCCTAAGCCTGATACTTTTGTTATTATCTGCAAGTTCCCCTCTTTGCAGGTCCAGTGCAACAGTAAGTTCTGTGCATTCTCTACCTCTGAAATGTCTCTTGATTCCTGTATCTCCTCTTGCCTTGTCTACCATCCAAGTTCAAAGCCAACAGAATTTAATGGGACTTTATGACCTCTAATCTCTCTAATCTATCCTCCAATATTGCCACTAGAGTTACCTTTCTATTTTTTTTTTTTTTCTGGACTAAGTGGCTTTATTGGGGAAAGCCAGGATTACAACAGACTTAAGAGTCGGCATTGGGCCCTTCTTCTTTCCAAAGGTGGGCACAACATTGACAAAACGCCGGTTGGCCAGTTGTACTGCATCCACCGCTTGGCTCGACCTGTCTTCTTCTTCTTCTCCTGTTTGGCCACCTTAGGAGTCTGCCCTCTTACTTTCCAAGCATGGGCCAGGAAACCACAGACTTTACATCCAAGCATGCGGCTACATCCAGGGTGGTCAGAGCCTCCGCTCCACACTTACCCAGGGTAGCCTCATCCTGTAGGGGCGTGCCTGCCAGGAGCCACGACTTGATCTTCTGGAGTGATGCCCTCCAGAGAGGCTACATGAGCCTTGATCTGGGCGACTGTCTCCTGGCTGGTCACCTTGAGGGTGTGTAGCTCCTGGGAGCGGACAAAGAGCTGCATGTCGGCGACTGAACTACGGCCACTGCAGCCGCAACCACGAAGATGGAGTCTACAAAGAGGGCGCGCATGTCCTCACCACCTGCTGCGTGCTCTGTCGCTGCTTAGAGTTACCTTTCTAAAATGCAAAACTGGTCACAGCAATCCTTTACTTCAAAACTTATTGATCTCTAGTTGCCTGCAAGATAAAATTTAAACTCTTTGGCCTGGACTGCAACATATTTTATAATTCAGCCTTTGCCTACTTGCTGGTCTCAAGAAAAGTGCAGGCACCTTCTCCCTTCAGTGGACCTCATCAAGCTGACTTCTTTCCCTTCCCAGGAGACCGTAGTCCTGCTAGTTCCTCAGCCTGCAATGCTGTCATCATCCATACTCCACTCCTTTACTCCACCCCTTCAAGTTTGAGGTCAAATTTTAACTCCTAGGAAAGTTCCTTTAGCCTTGAGCAGATTGTTCAGTTGCTCTGTCCTCTGTGTTCTCAGAATACAGCATTCATCAAGTGATAGTATAATTTGCTGGCATGTCTATTTCTCCTACTGTGGGCTCCCGCAGACAGAAGTGTTTCATGTCGAGTCAGTGCCTGGCTGGCTCAGTTGGTAGAGCCTGCAACTCTTGATCTCAGGGGTTTTAAGTTTGAGCTGCACTTGGGTGTAAGGATTACTTAAAAATAAAATCTTGGGGCACCTGGGTGGCTCAGTCACTGGAGCATCCGACTCTTGGTTTCAGCTCAGGTCACGATCCCAGGATTGTGGGATCGAGCCCCATGTCACACTCCCCGCTGACAAGTGCAGAGCCTGCTTGGGATTCTCTCTCTCTGCCCCTCTCCTGTGTGCTCGCTCTCTATCAAAATAAATACTTTAAAAAATAAAATAAAATGTTTAAAAAAAAGTTTCATATCACAGTCATCATTGTCTAGCACAATGCCTAGCCGATAAATCATATCCACTAAATAAATGTTGAACGAGTGATTGAAAAAGGAGCTGAATACTGGTAATATGGCTGGGGAAGGAGCAGGTGCAGAATTATTTGTCTTCTTTCTTTAAAAAAAATTTTTTTTTCAACGTTTATTTGTTTTTAAGACAGAGAGACAGAGCATGAATGGGGGAGGGGCAGAGAGAGAGGGAGACACAGAATCGGAAGCAGCCTCCAGGCTCTGAGCCATCAGCCCAGAGCCCGACGTGTCTTCTTTCTTTTAAAGTACTGGTTCTCTTGGGGCACCTAGGTGGCTTGGTCTGTTAAACATCCGACTTCAGCTCAGGTCATGATCTCATGGTTCACGGGTTCAAACCCCGCATAGGGTTCTTTGCTGATAGCTCAGAGCCTGGAGCCTGCTTCAGATTCTGTGTCTCCCTCTCTCTCTGCCCCTCCCCCACTCATGCTCTGCTGTCTCTGTCTTCAAAAAAATGAATAAACGTTAAAAAAAATGTAAACTGGTTCTCAAACATTTTGGTTTTGGAAATTTTTAAAAATTATTCAGAACCCCCAAGAACTTTTGTATCTGTGTGTGACTTCTATTGATACTTACTGTAGTACAATTAAAACTGGGAAACATTTTAAATATATAATTTATATAATTAATTATAATATAATGAAATATAATACATTTCAAAATAATAACCCATTACATGTTAACATTAATAATGGATTTTTATGAAAAAAAACTTTTCCAGAAATAATCAGGGAGAAGAGTGGCACCGTTCTACATTTTTTTACAAATCTTTTTAATGTCTGATTTAATAGAAGACAGCTCAATTCTCATATCTCCTCGTGTATTCAATCTGTTGCTATATATTGTTTTGGTTGAAGTAAATGAAGAAAATCCAATCCCACACAGATATATAGTTGGTAAAGATGTCAGCCATTCTTTCAAGTAAAATGGTATTTCAGGAAAAAGATGTGGCTATTTCAAAACAATCATAGAAGTGCTTTTCCTGGAGACAAATGCTGTACTTTTGCAGACCACAAAAGTACTTTATGTGTACTTCTCACTTTATCACACAAAATATTAAAAAGAGGGGCACTTGGGTGGCTCAGTTGGTTAAATGCCTGACTTCGGCTCAGGTCATGATTTCACAGTTCATGGGTTTGAACCCCACGTTGGGCTCTGTGCTGACAGCTCAGAGCCTGGAGCCTGCTCTGGATTCTGTGTGTGTGTCTCTCTCACTACCCCTCCCCCCACTCATGCTCTGTCTCAAAAACAAACAAACATTAAAAAAATTTTGGGGGCGCCTGGGTGGCTCAGTCGGTTAAGCGGCAGACTTCGACTCAGGTCATGATTTCGCGGTCCGTGAGTTCGAGCCCCGTGTCAGACTCTGTGCTGACAGCTCAGAGCCTGGAGCCTGTTTCAGATTCTGTGTCTCCCTCTCTCTGACCCTCCCCTGTTCATGCTCTGTCTCTCCCTGTCTCAAAAATAAATAAAACGTTAAAAAAATTTTTTTAATATTAAAAAGATGCATAGTCAAAGGTTGAGAATTAATGAAATTAATGACTTTTATTTCTTCATCAACAGCATTCTTAGAGGAAGCTATTTTTAATTTGCTATAGATACGATTATTGTGGTAGAAAAACACAGAACATAAAATGTGCCTTTGTGGGGGTGGGGTGGGGTGACGGGGGTGACAGAGGTGGCGCTGTCTGGCTCAGGCAGTAGAGCTCGTGATTCTTGATCTTGGGGTTGTGAGTTCAAGTCCCATGTTGGGGATAGAGATTAGTTAAAAAATAAATAAGTAAACTTAAAAAAAAATAAAGTGTGCCTTTTTTTTTTTTTTTTTAATTTTTTTTTTTTTCAACGTTTTTTATTTATTTTTGGGACAGAGAGAGACAGAGCATGAACGGGGGAGGGGCAGAGAGAGAGGGAGACACAGAATCGGAAACAGGCTCCAGGCTCCGAGCCATCAGCCCAGAGCCTGACGCGGGGCTCGAACTCACGGACCGCGAGATCGTGACCTGGCTGAAGTCGGACGCTTAACCGACTGCGCCACCCAGGCGCCCCAAGTGTGCCTTTTTTAAACCACTTTTAAGTATACAGTTCAGTAGTCACTATATGCACACTGATGTATAACAGATTTGCAGTACTTTTTCATCTTGCCAAATTGAACTTCTGTACCTGTTAAATAACACCTCCCCCTTTCCACATACCCCAAGTCCCTGGCAACCACCTCTCTATTTTCTAAGAATGAGAAACTGACTTTAAAAAAAAACTTTTTTAATGTTTATTTATTTGTGTGTGTGTGTGAGAGAGACAGAGTGTGAGCGGGGGAGGGGCAGAGAGAGAGGGAGACACAGAATCCGAAGCAGGCTCCAGGCTCTGAGCTGTCAGCACAGAGCCCGATGGAGGCTCGAACTCACGAACCGTGAGATCATGACCTGAGCCGAAGTCAGGCGCTCAACCGACTGAGCCACCAGGTGCCCCTAAACTGACTTTTTTTTAAACTGTAAATTTGTGATGATAAAGAATACAATACCGCTACAGTTTGGTGACAGGGCCTGAAAACATAATAACGGACCAGCAGTTTTATCCATTTCACTTTATGGTACAGAGTCAACACAGTGAAAAAGGCAAAGAAAGCCTAAGTATTACTATGAGATAGTTTTGACCTCATGGACCCCCTCCACCCCCAGAAGAGTCTCAGGGACCCCTGGGTGTGACAACTTTGCTTTGAGAACCATTTCCCTGGGCATGTTTCACATCTTAAAATCTAGGTAATAATACCAATGTCCTAGAATTGCTGTGATAGTAAGTAATGCACGTAAGGTATTCAGAACAAAATCTTAAAGGAAGAACACTATAAATGTTTCCACTCATTGTAGCCCGGCTGTGATGGCTCCATGTTAATTTACCTAATATCTATTTGCTTAATATCACATTCAAAATTCTATCACAGGGGTGCCTGGGTGGCTCGGTGGGTTCAGAGACTGACCCTTGATTTCAGCTCAGGTCTTGATCCCAGCGTCATGGGGTGGAGACCCCAGTCGACTCCTACTGTGTGGAACCTACTTAGGATTTTGTCTCCCTTTCCCTCTGCTACACAACCCCACTCTTGCACTCTCTCTCTTGAAAAAAAAAAAAAAAATTCTATCACATTTGCAATATTTCATATGTAATATGTATCCTCAGGATTCTTTACTGCCTACTTCTTTATATTAGGTGAGCGTATGTTAAAATATACTTAATGTAAAATTTACCTTTTTAACGATTTTTAGGTGTACAGTTCAGCAGTATTAAATACATCCATTGTTGTGTATAGAAGGCTTTTAACTTTAGCCAATTCCTGTAGAAGCATTTGTCTTATTTACCTGCGCATTTATCAAATGTTTATTTCAGATGCGACAGGGAAGATTCAATCACTTTTGAGATTCTTCATTTCTCTACACGGCTTTTTCAATTTCGCATACAATTACTGCAAAGTGGAGTGTTTTTATTGGCGAGTTTCTTTAACTGTACATTCTCCAGACTACGTTAGTTGATTGCAGACAATTAAATTTGCTACTCAGCACATACTTACCGGGCTACATACTTCTAAACTCAGTTTCTGTAATTTACATTCCCCAGCAAGGTCCCCCAGCGCGAAGGGCCTATTATCGCGAGAAACCGCCGAGCCAGGTGGGGGGCGAGGGGAGGCTTCAGTTGCAATGTATTCCCAGCACCCTTAGCGAATTTCCGATTCCCTTACTGCGCATGGTACGGCGCAGGCGCAATAGAGATACCTTGACTTACGCGCGCTTCAGAAGGTATAAATAAGAATGCCTTGGGGGTTGTTCGGTCCTTTCGAGAAAGCAAGCGGCGCTGTATTGGAGTTGGTGAGTGTTTTTACCCGCTTGATTCGTTAGCTCTACGTCTAGTCTCTCAGGCCAGCCAACCAGCTTTTCCTGTGGACATCGTACTATTTAGAAGGATTCTTCTCAGCGGTGTCTGTGCTAACTACACTTATTTGTGCAGCGGGGCTGGGCCGGATGTAGGCCGCGGAGGCCTTGCGAGCCGCGCGCGGGTCTTACCCATAGCGGAGGAGCGCGAGCGCCGAAACCTCCAGGGCTGTTACCTCCCGCGTCGGGACGCTAAGTGCGCGGCCCGCCCTCTCGCTATTGACCATCGCCGGTTTATTAACTTGCCTCCTAGGAGGCGGTGGAGTTGCACGGAAGACATTTTATTTCTGACCCCCATCCGAGTTCCAGAATTGATTTCGGAACGGACGGATCTTAATCCTGCTGCTAGTTGATTTGTGATGTTGGGTGGTTTCACGACTGTAGATCGGTTTATAGATAACGAGGCATAACTGTGGTCTCGGCTCTGCATTTTTCTGGCAGTAGTGCTAATCGCCTGTTGGGATTTATAGATAGGTTTGGGGTATCTGGTTGACAGTTCACTTAGATTACTGGTATGAGACTGCTGATAACTCGAATTTCGTTGCCAGTTTGGAATTCAGGTTTCACCTGGGGAATTGGGGAAGTCGTCAGCTGGTTGAAACTTGTTTCTAGCTCAGTAGTCTGCAAGTTAAGTAAATTACAGTGACCAACGTGGATACTCTCGGGAGGTCACTCTCCCCGGGCTCTGTCCAGGTGGCGTAGGGGAGCATAGGGCTCTGCCCCGTGACGTACAGTCCCTTTCCACGACGTTGGAGATGAAGCCGGGCCTTGAGTCTGCGCCTGCATATTCCTACAGCTTCTCAGAGTCCTGTGGACGATGACTGAGGAGACAAACCATGCAGGAAACAGCTCTTAGAGCACCCCCTATCTGGAGCTAGATTGATTGGAAATGAAAGAAAATTCTGCTCTTAATCAGCTGCTGTTCTACTGGATTAAGCTCTTACCTACCTTGTTTTGCAGCAGTTGCTCAGGATTCCAGATAATTTGATTTGGGGTAAGTAAACCAAAGGATTTGGGGTAAGAATTGTTTCTGACTTGCCAGTGTTTGCCTGTCGACATTTAATCATTCCAGCCGGGTTCCTTTTCATGAATGTGCTCTTGCCATTTAATACATCCAGATAGTAACTTTGACGTTTTTGCTGGCATGTCAGCAGTTTCATAGATATATGCTCATGTCTGGGAAGATAGCCTTTTATAGCCAGCAAAAATTATTTTCATATCTTTAGTTGTGTGATGGGGTAGAAACTTCCGCTTTGCTAATGGAAAAATTGCGTTTGGGTGGCTTAACCAAAGTCTGTCCATGGGCGCCAAGGATTTATTCTCTGGTACGGACCCTTTCCATGACAATGGAGATGAAGGGGGGCATATGCACCTGAATATTCCTAGGTCAGTGAGCAAGATAAACCTTGGAAAAGGTAGTAGTAATGACTGGTTTTTAAACAGGCTTACCTCAAATTCACTTGTGTAATAAGGGATGGGGGAAAATGAAATCTCTTAAATACTTTGAGGGTGGTGCTGTTTAATTGGTCATTCCAACGTGGATACTCCCGGGAGTTCACTCTCCCCGGGCTCTGTCCAGGTGGCGTAGCGGAGCATAGGGCTCTGCCCCGTGACGTACAGTCCCTTTCCACGACGTTGGAGATGAAGCCGGGCCTTGAGTCTGCGCCTGCATATTCCTACAGCTTCTCAGAGTCCTGTGGACGATGACTGAGGAGACAAACCATGCAGGAAACATCTAATGAAAACTAAAAGGAAAGTTTTTAGTGAGGTCTTCAATAGGAGTCTGATCCTCTTTTTTGTTTGCTTTCATTTAGGATTGAAGAGGAGCCTCACCTTACGTTGGCAGTCGACACTTTATGCTTTGGGGTACATTATTTACTTGGCAGGGACAGTTGGTGAAGTGGATGATAAATGTTTTTGTAAGCTAAGCCTGGAGGTTTAGAAGCTTGAGCACATTTGACCCCTTTTTAAAACTGCCCTTAAGAGAAATTCAAGGGAGAACAGTAGGTTTTTAAGCTTATTTTAAGAGAGAGCAAGTATGTGGGAGGGGCAGAGGGGGAGAGAATCCCAAACAGGCTCTACCCTATCAGCATGGAGCCTCAACTGAGATCATGACCTGAGCAGAAATCAAGAGTCTGACTGAGCCACCCGGCACCCTGATCCATGTGTTTCTAATGTACTTATGGATTATAATAAAGATGACTGCATATTTGTGTGGCTCCTTTTTATGTGGAAACACGACTGACCAGGCCCTGAGCTTGTCTTGTATATGCTGGCACTTGTTTACTTGAGGAAATGTGTTGGTTCCTACCAGTTCCCTAGTGTGCAGGGAAGAGCTTCCTGGTTGCATTCAAAGGTGGGTAATGCTTAGGACACCTAAGGAATTAGGTGAGAGACCAACCTACACTTGGCCACTAGACGGGAGATCTGGGTTACTGATAGACCAAGCCTAATCTTCAGTTTCCCCACAGTGTAGTACAGGCAAGTTAACCTTAGCAAACACATGATTGGACATAAATGGCAAAATCCCACCACTGTTAGCTAGTTAGCCTCTACTGCCATTGTTCCAAGTAGTGTACTTCAGCCTGAGAGAATTGTCATCCTGCTTATGATGTGAGGCTGAGTCACAATGGAAATCTTGTCAAGCACAGGCACTGACTGCCAGCGTTGGAAACTAGTCCAGGCCCTGAAGGATGGGAACTAGCAGGGAACCATCTAGAAGGTAGAGTCTAGTTCCTGGGTGGGACTAAATGAACATACAGTGGGGAGGGGGACTATAACAGCCTCATGCCCATTTAGAAGCCATCAAGGTGATTGAGGAGATTAGAGATGATTGAGTCATAGCCCAAATTTTTGGAATGTTGAGGCAGACTGCTTCACTCCTTTGAGCCCCAGATGATAGAATTGGAGGTAGTTAAACTATGATTGTGGAGAATCTGGGAGAGCTTGCTGGGCTTATTAAATTTCTTAATGCTTATTTTTGAGAGTGCAGGAGAGGGGCAGAGGGAGATAGGGAATGCAAAGCAGGCTCCAGGCTCTGAGCTGTCGCCACAGAGCCTTGACTCGGGCTCAAACAGATCATAACCTGTGCCGAAGTCGGACACTGAGCCACCCAGATGCCTCTTGATGGGTTTATTTTTAAGGAGTACCAACTTAAAAGGTCATCTTGAACAAGTGTTCTTGCAATGCTTACCTCTGCCAGGCACTGTTCTAAGCATTTTGGCATGTATTCATCACAATTCTGAGGTATTAGTCTAACAGGCTGATTGCTTAAGCCCACAAGTAGGAAGCAGCCTCTGCAACTATCCCCCTCTTGCACACTTGCTGGGAGGGATCCTGTATAGCCAAAAGTCTCCTCTTTGGTATCATTGTCACATCTGCAGTCTGTGCAGGAGGTGCTCAGTAGAATGAAGTGTTCTTTTTCTCCTACAGCTAACCTGGGGATTTACAGTTTTTAGTACAAATTCTCAGCATAGGTCCGGGTAACCTGCTGGGCAGGAAATACGTGCGTTTTTTTCTCTTTATGTCCAAAGGGTAGCTGAAGCAAGCTGTTGGCGAGTTTTCTAGGCCCCACCCTTTCTGCCAAACTTCTTGTAACCTACCTGCCTGCAGGCTTTTTCTGCAAGTAGGCATTCCTAGCAAACTTGGGAGTCCCGAGACAGTCTGGGTTTGAATCCTAATACCACCAATTGCTGTTCACGCGACCTTGGGCAAACAATTTAACCTCTCTGTTTCAATTTTCTCATCCATAGATGATAAAAGTACCTACCTCTTGGGGTTTTAGTGAGATTTAAATGAGTTAATATTTGTAAAAAGCTTACAGTCTCATAAAAGTACAATGAGCTTGTTAAGTATTCCAGCAAACAACCTGGGATATCGTATCCAATAAATCTTGTTGAATGAATAAAGTCTACCATCACTTACTATTCAACCAGGTTTACCTCAGAACCAACCCTATCTTTCCAGGAGAGATTAAGGGATTAGAAACTTGCTCAAGATCATCTAAGTAGTAAGGAGCAGAACCGGGATTCGAACCTAACTCCTAAACCATACTATGATAAGCTATTATGTTACTAGCTTTAAGCAAGACAGTGTAGTGAGGTGCATGTGTAATTTAATACTCCACATACCTCTATAAAGAAGGTACTCTATGCCCATTTAGCAGATGAGGACAACTGAAGTTGGAGGATATGTGGAATTTGCCCACGTTATACAGCCAGTGTCAGAGCATGCATCTGAGCAAGGCAACTGACTGCAGAACCTATTCTCAACCTATATTATATCATGCCTCAAAAAATACTATTTCCACCTGGTTTAAACCACTTTTTGGTATTAAGCTAATGTAACCACTACACCCTAAAACCTCAGTTTCAGTTGTAATTAATTATATACCCATGTGCCTGGTTTTACTCAACACTGGAAAATAAAGTGGAAATGAGTAGTTTTTTGGGGAGTGAAAGTCCTTCCTCAACCATGCCTCTCCCTTACCCCCATTTCTTCCATCTTTGTGTATGTCTTTCCCTCTAATGGATGGGACCCACATCTTAATGATAGTACCTGACATTTGAGTAGGATTTGCCATGCACTAGGCATTTTTTCATCCTTACAAGAGCCCTATGCAATGCAGGGAATCTGATTAAATCCATGTTATAGAAAAAGAAGACGATCAAGATCAAGGTTATATCATTTGCCCAAGGCCACACAGAGTGAAACTTGAAGGTCTTTGTCTCTAGAACCTGAGCTCTTAAGTTTATTTTGAGAGAGGATGAGCACACATGAAGGAGGGGTGGGGGGGCAAGAGAGCCCCAAGTAGGCTTCCAGCTCAGTGCTCAATTCTACAACTGCGAGATCACGACATGAGTGAATATCAAGAGTCTTATGCCCAACTGACTGAGCCACCCAGACACCCCTAGAACCTGAACTCTTAACCACTGTCTTCACTTCCCCTTCTCATAAGCATTAGCACCTTGAGCATTCCATCATGATAATTAGCATTCTGATGTGATTATTTTTCAAACTGATGTCCGTCTAACCCAACAGTTGGATCCTCAAGAATGGAACCATATTTGTAAGCTCAGTTCCTATACTATGTCTGGCAATAGTAAACACTAGTTGATAATTTTGTTGTTTTTCTATGCTCTGTTCCATTGATTTCTGCTTTTTATTGTTTTCTTTTGATTAGGTGTAGTTTGCTTTTCCTTGTTTCTTAAGGTAGAAGCTGATGTCACTCATTTGAGAGATTTCTTTTTTTTTCATACAGGCATTTATTGCTGTTAGTTTCCCCCAAATATTGCTTTAACAATATCCCACAACTTCTGGTATGTTGCGTTTTCATTTTGAGTTCAAAATACTACATGGGGCGCCTGGGTGGCGCAGTCGGTTAAGCGTCCGACTTCAGCCGGGTCACGATCTCGCGGTCCGTGAGTTCGAACCCCGCGTCAGGCTCTGGGCTGATGGCTCAGAGCCTGGAGCCTGTTTCCGATTCTGTGTCTCCCTCTCTCTCTGACCCTCCCCCGTTCATGCTCTGTCTCTCTCTGTCCCAAAAATAAATAAAAAACGTTGAAAAAAAACACAAAACAAAACAAAACAAAATACTACCAAATTCCCATTTGATTTATTTGATCTATAGGCTATTTAAAAGTATATTCATTTTTAAATATTTGGGAGTTTTCCAAAGATCTTTCTGTTACTAGTTTCTACTTTAATGTCAGTGTCGTCTAAGAATATATTTTGTATGACTTGAATC
Source organism: Panthera pardus (assembly GCF_024362965.1). Taxonomy (NCBI): domain Eukaryota; kingdom Metazoa; phylum Chordata; class Mammalia; order Carnivora; family Felidae; genus Panthera; species Panthera pardus. The sequence goes on along the minus strand of NW_026526666.1, from coordinate 85,293,491 downwards.
CTTTTAAATTTACCAAGACTTGTTCTATGACCTAGACCATGGTCTATCTTGATAAATGTTTCATGTGCACTTGAATATGTATTTTACTTTGTTTGAAGAAAGCAAGGTGGAATGTGAAGAAAGGTGAAGCATTCGATAAATATCAATCAGTTCAAGTTGGTTACAAGAGTTGTTCAAGTCTCCTGTATCCTCACTGGTTTTCTACTTTTTCTATCAATTATTGAGAGTGAGTTATCAAAATCTTCACCTATATTTGTGGAGTTGTCTATTTCTTCCATAAGTTCTATCAGTTTTTGGTTCACATATTGAAGCTCTGTTATTAGTTGCATATATGTTCAGGATTATGTATTTTGAATAACTGACTCCTTTATCATTTATGAAATTACTTTATTTCAATAATATTCTTTGCTCTGAAATCTACTTTGTTATTAATATAACTGCTCCAGCTTTCTTTTGACTAGTGTGACAGAGGATGTCTTTTCTATCCTTTTACCTTTAAACTATTTGTGTATTTATATTTTTAACATATTTCATGGGGTGCCTGGGTAGCTGAGATGGTTAAGTGTCTGACTCTTGATTTCGGCTGGGTTAGGATCTCATGGTTCGAGAGTTCCAGCCCTGCACTGGGCTCTGTGCTGACAGTGCGGAGCCTGCTTGGAATTCTCTGTCTCTTGCCCTCTCTCTGCCCCTCCCCCACTGTCTCTCTCAAAACAAATAAACATTTAAAAAACAAACTATTTCTTGTAGGCAGTGCATAATTGGGTCTTGCCTTTTTTAATTTATTAGGATAATCTCTGCCTTTTAATTGTAGTGCTTAGACCATATTTTTATATGATTAACGTTTAGGTTTGAGTCTTATCATCTTAAATATGTTTTCGATTTATCTCATCTATTCTTTGTTCCTTTTTTCTTCTTAATCTACCTTTTTTTAAAAAAAGAATCAACTAAGGATTCTTTTTTGTTTGTTTCTTTTGGGGGGGAGGGTGGGGCAGAGAGAAAGGGAAACTGCATTGTCAGCACAAAACCTGATGCGGTGCTATAACCCACAAAGCATGGGCTCATGACCTGAGCAGAAGTCAGTCAACCAACTGAGCCCCCCAGGTGCCGCTCTTATTCTCCCTTTTAAAAAATGAGTAACTTTTTCTGATTCCATCTTACCTTCTTTGTTGGCTTACTGGCTATAACTTTGTTTTATTATTTTTGTGGTTGCTCTAGAGTTTACAGTATACATCTTCAGATTATCAGATTCTACATTAAATTGATATTGTATCAATTCATTCACTTATGATAGTATATATCATATCATTTATTCACTTATGACAGTAAAAGAACTTTATGTTGTCACCCCACAGTCTTTGTTATTGTTGTCATGTATATCACTTTTATATATGTTTTTATATATGTTATAAAACCCACAATACATTTTTTTTGTCTAAACAGGAAACTATCTTTTTTAAAGTTTTTTTTTTAATGTTTATATTTATTTTTGAAGGAGAAAGAGACAGAGAGGGGACAGAAGAGTGAACGGGGGAAGGGCAGAGAGGGAGGGAGACACAGAATCCGAAGCAGGCTCCAGGCTCTGAGCTGTCAGCACAGAGCACGACGTGGGACTCGATCCCACGAGCTGAGAGATCATGACCTGAGCTGAAGTTGGATGCTGAGCCAGCTGAGCCACCCAGGTGCCCTCATCTTTTTTAAAGTTTGGGGGCGCCTAAATGGCTCAGTCAGTTAAATGTTTGACTTCAGCTCAGGTCATGATCTCATGCTTTGTGGGTTCGAGCCCCACATCAGGCTCTGTGCTGACAGCTCAGAGCCTGGAGCCTACTTCTGATTCTGTGTCTCCCTCTCTCTCTGCCCTTCCCCCACTCATGCTGTGTCTCTCTCTATCTCAGAAATAAATAAACATTAAATTTTTTTTTAAAAAATGAAGGTGAAATAAGGTATTTTCCAGTGCTCTTCATTCCTTTGTGTAGATGCAGATTCTCATCTGGTATCACTTTCCTTCTGCCCAAAGGTCTTTTTTTTTTTTTTTTTTTTTAAGTTTATTTACTTATTTTGAGACGTTTAACCAACTAAACCACCCAGTCATCCTCAAAGTTCTTATTTTAACATTTCTTTTACAATGGTTCTACTGGTGATGAATTCTTTCAGCTTTCATATGTCTGAAAATACCTTATTTTCACCTTCATTTTTGAAAGATGTTTGCGCTGGATATACCTTATGAGATACAATTTTGCTGGAGTACTTTTAAAATTTTTATTAAAAAAAAACTTTATCTTTTTTTTTTTTAAGTTTATTTATTTATTTATTTTGAGAGAGATGGGGGAGAGAGAGAGCCGAGGGGAGCAGAGAGAGAGAGAATCCTAAGCAGGGCTCACCTGCGGGGGTGTGCTTAATGGCAGAAGGGGGGGTCTTGATGGAGGGGGGTGGGGGCCTCAAGGGAGTCTTGAACCCACGGATTGTGAGATCACGACCTAAACCCATAGCAAGAGTTGGACGCTTCACAGACTGAGCCATCCAGGCTGGAGTGCTTTAGAGATGTTGCTCCATTGTCCCCTTGTTTGCATTGTATCTTTGTCTTTGTTCCTCTGCACATAACATGTTGCGTTATATCCTTGCCTCATTTCTCTGTATATAACATGTCTTTTTTCTGACTGCTTTTACGATTTTCTATCATTGGCTTTAAGCAATTTGATTTTGATGTATCTTGTTTCTTGTGCTTGGAGTTACTCGAGCTTCTTGGATTTTGTGTTGGTTATAGTTCTCCAGAGAAACAGAACCAACTGGATGTATGTGTGTGTAAATGGATAGATAGAGATTTATTTTAAAGAACTGGCACACGTAGTTGTGGGGACTGCCAAGTCTGAGATCTGTAGGGCACTTTGGCAGGCCAGAAATTCCAGCAAGAGTTGGTGTTGTAGTCTTGAGCCTACATGCAGTCTTGGCAGAATTCCTTCTCATAAGGCCTTCAACTGATTGGATGAAGCACATCCACATTATAGGAGGTAATCTGCTTTCCTTAAAGTCTACTGATTTAAAGGTTATCATCTCTTAAAAATACCATCACAACAACATCTAGACTGGCATTTAACTAAACAGCTGGGCACCATAGCCTAGCCAAATTGACATATACAACTAACTATCATGGGGCGTTTGGGTGGCTGAGTCAGTTAAGCCTCCAACTCTTGATGTTGGCTCAGGTCATGATCTCACTTGGGATTCTCTTTCTCTGTCTCTCTGTGTGCTCACTCTCTCAAAAGAAATAAATAAACATTTAAAAAAATATCACAGATCTGTAGGTTTATAGTTTATACATTTTTAAGGTGGCATTTCTTCATGTATTTTCTGTCCCCAGATCCTCCTTGCTTTCCTGTATATTTGGCCACTTAAAGTTATTCCATACTTCACTAATGCTATTTTCAATTTTTTTAAGTTCTTTTTTCTCTGTGTCTCATTTTGGATAATTTCTATTGCTGTGCCCTAAAGTGTACTAATCGTTGTTTCCACAATATTTAATCTATTGTTAATCACATCCAGTGTATTTACAATCTTAGATATTGTCAAGAAATTCACTTTGGGTCTTTTTATATCTTCCATATCTCTACTTAACTTTTATGCATATGGAATACAGTTATAATAACTTTCAGTGTCCTTCACTTCTATCATTTGAGCCAGTTCTGGGCCAGGTTCAATTGATTGTTCTTATTATGGTTTGTGTGCAATAAGTGAAATACATGATAGAATGTAAAAAATAATTAAAATTAATATTTCGGCTCAGAATAGGAAAAGATAAGTGGGGTCAAGGAAGTCTTCACAGAGATGGGGCCTGAATTGAGCCTTAAGTTATATCAAGAGCTCAGCAAGGCAGGAAGAAAGACACTAGGTAGGGGAAACAGCCCCAATAAAGGTGAGAAGGTAGAATGAACATGGGCACCTTCAGAGTACAGTGCAGAGGCTAAGGAGAGAGTGGGAAGTCAACAGCTTGGGGCAATTGCTGCCTGGTGCTCCGAGTACAGCACTGAAGAAATACCTGAGTCTTTAAAGATTTGTATGCAGGGCAAGTTCTCAGAGCCATGATTTAGGGTGATTAATGGGGATCTAGGTGGAACAAAATGGAGGGGAAGGGATGTGAGGCAGGAGCAGAGGCCAGGAGGGTGGTGCTTTAGACCAGAGGGGCAGAAACCAAAGCATGAAGAGGAGAGAAGAGGGAAGAATCAGAAAATAAGTTAAGGATTGAATCTTTACTTCTCAGAGAACCTTACTCTTGGCTGTAAGGATGAAGTTGGGGAGGGCGGGGAGAGGTCTAGATCCGTACATAACATGTTTTATTTTAGGTGTGGGGTCTTCTGGGAAGAGATAGAGAGCTGAAACTTAGGGTGGAGGTCAGAACCAGACCAAATGGACTGCCCTCTCAGTTAAAAGATGATGGCTCCAGGCTGAACAAGAGCTCTGGTCCCCTTCTACCACTTGTGTGCTGACCCCAGAGAACTTGCCTCACCTTTGAACCTCATTTTTCTCATTTTCCAACTATCGTGAGGTTTCGTAAGGAACAAATGAGCTCACGGACATGGGTGGATGTGTTTCTGTGGTTAACAAAGTAAACAGTTTTACAAAATGGGTGATAATAATCATTTTATAATTACATTAAGCCATGGGAATGAGTAAGATCTTGGAAGAAGAAAGCAGAGAGAGATCAAACATCCAGGGTTAAAACTTGGAGAAATCGCACAGTATATCATCTAAAAGAGGAGTCCATGATGGAGGCAGAGGTAAATTTGGAGAGGTAAGAGACCCTGAATATGGGGAGTCCTTTGGGATGGGTTCTGCATAGTAGGAGAAATTCAGTTGGTAAATACTCACCAAAAGTATCCATCTAGAGTTCAGGTATGATTGAATGACTTTCAGAGTCAGAATCAACACGAAATGGAGAAAATACCCTTCTGCAGAGGTCCCTGTCCTGACCTCAGAAACCCTCCAGACACAATCAAATGGCCTGAGAAGTCACCTCAGGGAACATCTGGAATCTTGAACTGTTTGTATCCACTGAAGAAGGAGTGTATTAAGAGAGCATAGTCAGCTTGGTGCCTATTTTCCATCTCCAGCTCCCAACCCCAATTCATAGCCCCACATTCTTTCTTCGCTGGTCTCCCTCACTTCTCTTGCTCCCCCCACTCTCGGTTTCTCCTTCTGCCAAGTCCATTCTCCATTTTGCTCTAAAACAAATTCTGCTCGTGTCACTCCCATGCTCAAATCCCTTCCCTAGTTCTTCACTGCCTCAGGATAGAAGCTGTACTCCTTGGATACACTAGGCCCTGCGTCATGATCTGACCCTTGCTCTCTAGTGTTCTCTGCTCACTCCCATAGGCACCCTCTGCCCCAGTCACACCTTGGCAGTTTCCCACAACCGCTCGACTCTCTCATCGCTCCCTGTCTTCGCAAGGGATGCGTCCTAGATGCTCTGCCCTCTTAGCCTTACCTTGGAAAACCTTTCTTAAGCCCCAGGCTGAGCCAGATGCCCCTGTGCATACCCACGTCATGGCCCTGTGTAGTTGTTGATGGTCTGATTTCTTCTCATCTTTCTCTGACGGAGACCCTTTTGAAAGCAGTATCAGTATCTTCTCCGTGCAGTCTCTGCCCCGCAAGACCTTCCCAAACTTGAAACCCCGGTTTCAAGTAGTTTCTGGTTGTCAGTCCACCGGTCCGGATTTGGAGTCTCCGAAATACACACCCATTGTACCCGGGCCAGGGCGGAGAGAGCCTGGTCGGGAGCGCTCTAGCCCGAGCGCGCCACTTGCACTTCCCGGAGCGGCCGCCAGGGGCCGCCGGGCTCTTTGTTTTTCTTTCTGGCCCGGGGTCGGGGCCGGAGGCCTGCAGAGCGCATGCTCTGGGGCAGTTCGCGGCCGGGCAGGCGGGCGGAGGAGTTGCTTGTGGCGGACCTGCAGCGAGGTAGGTCGCACCCGTCACGGGCGGAGGGTCGGGGCGGAGGGTCCGGGCGGAAGGTTGCACCCCGGACGGCCACAGCTGGAGCCCTGGCAGGCCGGGGCCGTCGCCCGCGCGCTCGTGTCGGCGGCGCCGGCCCCACGTGAAGCCGGGCGGCAGGAAGGCGCGGGAGCAGGCGCGCGGGTCCCCGGCCCCGCGGGGCGCCCTGGAGCCGGCCCGGCCCCGCCTGGCTCGAGCGAGGGCCGCGCGGCCCCTCTGCCGCCGCGCCTCTCTCGTCCGCCCGCGGCGCCCGCGCGGGCGGGAGATTCAAACGGCCCGAGCGCGGCCGGCCGGGTGCGCGCGGCCGCCGTGACCCCGCAGGGCGCAGACCCGCGCGCCTCGCGGGCCGGGACCGGCAGCCCCGGCTGCGCTTCCGGAGAGGGGAAAGTGGTTTTGTTCAGCATTCGTCCGGAGGATGCGATTGGCAGAGCAGCGGGGAGCGGAGGGGATCCTGCCCGGAGAGTGTGTGCCTTAGGAGCGCGAGGTATAGGCTGGCGAGGGTCTTCTGCAGGGCAAGAAGTCAGCGTCACCAGGCACCAAGAGGAAGACTGTTGAGCCTTGGAGAGGTGTGCTGTGAACCCCGCATCAACTCAGCTGTCAACTGATTTTTACTGTCTGTCTACTTCGTGCCGCGCTGGCAGGGCTGAGGAACAATGGTGAGAAGGGCCCCGTGTGGCCCCTGGTCTCCTTGGGGAGACCCCTGTGGGGGCCTCGGTTAAGGTCCAGTGTGCCACCCATGTATGTCCGTGGACCCAGCGGCGCTGCTGCTGGCAAGTCATTCATTCATCAGATGGTAATTGAGGTGCTCCAACCAAGTGTAACTTGTGTGTCCTGGCAGAAGTCCAACGTACGGAGTGGTATGGAAACTCTTGAGGGGGTCACCCAACCCTGCCCAGGAGGGTCCGGATGGCTTTCCGGGTGAGATGACTCTTGGATGGGGTTTTCAAGGACAGTGGAGTTATTCAGCCCACAGAGGTGGAGGGGTTAGTGCCATCCAGCCAGGGGCATGGAGAGGCACGAAGGTAAAGGTGAGTTGGGGTCAGAAATACCATAGATGTTTCAGTGTGGGGTACGAAGAAAGGAGTAACAAGATAATACAGCAAGGACCAGGTATCGAGAGGTCTGGCGTGCAAGACCAAGAAACACTGGGTGAGGGTGGAGGAGGCAGGGAGGGGGTCACCCAAGAAGGGCATCAGAATGGGTCTGGAAAGATGGAATTAGGAGTTCACCATGCTTTTGTCACAAAGACATCCCAAGAGCAGGAATACTGTTCAGCTTTGTAGCTTATTGGTTAGGTACCCTTGGGCCACACCCCCAGTCTCCTTGGGCATTAGTTTCCTTATCTGTAAAATGAAGGTAAGAGGTGTATGGTGAGAGTTCCTTATATCCTGTATTTTTCATAAAGCAGTGATTCTAACATCCGGTGGAAGCTGAGGTCCCTTTTCCCCAGGATACCTCTGCATGCAAGGGGGCTCCTCTGGTGAACTCCTGGAGTGAAGTGTATCAGCTCTGTGGCTGGCACATAGCAGGAGCTCAGCAAGTGTTTGTTGACAGATGAGACTCTCTCCTCCCTTTCTTCCTGGGGACCTTTCTTACAAAGAGATTCTTAAGCTTCTGAGTCTGGCAGGCAAGTGAGGAAGTAGGGGTGGTGGCAGGGACAGCTGCTGTGGTCAGAGAGGGCTCTATCTTTCTTTGCAGAAACCAGGCTGTGGAGGGGTCATAGAAGGTCACAGCAGGAACACCAGGCCCCTGGTAGACTGTCTAGTCTGGTATACCTTCGTTCACCACCTGAGGAAACTGAAGCCCAGGGAGAAAGGGGAAGAGGAGGAAGGGGGATGCTCTGGTGCTGATGGGAAGTGGTCAGGAGACCTGGGATCTCACCCCACCTGTGTGGCCTGGGGCACAACTTTTTTCTCTGTAAAACCAGGGTGATCACACTTACCTCAGAGGGCAGGTGTGAGCATTCCAGGCATCATAGATGCCTGTTAGTGGAAGTTGACTCTATATCTGACCTTACTCTTTTGTGACTGTGTCTCACTCTTCTCCCCGACTGTAAGCTGCTGAGGATGGAAGCTGTGTTTGTTAGGGGGGGTTTAGGATAGGGACAAAAGATTGCTGCTTATTCCTAGTCGAGACACTTACTGTGTGATTAAGAAAACACACCCAGAGCAGTTAGAGAGGGTGTCCATACAAAGAACTGATTTGTGTAGTAGAGGATGTGAAGGACTCCACCTTGAAAAAAGTTTATTGTTTGTTTACTTATTTTTTTTAATTTTTTAACATTTATTTATTTTTGAGATAGAGCATGAATGGGGGAGGAGCAGAGAGAGAAGGAGACACAGAATCTGAAGCAGACTCGAGGCTCCAAGCTGTCAGCACAGCCCGACGTGGGGCTCGAACTCACGAGCCATGAGATCATGACCTGAGCTGAAGTCGGACGCTCAACCGACTGAGCCACCCAGGCACCCCTGTTTACTTATTTCTTTAAGCTCTAGGCCCAATATAGGGCTTGAACTCGTGACCCCGAGATCAAGAATTGCATGCTTCTCACACTGAGCCAGCCAGGTGCCCCCAGGGCTCCACCTTTTAGAAGGTGCTCTCTCATCCCCTGCCCTGCTTCCGGGATTGCTCACGACAGCATTCTGCTATACCTAGAGACCTCCATCGGAGAGGCAGAAATTCTTAGGCTCAGAGAGAACCCAGGTCTGTCCTTCCCGCATTTTTCAGTGGGTCCAGCACCCACCTGGCCCACCCTGTCAGACCCAAGCTGCCTCAGTGTCTCCTCTCTTATCTCACTGTCCTCTCCCTCTTAGGTAGCTTCAGCCCTCACTCATTGTGTTTGGCCAAGCTCATGGGGGGATCCTGGGGAGGCCTGCCTGGGCTGCCTCCAACCTTGCCTGGATCATGGTCTGCCTTTGGCTGATGTGTTTTTTTGTTTGTTTTTGTGGGTTTTTTTAATCAGTCATATATACCTGAGTTCTATTCCTGACTCTCTTTTACTGACTGTATGAATTTAGGCAAGTAAATTTATTTCTCTGAGCCTCAGGTGCAGCAATTGAATTAGAAACGATAGTCCTTCCTCATCTTGTGAGGAGTAAAAGATTGTTGGCATACAGACGATAGGAGCGGCCAGTGCCCCAGAGTGGCTCACGTTTTAAGGAGTAGGTTGGTATGATGGACAGACATGTAAATTAGAGTAATTACGATCCAGATCCAAAAGTCTGTCCCGTTTCTCTGGGAGAGAATGATTCCTTTGGGATGAGGGGAAAGATCTGGAAGATTTACCAGTGGAGGTGACTTTGGGACTGAGTAGACATTCTTCTAGTAGGATAAGGGGTGGGAAGGTATAGAGATGCAAATGGACAGAGAGAACAATAAGCAGTCTAAGATTGTGTGGGAAGAGTAAGGAGATTGTGACAGAAAAGGGATAGGCCAAAAGTTATGTCAGTACCAGAGTCTGGAGCCTTCCGTACCAGGCTAGAAAATGTGGGCTTTATCTTCCAGGCAGAAGGAGCCAGTGGGGAGTCTGAGCAAAGAAGCACCTTGTTTCAGGTTTGAGGTTTAGAAAGATCATGAATGACTTCTGGAATGGGATGGGGTAGGTATCAGGAAGACCAGAGCCAAGTTGCTGTCTTTTCTTGGGGAGAAGGTATGAGAGATAGTTCCCAGGCAGGCTGAGAGACTGGGGAACATTGGGGAGGGAGGTGGCAAGGACACCAGCTTTGGAGTCTGACCGACTTGGTTGAGACGTTCACTTCCTCTTCCAGTCTTGGGTGAGATACTTTACCTTTCTGAGCCTCAGCTTCCTCGTCTGTAAAATAGGATCAATGTTCATAGCTTGCGGTGAGATGCCCCACAATTTTAGCCAAAACACAGGTGTCTAAGGAGATGTTCACTGGGTTCCAACCCACAGTAACACATGTTTTTTGTTAGCGCCCCCATGATACCAACCACCTCATTTATTTTTCTATCTGCACTTCAGGCCTTGCCTACAGGTCAGCCCAGCGTCGGCACCAGTATGCTGACATAATTCTCTTCCCTGTGCTTTCACTTCACTTCTTGTTGTGAGTACTCTTCCATCCTGTTACACGGCCTCCGTCTGTGGCACAGCTAACCTCTACAGGTCATTTTGATGAACTGATGGGAGATTTGCCTTTAGCAGGATAGAGCCCTGGACACACTCAACTGGCTGCCGGCTTGGCCAGGGATCCAAGTTGTCTACCTGAAACAAGGGATACCTGTTCTATCCCACACCCTTCACCCACCCAGCTCTGCGTACTTCACCTCTCTCGTTGGCTCCCAACGACTTCAAGCTTCAGGAAAACACCTGGAGAAACGGTCTTCTCAGTCTCTTCTCTCCTGTTTGTCCCCCAGTGTTCTCTATCTCACTAATAGAAGTCTACCATCCTCCTAGTCATTTTCTTTTAAGATTTTATTTTTAAGTAATCTCTATACCCAGTGTGGAGCTCCAACTCATAAACCCCGGGACCAGGAGTCACACACTGCACTGACTGAGCCAGCCAGGCGCCCCATACCGGCCTCCTAGTCATTTAACCCAATGCCTAGGAGTCCTTGTGTTTGGCCAAGCTCATAGGGAGATTCTGGGGAGGCCTGCCTGGGATCCTCTGGATTTTTTTTTTAGGATGAAGAAGGTCATTCTGGATCTCTCCCTCTCCCTCACTCTGCACATCTAATCCACACATCGAATTTGTCTCCTAAGTTGATCAGTTTTGTCTCCTTTTTCTCTATTATCTCAGACAGACCAAATCAAGTCACCATCGTCTCTCCTCTGGATGCCTGCAATAGCCTCCTCTTCCAGTCCATTCCATTTTCTTTCCAGTAGCCAGAACAGCCATTTAAGAATGTAAATCTGATGAAGACTTTCTTAAAATTTTTCTGTGTTCCCTACAAGGTGTTGCATGATCCAGCCCCTGCTCTCCTCATGTCGTCTGACCAGTTGCTCTCCAGCTGAAGCTGCACTGGTCTCCCCACGTTCCCAAACATGCCATTTAGCAGACCACTTTCGTCATGGTCTTGCCCTACTGTCTTTCTCTCATATTTCAGGTCTTAGCTTAAATGTCATCCCCTCCGACCACTCTATTCCCCTACCCCAAGGCATTTTATTTTTTTAGTGTGGTAACACAAACATAAAATTTGCCATTTTAACCATTTTTAAGCATATAGCTCAGTGTTAAGTACACTCACATTGTTGTGTCCCCCCAAGTGATCTCTTACCGTATCTCCTTATCCTTCACTCAGCATCATCTGTAATGTGTCTTCCATACTACAGTGTAAGCTTCATGGGAACAGGGAGAGGGGTAATCCCCTTTTCCTTGCTACACCTGACCCAAAACCAAACAGTGGTGATAGGCACTTAATGAATATCTGTGGAACAAATGAATAAACGCTGCCATGTATTGAGCACTTACTGGGTGCTTAGCACTGAAAACAGATATTTCATTCAGTTTTGAGGGCAGCCCTGAGAAGTCATTGCATTCCCCTTGACAGATGAGGATACAGCTCAGAGAGGTCAAGGCTGCTGGCTAACCATGGCCACAAAAGCTGGGGTGAACAAGCCACAGCCCTGGCAGGTGAATCCAATTCCCTCTAATCCCCGAGAATGTGCATTTTTAGCATGGTAAGAGGGGTCTCAAAGAGGTGGGTTGGAGAGGAGGAGTCCCACCCCAAGAGGGGGAATCACACCCCAAGGGAATAAAAGTTGGGTGACGCTCAGAACTGCCACCTCATCAGAGTCAGAACTGGGCCAGTCACAACCTGTAGAAGCAGCTCAGCCTGCCGAGGCTCAGCCTACACTGGCTTGGAGAATTCTAAACCTTTGGCTACTTCCTCATTTTCAGTCCTTTGTTCTGCCCCAGGATAGTTAGCAGGAAAGTGCCTGGAAATTCAAGAGGCCATTGGCCTTGTGTTCATTACTCTGCAATAGGGAGCTGGAGGGGCTGAGGCTGTAGGACCTACTGGAAGAAAGACATTGGGGTGGGGGGGGAAGGGAGGTGCAGGGTGCTGGTTAGGGCCACAGCTGAGCCTGAGAAGGACTCTGGAGTTCTCATTCCATTTTTAGTGTTGGGTAGAGTCCCTTATCTACAAAATGGAGGAGAGGTGGGTTAGATTAGCTTAGAGCTATTCTCAGGCATTACCTGGGACAGGCCCTAAGTGTTGTAATACTGATACTAATTTATTACATTTACAATATTAGCTCATTTAATCCTATGTAACAAAGATGTAGGTACTATTATTATCCCTGTTTTACTGAGGAAGAAACTGATTCATGAAGAGATTAAGTAATTTTGCCTAAGGTCAAGCAGCTAGAAAGTAACTGAGCCCAGATTCTGGCCCTGAGATTCTTAATTGGCACAAGCTATATTATTTCTACATCAGGATAGCTCTAAAGTGCCCTGGCCCCTGCCAGAGGGTTTACAATTCTGGTTTCGGGAGCTCCAGGCTTAGACAATTTGACTTCTTTTCACAAGCTTAAAGACCAGGGCTCAATGAAGATTTATTTCCGGGGCTGGGTATGTGGAGGAAAGAGGCTTTGGACACAGTTTAGGCTGGATTGGAATTGAGAGAGCTGGGGAAAATGTCTCTGTTCTCAGCAGCCTTGAGGAAGACAGGGAGAACATGGCAGGACAGCAGCAGCTAAAGGCAGGAGGGGTTTGGGGCTGAGGCTCGTAGCTGCCCTGGATGGAACTTTAGCTGCCCTGGATGGAACCTTTCTCGTAACTTATAAGTGGTTTCCTTTCCCCTTTCTCTAATACCTGGTGAGCATGTACACAGTGTTTATTTATTATTGGACTGTTTAGGAAGGCCACGTTCCTTGTAGGAATGGGACTTTTGGATCAAAGGGCACAAATGGTCTGGTTTGGTTTTATTTAATGAGAATCGTGCTTTTTTGTGGATGGGAGGGTCTGATAACAGTAGTGCTTCACCAGAGTTACTAGTGGTATCTCAAGGTTGAGGGAGAGCTATGAGAGATACTTTGTTTGATGTTCTTAAAGGTTTTAATCTTTTGTAATAAAAAAATTTAAAAAAGTACATGTAATGTTGTTAGATATCTTAGATAATATAGGAAGGTACAAAAAGAAAAAAATTATGTGTCTATAATCCCATTTTCCAGAGGTTACCATTGTTAATAATGAACGTACTTCTTTCCACACAGTTTTCTACACATATTTTTACACATGTATACATTTTTTAATGGGATGATGAAGTGTTTTTTCAGTCTTACATTATTTGGCAATGGTGAGCATCTTCCGATTCAATAAATAAATCTCTGAAAGCATCACTTTTAATGGCTTCATACCATTCTATTATAAATATACCACGTACTTTCCAGCTCCTACTATTGAGTACATGGGTTGCTCCATTTTCCTTTTTAATGTTATGACAAATACAGTAGAGAATATTTAGGGAACTTAATCTTGGGATGTATCCATTATTCTGTTACCATTCTTCTCAGATAAATTCTGAGAAGCGGAATGGCTGGAATCCCTCTTACCTTTTTTAGGGTTATCTAGTGAGAGCAGGTAAATGATTGCCATGAATGAAATGGAGTATTTGCCTGGGTTTTTCAGGAAAGGATGCCACCCAAGCGTATAGCTAAGAGAAGGTCACCTCCAGAGGATGCTCTCCCCAAAAGCAAGAAGGTGAAGGGTAAGTTGGCTTTGGCCTCTATCTCTGAATGGGTGGCCTCTTGGAGCCCCCATATTCTGGGACTGGGCTCCTTCCTCCCTGACCTCTGGAGCTGAGGGACCTGGAAGCCCAAGAACTCCACCCAGCTGGAGTCTCTTGTAGCTTACTGAATCCCACCCTCTGAGACTCCTAAAGCAGCAGAGACTTGTCTACAAGCACTCAGGTAGTACTGGGAGGTGGTGGGGGGGGGGGGGGTGGTATGAGACCCTAGGACTTTGCTCCCTGCAGTAATGCACCAGGGCTAGGACCATTGACTTCCAGAAGTAGGTTCAAGTCCAGGCTCTGCCACTTTGCAGTCGTGTAGCTTCGGTTAAGTCACTTAACATCGCTGAGCTTGAATTACCTGATTCATACAACAGCTCAGCACCAATCTCGCTGGGCTGTTAAGAGGAAAATGAGATAATGTCCTGGTAGCATTTGAGGAAGGTAGTTGTGGTTTCCTTTCCTGGGACCCTGGAGGGAGACAGTGAGGAGAGCAATCCAACCCCAATCCGGGAGGGGATAGTGTGGACCCACACTTAGACAGTGTCTGTCTTTTGCAGACCCTCGTAACCAGGCAGTGAGGGCTGGTGCCTCGCGTCGTGTTCCAGGTGCCCACGGGCCGAGCCCTCCTGACCAGAAAACCCGACCAGGTGGCTCCCTGCCCAGGGCACCCTCTGCGCAGCCATAGCGGCCCTGGCAGCTGTGGCCACACCCCCGGAGGGAGGGTCTGGACGCCATAGGTTGTCCGGGGCCGTGGGCGACCGTCACTGGGCAGCAGATGGCCCATTGCTGCCCGCTGGTTGGCTTGTACCTTTTTGCAAATGTCTGTCTTATGTCTTACTCCGCCCCTTCCTCTTCTGCTGCCTGTTTGTTCCCAGATAGGCGCGGAAGGGTTGGGTGTGAATACGTGTGGGAGTTAGTCGCAGCCAGAACATGGAGGCTAGGAACGATGCTCTGACCCATGTAGGTTCCCTTGGTTTCAGTGCAGACTTTACTATTTATTAGATTTGTGACCCTGGGAAGGTATTTAACCTCTCTGAGTCTCTGTTTCCTTTCCTATAAGAAAGGATCCTAATATGGAAGGTCTGTAGCATAATTTAGGGGACTACAAAGCAATTTCACATTAGTAGAGTAAGCAGTCAGGAAAGGGTAGACATTATGTGAATCCTCGTTGGCACAGTGACTCCTAACTGAGAACTTGGAGCTATTTGGGAAGACTGTCTGTATCCTCATTCTTCTCTTCCCCACCAAGATTCATTTCACAATATTGAGTGTCTTCTTGTTAACATTTCCTCCCTCATATTAATAATGTGCTCAGTTTTTAATTTTCACAAAAACCGTGTGACACAGTTATTTTTGCTATTCACATATCGGAGATGAGGAAATTTAGGCTTATTAGAAAAGCCATATTACTGGTCTGTGGCAGAGCAGGGACTTGAACCCAGGTTTTTGTGATCCCAGAGCCCATGCAGTGGAGAAAGAATGACTCCTCCTTTCCCCTGTCATCTTGCACACTCAAGGGCTGTCTTCTTCACCCCTCAGTCTCACATAGGTCCCACAGCACAGAACCAGGCATGGTGCTGACACTGGGCCAGGGCGATGTGGGCCAGCTGGGGCTGGGCGAGAATGTGATGGAAAGGAAGAAGCCAGCCCTGGTGCCCATTCCGGAGGACATTGTGCAGGCTGAGGCTGGGGGCATGCATACCGTGTGTCTAAGCAAAAGCGGCCAGGTAGGTTGGGGTGGGTGGCACAGGATTGGACAGGGCCTGGGCTTGGGGGTTCGGAGAAGGAACCTTGAGCCACAAAAGTTACTCTGTGGCGATGGTGCTGGCTAGCTGAGCAGGGAGTGGCCTAAACGAGAATGGACTGAGGCCAGACCTCGCACTAATGAAGGCATCTTGGCCACAGGTCTACTCCTTCGGCTGCAATGATGAGGGTGCCCTGGGAAGGGACACATCAGTAGAGGGCTCAGAGATGGTTCCCGGGAAAGTGGAACTACAAGAGAAAGTGGTACAGGTGTCGGCAGGAGACAGTCACACAGCAGCCCTCACTGAGGATGGCCGAGTTTTCCTCTGGGGCTCCTTCCGGGTAAGACTGGGTCTGGAGAACTGCATGGGGGTTGGCTGGCTGAATTAACTGGTGAGGCCCCAGTGATAATCCATCTCTACCTCCCTCTTGTATGTAATGGTGGGGAAATCAAGGCCCAGAGGCAGAGCTTGGGCCCAGACCCAGGTCTCTTCATCCAGGCCTGTCCACATTTACCTTGAATCTACATTATGAAATGTGTATCTTGGGAAAGCGTGGATCAAGGATGCCTTTAAGCTGAGGCTAATCCAGGAAGCTTACTCTCCTCACCCATCTCCTTCAACCTCTCTCCTCCCCAGCCATCTCCTACATCTGTCAGGGGTTTTGGGGTGCATGGGAAAGATTGTCACATCTCAGAATTTTGAAGGCAAGGGAGTGCAGTTTAAACAGAGTCAGCGTTAAAGTTGTTTTGGTACTTTGGTGTTTATTTTGAAATGTTAAAAATAAAGGAATCTGATAAGGTGTTTCTTCATCAGGACTGTTTTTAAAAATTTTTATGGAGAATTTCAAACACATAAAAGTGATCAGAAAAATAACATTGAACACCCATCTACTCGCCTCTATAGTCATCAATTTGTGGCCAAACTTGTTTCCTCTCTACTCCCATCCATCCCACCACCCCGATCCTTTGTTATTTTAATGCAAATCCCAAGCCACATACTATTTCATTCATTAAGTATTTCATTATTTGTCCCGGCTCCTGCCCACCTCTTCATCCCCATCTGGCACCAGTGTCCTTCACCAGACAGCTCTGTGGTTGCCTGCAAGCCTGGACCTGACTGGTATGGGGCAGGCACGACTGGCTGGTAAGTGCTCTGCCCTACCTTCCAGGACAATAATGGTGTGATTGGACTCTTGGAGCCCATGAAGAAGAGCATGGTACCTGTGCAAGTGCAGCTGACAATGCCTGTAGTGAAGGTGGCCTCAGGTGAGTCTGGGGGTACTCGCTCTAGGCAGGAGTTGGAGAACCTTGTTCCGTGGCTGGCCTAGCCCTGGGCCCTACAGACAAGCCCTGCATCCTCTGCCTTCCTCTCCCCCTCAGGAAATGACCACTTGGTGATGCTGACAGCTGATGGTGACCTCTACACTTTGGGCTGCGGGGAGCAGGGCCAGCTGGGCCGTGTGCCTGAATTATTTGCCAACCGTGGTGGCCGGCAGGGCCTTGGTAGGTGGCTTAGGTCCCTCTGGCGGGGCAACTTGGCACACCACCCCCTGGTGAAGGTCAGAGGCAAGAGCAGTTCCCTAATAGTCTTTAGGCTTGCATCAGATAGACCTTAACCTGGTAGTTAAGAACTCTGACTCTAGAGCCATACTACCCTGGATTTGAATTGTGGTTCTGCTACCTATTGGCTGTGGGACTCTGGACACAGTTTCCTCATCTCTAAACCTACTTCATTGGGTTGTGGTGAAGTTAAATGAGCTAACATAGAAGAATGTTTGGCACGTGGTAAGTTCCATGTAAATGTTAACCTCTTAAGGCTGTGGGAGACTGAGTGAGGCACTTGTACTCTCATGGCCTCAGTTTCCTCTTCTGTTTAATAGGGAGAAGAATGCCTGCTTAGTCTCCCTCCAAGGGCTATAGTAATGGGGAAAAAAGCACAGGGCAGACAGAGAAGCTGTGTGTGTCTGCCACTGACCCTTGCCTCTCTGCCTACAGAACGACTTTTGGTCCCCAAGTGTGTGATGCTGAAATCCAGAGGAAGCCGGGGTCACGTGAGATTCCAGGATGCCTTCTGTGGTGCCTACTTCACTTTTGCCATCTCCTGCGAGGGTCATGTATATGGATTTGGCCTCTCCAACTATCATCAGCTTGGTGAGTCCCAAGCCTAGCATCTAGCATACCCCAGAGTGACTTGGGTTCAAATCCTGGCTTCACTCATTGATTGTTCGCTCTTGATGGGGTCAGCTAACCCCTCAAAGCCATATTTTTGTCACTGTAAAGTGAAAATATCCATATCTTGGTGTTTGTTGCGGGGGGAGGCGACCTCGCTGCGTGAGGGAATGAAGAAGGACAGCTCCTTGGACAGCTTCACCCTTGACAGCTCTATCCTGGCCTTTTCCTCCCAGGAACCCCAGGCACAGAATCTTGCTTTGTACCCCAAAACTTGACATCATTCAAGAACTCTACCAAGTCCTGGGTGGGCTTCTCTGGTGGCCAGCATCATACAGTCTGCATGGATTCAGAAGGTGGGACCTCTGGGTTGAGGGTGGAGTGTTCCTTGGGCATAAGCCCAGTAAGATATGGAACCTGGGCCTGCTCCATGGGTTGGATCAGATGTGGGTCCATGAGGGCCACCCCCATCCCTCAGAGTCCTGGCACCCCTCCAGGTATGAATGAGTTCAGTGGGGTCCTATGGGGCCTCTATCAGGACTCCCCCAGAACTGGAATATACTGCAGACATTTTTACCACCCTGGGAGTGGGGACCAGCTCCCACAGATATGGGAACTCAACTGGCCTACCTGGAACATGCCCTCTGGTACTCTTTATCTCTCCCCTCCTCCCACAGGAAAAGCATACAGCCTGGGTCGCGCTGAGTATGGGCGGCTGGGCCTTGGGGAGGGTGCTGAGGAGAAGAGCATACCCACCCTCATCTCCAGGCTCCCTGCTGTTTCCTCAGTAGCTTGTGGGGCCTCCGTAGGGTATGCCGTGACCAAGGATGGTGAGTGGGGCTGCCCACATTCGGTGTGGTTGGGGCTTGGGGGTCATGATTCTTACCAAACTGTTCACCAGCCTCTGATGTCCATCATTGAATAGAGCTGAGATACACAGAGCACTGTTTGTGATGACGTTGCTTTTCTCCTGATTGTCTGAAGTTCTGACTTTGATGGACATAAAATGAGTAAACAAATTATTTTAATAAGGGTGATTTGTTTTGTAGCATAGAAAAATAGTGGAAGGGGATATGTCACTGAGGCCCAGATAGGCAGTAGGACTTGAATCCAGGTCTCCAGACTCCTAACTCAGGCTTCTCTTTACATTTTCCACCAAGGTGACCTCTTTATTTACAACCAGAGAGTTGTACTTAGAATTTTACTAGGAGAAAGAAGGCTTAGTCATTGGGGTCATAGCAGGCACAGCAGAGGAGAGTGTGAACCAGGTGGTCACCAAAGCCTGAGGGGGACAGCAATGGGCACCTTGAGAAGGCTGCAGCTGATAGAAGTGCTTGACCTGGGATTATCTGGGAAGAGTTCCTGAGGAAGTGGAGCTTGTACTACACCTTAAAGGTTCAGTCCTTTATGATAAGCAGTGGAGGGCATGGAGGGCATCTGACGTGCAGGAGCATCTAGAACAGTCCCACAGGTCCTTGGAATGGAGGGTGGTATAGGGGTTGGGGAGTGGCCAGTCATGTAGGACCTTGAATGCCATTCCTAGGAGCAGGGAGAAGTCTTTGGCAATGTGGTCTCTGGTTGACAAAGCTGTTTTTTAAATCCAAGATCTCCTTGGCTTCTCTCAGCTTCCCTGAACTACTAGAGGCTGGGACATTGCTAGGCTGCTACAGGCCAAAGCCAAAATTCACCCTCATGTTCCAGGCTTCTCACACTACAGAAAGGTGGGGCTAGGAATCCTGGAGACAGCTGCCCCCATTTCTCTCCCTTGTAGGTCGTGTTTTTGCCTGGGGCATGGGCACCAACTACCAGCTGGGCACGGGGCAGGAAGAGGATGCCTGGAGCCCTGTGGAGATGACAGGCAAACAGCTGGAGAACCGTGTGGTCTTATCTGTGTCCAGTGGTGGCCAGCACACAGTCTTACTAGTCAAGGACAAGGAACAGAGCTGATGAAGCCTCTGCGGGCCTGGCTCCCGCCACCCACCCCCCCCCTCCTGGAACTGGGAAGCTATGACTGTAGATTCCAGCAGGCCTCCCCCAGCCCTGAGTACTCTGTCATCTGCCTTTTTCCTATCAGCAGAACAGAATCCTTTCCCTCTTTTCTGTCCTCCTTTCCTGAGTCATCCTACAGTCTACAGGATGAAGGGGGAGGGGGGAAATGAAAAAGGGGAGGGGGTTTTGGCAGCTGGAACATTGCTCGCCCCAGAGTTATGTGGTTAGACCTTTCCCCCTCGTCCCTACCTCCCATGGTCCTGGCTGACCCTGGTTTTGCCTGCCAAAAACCAAAAATTCCTCCCCTGGGGATTTGGTGCCCACATTCTGAGAGGTTGGGGGCTCATCAAGCCCTACTGTAGCCATGTGCCACCCTCTGTCCTTCACAATCCACAGGCAGACAAATGGTATGGTGGTCAGACCCAGCTGTCATGGACTTATGCCTGGGGGAAACTGGAGACCGGGCAGGGCTGCCCAGCCATGGGCAACTCCAAGCCAAATATTTGGCCCTCAACAGATGTCCACGGGGAAGAAAAAACAATGATCCTTCACTTGGTCAAGAAAAAAGCCAATCAGCCTTTCTCCCAGAAGCACAAAACATTCTGCCCTTCAGGCATTGCCTGAGAATTCTGCCCATCCAACATGCCTTACCTGCAGCCAAGGGCCTGAAATCTGGAAAGGAAGCTACATCTGCAGGGCAGGACATGGGGGGAGTGGGGAAGGAGGGTTTTATAAACAAATTTAAAGCAATACTGAGAGTGAAGGGAGGGAGGGGAAAGGGGGCAGAGGCTTGTGCCCAGAAAGGGAAGCAGCAGCTTGTACAGTGGCTGAGGAAATAGAAAACAGTTTTGATTTTTTTTTTAATGTAAAGTATTTTGGAGGGGAGAGTGAACTCTTTTAACACTTTGAATAAATTTAGAGTTTTATAAAACAGGCCACTTGTTTTCTACATACTCCCTGCTTTTTTTAAGGGAGCACCTGTGTTGGGAAGAGCAGAATAAACCCACACCTAAGCACCTGGTCAAGGCTAGGACTTAAGTGACATGTCCTAGAATATGCCAGTCAGCTGTTGGTGTGGCTGTTTCATACAAATCAAAAAAGAAAAAGGTGATTGATTTTTGCTTAGGTATTTATGTTTCAGGAATCACTGGATTTTTTAAAAATTATGCTGCATAATGTAAGAGACATGGAATGGATCTTTTAATATCCTAATCCCAAACCAAGATTTGAGTACAGTGCATACCTATAGATACTTATGCTAAAGCTTGCTGTTGTATCATTTTTAACAGCTGATGTCATTGATTAAACGATTAACTGCACAATAACTCTTAAGACAACTTGTATGTATTAATGTAGATTTTCCCAGGCATTTAAGCAACCAAATCATATAGCCGACCTAATATGGTAGTCACTAGCTACACGTGGCTATTTACATTTAAATCAAAAGTTGTAAAAATTTAAAATTCCTTGGTTGCACTAGCCACATTTCAAGTCCTCAGTAGTCCTATATGGCTAGTATTGGGCTATGCAAACAAAGAACATTTTTATAATGAACAATGCTGATATAGAAGGTCTGTTATATGTATAACAGGAAATTTTTATTATTGCCAGAAGGATTCTTTTTGGATGTTAGTAACTTGAAAAATGAATATGATGTAAAATAAAATGTATTCTGTGATTTTTTTCCCCCTTGAAGTTTTAGGGCTTTTTTTTTTTTTTTTTTTTTTAATGTTTAGAGAGAGCACATGTGCACACACGAGTGGAGCCGGGGCAGAAAGAATCCCAAGCAGGCTCTGCATTATCAGCACAGAGCCCGAGGCAGGGCTCAATCCCACAAACCACGAGATGGTGACCTGAGCCCAAATCAAGAATCGGACACTTAACCAACTGAGCCATCCAGGCACCCCTGAAGTTTTAGTTGTTGGGTTTTTTTTAATACATTTTTTTAATGTTTACTTATTTTTGAGAGAGAGACAGAGTGCAAGTGGAGGAGGGGCAGAGAGAGAGGGGGACACAGAGTCTGAAGCAGGCTCCAGACTCTGAGCTGTCAGCACAAAGCCTGACCTGGGGGGCTCAAACCCACAGACGGTGAGATCATAACCTGAGCTGAAGTTGGACACTTAACCAACTGAGCCACCCAGGCACCCTGAAGTTTTAGTTTTGATAGAGGCACTATACTGCTTAGAAACTGACTTCTTAGAAGGGAAATCACACTTTTGATTATAATATTTTCTTTGTAAAGAAGCACTTGTATGTCTGCTACTCTTCCCTACAAAAGTCCATTTGGACTAGATTTACTGGAGTTTTCCTTCTTGACAGCATGTTGAAAATTCCCTCTTCTTAATAGCAGCTGTTCTGTATTGGGGCTTAAAATGGGCCAGGCATTGTGCTAAACTCTACATGCAATAATAGCTCTTCTGATCCTTACATCAGTCCTGCAAAGTCAGCATTGTCTTTTGGGAAACAGTCCATAGAGTTGACGTTTAAGGTCAAGAAGCTGTCTACCAGGGGTCCCTGGGTGGCTCAGTCGGTTAAGCGTCTGACTTTGGCTCAGAGCTCATAAATCAACCCCCGCATCCAGCTCTGTGGTGACAGCTCAGAGGTTGGAGCCTACTTCAGGTTCTGTGTCTCTCCCCGACCCTCCATCCCCCTCTCAAAAAATGAATAAACAAACAAAAAAAGCTACTTACCAAGGGCACAAACTAGGCTGGAATCAGAATCCGCCTCAGGGGCGCCTGTGTGGCTCAGTTGGTTGAGCCGCCAACTTCGCTCAGGTCATGATCTCACCATTCGTGAGTTAGAGCCCCGCGCCAGGCTCTGTGCTGACAGCTCAGAGCCTGGAGCCTGCATTGGATTCTGTTTGTCCCTCTCTGCCCTCCCCTGCTCATGCCTGTCTCTCTCTCTCTCAAAAATAAACATTAAAAAAAAAAAAAAAAAAATTAGCCGCTACCTGAACCTAGAACTTCAATTCCTTTTCCTTGTATTGCAAGCAAGCATTATGAAGCTTTCTGCAGGTGCTTCACATATGTTAGAATAGTGCCAGGCACAAAGTAAATAGTTTTTGCTGTTTTGGCAATTGTACTTTTTTTATTGTTCCCTATAGTTAATAATTGCCTTGTTTTTCACATGCATAGTTTTCTGGTGTAAGTATTAATTTAGTGCCAAGTGTAAATTTCCCTTTGTTCAAACACATCTACTCTGTTTTATCTTTTCCCCCATCCTTCTCCAACCTGGATTGATTACCCCAAAACAAAGGTAATCATAGCACCCTATGTGGCTTAGCTACAAATAAGATTTACAGAATTGTAGATGTTCAATATTGTTTTGACAGAAATTTTATTTTGTTTTATTTTTTTTGGCCAAATGTAGGGCTTGAACTCACCACCCCCAGATCAAGAGTTGCATGCTCTATTGACTGAGCCAGCCAGGTACCTGTGCTCTGACAGAAATGAGAAGTTGGACGTGTATATGTGTGAATGAAGAGCAGTTGCTAAAATATCTGAAACTACAAATGAAGAGAACATATGTCATTTAGAAATGTGCGGGAAGATTCTAGGAAGAAGATTTGGAAAAATTTGCCCCAAGGGAATGGAATTTCGGGGTAGGGATAGATAGGGTGAGGGACTGTGCTGTTCATTGTTTATTTCATAAAGTCAGCAAATATTTTCTCAATGCCTATCATATCCCGGACATTGTTGTAGGAATTTGATTAGAAACAAAACAGGCAAGAATCCCTGTCTCATGAAACTTATACTCTAAATTAAAAATAAATATTTAAGGGGCACCTGGGTGGCTCAGTCGGTAAAGCGTCGGACTCTTGGTTTCTGTTCAGGTATGATCTCACTGTTGGTGGGTTCCAGCCCCGCATCAGGCTCTGTGCTGGCAGTGCAGAGCCTGTGTGGGATTCTCTCTCTCTCCCTACCCCCCCCCCCCCCAATTGCATAGTCTCGAAAGAGAAAGAAAACAACTTAATATGTAAACATTTAAAAATCTCCAACCTGAAAATAAATAAATCTTCCACGTGTAGTAAGCAAAGAGCACAGCAGAGGCCCTGGCAAATAGTACTAAATAAACAGCTATCGGTTATAATTTGAATGCCTCCAAATGCCATGGAGAATTTCCTGGATGCCAGGCATTGGGCCAAGTACTTTCCCAACTTCTCATTTTCTCCTCACATCACCCTATGTGGTAAGGACTATTACCCACATTAGTCTCAGGTTAAATAACTTGCCAAAATAATTAGTGAGAGGGGGCTGAGATTGATGTTTCATTTGTTGGAATTGATAGTCAAAGCACCTAGCCGGTACCCTGCTATTACAGTAAGTAGGATAAAGCTGGAAATGTGGCAGCTGGTGGTTGGATCTCAAGTTTTCAGATCGATGAGCGCTTGGCTTTGACACGCAACGCCCAGGTTGCGTATAAACTGGTATAGGAATATAAACTGGTAAAGGAGGGCGTTAGTGTCACATCAGCCCAGAGGGAGCCCCAAAAAGAGATCCGCAAAGTGAGCTTCATTGTTAGAGATAGTCACTTACAGAAGCTCCCTGAGCAATAGCCGCCAATGTGAGGCTTTGACCCGGGACGTTTCCGGACTAGGAGAGTTTTATCGGGATTATCTAGTCACTGAAATCCTGTTTACTGAGGGCATTCTATGGGCAGGTCATCATCCTGGGACAAGTGAGAGCTGGCGGTTTGGGTTAGGGTAGTGGATATGGGACTCAGGAAAGCAAAATGACACGACTTGGGGATTATTTGGTTGAGATGACTCTGTTACTCCAATTTACACGCCCTATAACCCCTGTCCCCCTTTCCACCGCAGGATCCCATCCAGCTTCAACAAAAATCTCACGTCTTGCAAATTGGGAAATGGTGAAGGGGTGGCTGGGGCCGACCTGTGGTTTGTCCAAGGCCACGTGGTGGAACGGAGTCGTCCTGGCTCCCAAAGGGCACTTTTCCGTTTTCTAAAAAGTGTGCTTATATTTGCAGTTTTTTGTTGTTTTTTTTTTTTTTTTTTCACAATAAGCAAAATTTTATAGTACGTTTGTATTTGAACACAGAGAGAAACCCGAGAAACCCCATTACTGGAGCAACCGCGTGCCGGCAGTGACGTCTGCTCCGCCCCATCCCGCCGACTCCGGCGTAGCTCCGCCCTCAGGGATCCAGGAACTCCGCGCCCAGCCGAATCGTCGGAAAAACCCGGAGTGGCAAATCCGGGCGCGGCCCTGGGCGCTGGAGTTTCAGAGCTTGCGCAGAAGGCTTCCGAGGCGCATGCTCCTTGGCGGTCCCGGACCCCGCGGTCTGGCTACCGCGCTGGCCTCCTTGGCCCACGGAATTCCGGGCCGGCTGCGGACATGGCGGCCAGCCTGTGGATGGGCGATGTGAGTGAGGGCGGCTGCGCGGGTCCGAGGAGGACGACTCTTAGTGCCACGGGGGAGGAAGAGTCTGAGGCGGAAGGGTCTTGGAATCCCAAAAGGGTGGAAGTGAATGGGGAGGGGAGTTCTTTGGGTGACACAGGAGGGTCCCAGCATTTAGAAGAAGGGACCGAGTCTGAGGGTGGGGGTTCCTGGCCTTTCACCTGGGTTCATGCATGGAAGGGAAAGGGAGGTTCTTTAGGGGGATAGCATGGCAGAACCCCAAGGTTGAAGGGCGCTGTGGCTCTAGGACTGGAGGGGTTACTAGATCCAGAAGGGAGGCCCCCTAAAGGGAGCAAGTTTGAGGGGAAGGAGGCAAGGGATTGAAAGGTGGGGATCAGGCCACTCTGTAGATGAAAATCTCCCCTCCCTCACCCCGCCCCCACCAGCATCGCGTAGCCAAACCCGCGTGGGCTCTGGAACCCGGACTGAGGAGCCTGCTTGCTGGCTGGCCTGAATCGCTCTGCTCTTGTATTTACGCAGCTGGAGCCCTACATGGATGAGAATTTCATCTCCAGAGCCTTTGCCACCATGGGGGAGACCGTAATGAGCGTCAAAATTATCCGAAACCGCCTCACTGGGTACATTTTCTCCTTCGATCTTCTCAATTCTCCGTTAATAGACCATGCTGCAAATGTCATTCTGAGAGTGTAAACATCACAAAGTCAGGGCTTCTCACCCCTAATAATAGTTAATATAACGTTATAAACGCTAACATTTTGGGGGCTTATTGAGAGGAAGTGTAGCATATTGCTTGAGGACTGGACTCTGGAACCAGACTGAAAGTTATGTCTACTATTGTGACCTTCCGCAAATTACTTAACCTCTCCATCTCCTGACACAACTATGAAAATGGAGGCGATAACAGCATCGCCCTCAAAGAGTTATGGTGAGGATTAAATGAGTTAATTCACGTTCATCATTTAGAACAGTGTCTGGCATATGGTATATGCTCAATAAATATAAACAGATTACAGTATGCTTAGTTATAAGCACTTTTTTTGTTTGTTTATTTTTGAGAGATAAAGAGAGCGGGGGAAGGGCTGAGAGAGAGGGAGATGGAGAATCTGAAGCTGGTTCTGCTCTGTTAGCTCAAAGCCCAATGCGGGGCTGAAACCCATGAACTATGAGGTCATGCCCTGAGCCAAAGTCCAACACCCAACCTACTGGGCCACCCACCCAGGTGCCACAGTAATAAACGCTTTAAAATCACTTTTTTAATAGATTTTATTTTTAAGTAATCTCTACACCCAACATGAGGCTTGCATTCACAACCCTGACATAAAGAGTCGCATGCTCCACCGACTGAGCCAGCCAGGTGCCCCTAAAGTCAGACAAATACGTCTGAGCTAAGTACTATTATTAGAGAAGCTTCATAACTGTCTTAAAGTTTACAGAGCTATTAAATGACAAGCCAGGACTCAAGTCTGTTCTTAAAGCCATGAGTGCTCTTAACTCTCGTGTGTCATTCACTTAAAAAGTTATTTATAGAAATAATACTATGTGCTGTTGTTCTGGGTTCCCTGGATAGGAGGCTGAAACAAACCATAGTCCTTCCTCTCATGCAGTTTACTACGTTCTAATAGGGAGATGAAACAGTAAATATGGAAACAACAAAATGCAGAGAATATTTTGAGATAGTGGTGCTATATTGCCTCCAGATTCTTCCTTCTCTTGGGAGGAGGGGGTCTTAGTTTTCCTTAGGGTTCTAGTTAGAAAAGGGAGGATTCTTTTATCAATTGTCAGTATTTACTGAGCAGCTACTCTGCCCCATACTCTACTAAAGTAGCTTGCTAAAACATCACATGGCTGGGGGTGCTTGGGTGGCTCAGTCGGTTGGGCATCCGACTTCGGCCCAGGTCATGATCTTACGGTTCGTGAGTTTGAGCCCCGCATCGGGCTCTGTGCTGACAGCTCAGAGCCTGGAGCCTGCTTCCGATTCTGTGTCTCCCTCTCTCTCTGCCCCTCCCCGGCTCAAACTCTGCCTCTCTCTCAAAAATAAATAAACACTAAAAAAAATTAAAAAAAAATAAAACATCACATGGTTGAAAAATACAGATGAGAAGTATGAACTGCAGTCAGTTTTGGCTATTTGGTTGACAGGTACTTTGTGTATTCAGAGTCTCAATACCTGTTACTGAAACCCAGGTTTGGTTGCCTGTAGTTGGAAAGGCCAATACTCTAGAGATGAGTTGTTTTTTCTTCTCGCCCTCCCACCCCCAAGAGAGGAGTTTTAATTTGAAAGAATAGGAGCTTTATTCAGGAGGTCAGCCACCTGAGGAGAAGGCAGACTCTTGTCCAAAAGCCTACTCCAGGGGTGCCTGGGTGGCTCAGTTGGTTAAGCATCCGACTTCAGCCTAGGCCTTGATCTCACCGTTCCTGAGTTCGAGCCCCTCATTGGGCTCTGCTGACAGCTCAGAGCCTGGAGCCTGTTTTCAGATTCTCTGTCTCCCTCTCTCTCTCTGCCCTTCCCCCACTCATTCTCTGTCTCTCTCTCAAAGATAGCTAAACATTCAAATTTTTTTAAATAAATAAAAATAAATAAACAAAACAACACACACGCCCACTCCAAGGTTTCTCCTGGCCCAGAGATTTTAAAAGTAATTTAGGGCAATTATTTTTAAGTTTATTTTACTTATTTTGAGAGAGAGAGAGTATGGGAGGGGCAGAGAGAGAGAGAATCCCCACTCTGACAGCGTGGAGCCCGATGTGGGGCTTGAACTCAAACTGTGAGTTCATGACCTGAGGTGAAATCAGGAGTCGGTTGCTTAACCTCTTGAATTATTCGGGCACCCCTCTATGACAGTTCTTGATTACACACAGGCTCAGTGGTGCCAGCGACAGATGTTGTCACAGGGCTCAGAGGTATTGCCAAAGGGCCTGGTTCCTTGGTGGTGGTGGTGGGGTTTGGTTCCTTGGTGCCCAGGGTGGTACAGGAGAGAAGAGCTCTGTTCTTTCTAGGAAAGGATGCATGATCTATAAATGTACAAAGAAAGGTTTAGTTAGTCAATCACATGGGATAAGGGTGCTTGTTAGAACTTAAATACTACTAGGTTGGCCAG
Source organism: Panthera pardus (assembly GCF_024362965.1). Taxonomy (NCBI): domain Eukaryota; kingdom Metazoa; phylum Chordata; class Mammalia; order Carnivora; family Felidae; genus Panthera; species Panthera pardus. The sequence goes on along the minus strand of NW_026526666.1, from coordinate 85,265,445 downwards.
AGGGGCTGAGACGCTTCATACCTAGGATTTTCTGACTGGTACATCGTGCCAGCCTAAATATTTTTCTTTTTCACTCTTGTAGACAGAAGGCCCCAGATAATCAGCTACTGGTATGAAAACAAACATTCTGTAGTACTTTCTACTTTACTGAAATGAGATTTGGAACCATATCTTCCTATCCGTTACTAAACTCTAGCTGTTTCTTACGCTGATACTTACAGACATATTGCATTTTTATTCAGCCTCACTTGATAAAAGACTTTGAAGAGGCTTATAAGAATACTGTAGAATGAGTAAATGCAAATTTAAAAAATAAGACCAGAGGTGCCTGGGTGGCTCAGTCAGTTGAGTGACTAACTCTTGATTTCGGCTCAGGTCATGATCTCATGGTTCGTGGGATTGAGCCCTGAGTCTGGCAGTTTCTTATATACATCTGCCTTATGACTGAGCAAGTCTAGTCTAGGTATTTACCCAAGAGAAATGAAAACATCTATCCACCAAAAATAGGAATTGAAAAGAGTGTTCATAACAGCTTCAGGACAATGGCTGAAAACTGCAAGCAGTCCAGATATCCACAGATAGGTAAACAGATACATATTGGTGTTTTCATACAATAGAATCCCACTCAGCAATAATGAATGAATGATGAATCTCCATCATTAGGCTGAATGAAGGGGTGCCTGGCTGGCTCAGTTGGTGGAGCATGTGATTCCTGATCTTGGGGTCATGAATTTGAGCCCCACCTTGGGTGTGGAGTTTACCTGAAGAAAAAAAAAGGCATTATGCTAAATGAAAAAAGCCTTACTGTATGGTTCCATTTATTTAAACTTGTAGAATATACAAAATTGATGTACGGTAAAAATAACTCAGTGTCTAGAAGATTTGTGCAGTTCTCTGTGTGTATATTTCACTGCTTGTAAAACAAACAAAAAAAACTGTAAAGAATAATTGAATAATATGCATGTTGAAGTAATTGAGGGAAGCATACCAATATCTAAAACCTAATTTTGGAATGTATCAGAAAATAAGGATGATAAGTGGGTAGAGGGATGGATAGATGGATAATTGTGTAACAAAATAAGTATAATAAAGGGTTAATTATAGGTGGTGGATATGTAGGTGTTTGCTATACAATTCTTTTTTTTTAAGTTTTTTCTTTTTCTTTTAGTAATCTCTTCATCCAATGTGGGGCTCAAACTTATGGCCCGAGACCAAGCGTTGCATGCTCTTCTGACTGAGCCAGCCAGGTGCCCCCAATTCTTTTCATTTTTATGTTTGGAATTTTTTACAATAAAATGTTGGGGAAAGAATGTAGTCAGAATTCAACTCCAACCTGTGGCACATCCCAGCTGTGTGGGTTAAGGCCTACTGTAGAATCCTGCTAGGTCTCCGTGTCCCCTTCTAAATGGGAGTAATGGTTTCATTCACCTCGCAGAGTTAGTGTGACGATTCAGTCAGTGAGAGATGGTGCGTGTGAAATGGCCAACACAGAACCTGGCCCATAGTGAGTGCTTTGTAGTCTTCAGCTCTTTTTTTTTTTCAAGTCCATGATTGAATTTTTTTATTTATTTTTTATTTTTTAGAGAGAGCACGAGAGCAGGGGAGAGGGGCAAAGGGAGAGAAAGAGAGAGAGAGATAGAGAATCTTAAGCAGGCTTCACATTCAGTGGGGAGTCCGAGGCTGGGCTTGATCCTGCTGGGAATGGCCAGCAAACCCTGCCCTGATGGATGAAAGATTACTCCACTCTT